>NC_028640.1:702213-767424 GCF_001406875.1 Solanum pennellii
TATATATATATATATATATATATATATGTGCCACTTTTTTCTACCAGATAAAGGGTGAAAAAAGACTGAAAATTGAATTATAACTTGTCTTAGTGGAAGAAAAAGCAAAAGTTACTCATTGTAGAAAGCAGAGTGCATGTTTCTCCTTTAAGGCAAAAAAGACTGTCTGATTGCATATATATATATATGTGTGTGTGATCAAATACATATTGTAAAGAATTGATTATTATATTTTTATTTATACCCAACAATTTATCAGCTAACTAAATAACAAATATTGGTTTGTGTTTATCAAAATCATGCAATGTATGAATATCAGCATATAAGAAGGTGAACTAACTTTGCTCCCTATAATTACCTTACTATTAATTTTTGAAAAAACAATGTAATTAGACATATATTACTATCATATATATTATTATTATCTATACTTTTAAAATATTATGTATCTTATCAATAATTAAGAGTTTCATACATATCTTACCAGCGGTGGAGCCACTTATAGTAATTAGGGTTTTTGTGGTTCATTTGATTCCCCTTTGACAGAAAATTATTATATTATTTATATATAGTTAAAATAATTTTTTAGGTATATATAATAGATGTTGAACATTCCTGGGCTACTTTGTGTGTCTATTTTTTTAGATTCTGAACCCCCTTATTGAAAATTCTAGCTCCGTCATTGTATCTTACACTTAGATACAATGGTTTTTTTGCTACCAGATATACATAAAAATAGGGAAAGAGACTTTAGAAATTGGAAACAGAGGCAAGCAAGATTCATATGTATCTCATATACACGAAATCACGTTAAATACATGTATTTGTATGTATCTAAAGTGATACACATGTATCTGGGAAATCAGATACATGGGGAGAGTGGCAAGCGAGATCGGACAAAGGCGAGCGAGATTTGCTATGTATCTAAAATACATTGAATCCACTTGAATACAACATATCTAGATTTTGTTTCGTGTGATTTTAGGATAAAAAATATTTTCCTTTAACATGATTTTAGGATATGGAAACAAGATTCATTACATAATTTCATTATTTAGACCTCCTTTTACTAAATATGTTTTTAATTAAAAGATTAATTAAACGGACTTGTATTTATATGTCAATCTCCCATCTATGTATCAAAATAATATCCTTTTACTTCTATGGGCTTATGGGTTGGCCCAGTAGAATGATCATAATTCATAGCCCATAATAGTATAAAATTGTTTGACAAATTTACCTATCTTAATCTAATTAGGGAGATTGACACTTAACTATGAGTCCTTCCTACATGATATTAACCTAATTCTCAGTTCATTAATAATATTCTTAAATTATTTATCGTATTTCTATCGCTTTATAAAATATAAATTATGATAGAATTGTCGATTATTATATCTTGTATATAAGTTATGAATGTATTGTTTTATACAATATAGAAGGTAGAATAACTAATCTTGCATACTAGTACTTGCATTAAATAATATATAAATTTACTCGTAACTAATCTCTATATTATTAATATTTGTATAATTCTAACCAATTACCAAACAACAACCCGGTTAGAATTTTTTTTTTCTCATACAAAAAAAGTTTTCTAGATCTTTGCAGTAAGAAGAATAATTTAAATGAATTTGTTGTGTCTAAATCCAACATGATAACATTATTTATATGCATTGGACACAGAAAAGTGAGACAAGGGCTATCTAAACATGCATGTTTATTTCACTTAATCATCAATATAATCAGAGTAAATTTCCTAATTTCTCCAACCGTTTTCCTAATAATTGTTAAATATATCCCTATTTTCCTTTTCAAAAACTTATAGTAAGAAATGTTTTATCAATCTCGATAAACGATTGAGATTTCAAGTTATATTCAACCATTAAGAAATAAGATAGAGTCGATTTTAAAAGAAAACTCATTTAATTTCAAACCTCCAAAGCAAATTTAAGACGTTGGGAAAAGAGGGTAAGTGGGGTAAAGACATAATGATTAAAATTAACATTAGATTATAAGAAGGATTGGGACATTTTTTACTTAAAAATAATTAATTGTCATTGTTTGTTTGTGTGTCATAATTAATTATGCACTTGGGGTGGGGCGTGCTAAAACGCCTGCTTCCTTGCCATAATAATACTACACCAAACGTGCCATAGTACACTATTTTGTAGAATTTGTGGCACATCCTAAGTAGCTAAAAAATATATGCTTAGGTTACTCTCGAAATAGAACGAAGGAATGATTCAATCTTCTATCATTTCAGAGTCATCGATTCTTTTTTTCTGTCTTTCTATTATACTTTAATTTCCATCAGAAAGAGCAAGTTATGAAACGATCGAGTTTATTATTAAGTCAGCAATTGACTGTTGGATTTCGTCTCACAACAAGAAGAAGAAGATTGTTATTTATTAATACGATTTTAGGTTTTGTATATATATATATATATATGTCAAAAATGCATGAATATTTCATTAGATTAAGTTATTTATTTGAAGGTTTGGATGATGAAATACGACGCTTCTACGACATATAGATTTAATATAAGTGATGAAATTATTAGGTGGTAAACCAATGAAGGGTCTAAAATAATAGGTGATCCATTATCACCTTACTATTTTTTTTTATTTGTGTCGAAGATCTATCGATAATTTTTATAAAGGCTAAGTAAAAAAGGTTAAATCCAAGGTTTAAGGTTGAATAACTAATAGAAATAATCCTAGCTAGTATAGTAGTATACCTTTCTAGTTAAGAAGGTAAACATAATATTTTTTAAAAATATTATTTTTTTAAAGAAGGTATGTGCTGAATACATTTCTGGTGAAACTATAATATAATTTGATAAATAGTATGTATGTTGATTTCTCAACTAGTGATTTATAAGAGAAATATTAATATCAACCAATAACCATATCTAACATATGTACATGCTCAAATAAAAAATTAGAACACAAATACTCATAATGGAAGGTTGGGGTGTTACATTATATCCACTCCATAATCAAGTTAATTTAACCAAGAATGTTAGAAAAATATATATATTCATAATCGATCATCTCTTCATTCTCAAAAATAAAATAAAATATTCATCATAATTTAATAAAAAATTTATACGATAAAATATGATTTATTTATCGATAACTAGGTTGTGTCCCATGTCTACCACGTGTTCATTTTTTTTTAAATAACAAAACTATATTTTTATTTTATTAATTATAATAAATTAATATAATTTGACGTAAATAATTTTGGACCATATGTTTGAAGCTCCCTATTGCGCTGCTTAAGTTGCACACTTCCACGAAAAATGCAAAAGGAAGAGCCCCATCAATAAACTTTAATAAATTAATAGATGTTTGATAGTTAAATATAAAGTTATTCGTGTAAAAGAAACAGATCTTGATTTAATTTAATTTTTAAAATTAAATTACGAAAGAGAAAATATTTAAAATTATATAAAGAAACCGTTCACTTTTTTAAATCAGTGATGTAAGACACTTCACACCATGTTTAGGATTGAACGTTTTGAATAATTTTAATATAAGAATTCAATATTAAAAAACAAGATTTGAAATAAGTCATATCTAATATCATATATTTAAAAGAATTTTGATCTAATTTAGTCTTAGAAATAGCGCAATTATCCAAACTAATACAAAGGAACCACGCTTTTTGTTGTTTTATCCGGTGTTCGAAATTAGTATTCAGCCCTAACTAATCTGAATTGCGTACTGCACGGCCCATTTGCGGGGGGCTTCCAACAAAATTTACTCCATAACTCTGATTAAGGATTGAATAGTCTCACTATTACACCAGAACTTATATTGATAAGAAACCACACATATAATAAACCATCAATAAAAACTCTCGACTCCTCGCCCACATTCCCGACCCCACAAAGAAAAAAAGGGAGGAAGAAAAGGTTAAAATCCACCAAGAAGAAGCTAAAGTTGTACCAAAATATATGAACGACATGACTAAACAACCATATACTATAAGACATTGCAACATATATATATATATATATATATATATATATATTCTTGTCTTTTCATCCATATATTTTATTTAATATTACGTATAAGATAAATTAAAAGAAACTTATTAGCCACTTTAGGCCCATCATGATGATGTTACATGATTAATTTCTAAAATTATTGATTTAGTGTGGATCTTTAGATCAAGTGCAAAGCATGTAGCAGATCTTGAGCAACTAATTTAATATTCTTAAAGTGATTGAAATTAAAATATAGTTTAATATATCGATAGTCTCTTAAATTTGTCAAGAAATTTTATTTGAACATTTTAATTTCTGATAAAAGAGCTCCAAATGTCCAATTAAAAACTTTCCGTTCAAATTCTAGATTCCCTTTTGTGTATTAGCATGTGTTTATAAGGTAATTAAGTCAATCACATAAAGTATGTTATTTCTTTTAATTATACATATATACCTCTGAATCGAAGAACTACAAATATTTTTTACTTGAGAGATTACAACCACAACACATCCAATGAAATCTCGGAAATAAAATATGAAAAGATATAATGTACACAAACCTCATGAAGGTGTAGGGAAATTGTTTCTGAAAGACATTCGATCGAGTGCATCAAATCAAGATACAAGTACCATATTGTTTCTGAAAGACATTCAATCGAGTGCATTAAATCAAGATACAAGTACCAACAAAATATTGCAATAATTGAAATATAAAAACAAGAACTACAATAATACTAATATAACGACAATGACAAACACCAACCACCCTAAGTAAGACAACACTACACTATCTACTAATCTTCTATCCTAATATATGTCATCCATATCTTTTTATCTAATGTCATGTCTTCAATAACCTGAATTCTGGTCATATTCTTTCTTATCACTTCTCTCAATACTTCTTCAGCTACCTCTACTCTCTCCTCGTAAGTCGTGTCATATATATCTAAACTCTCACACCTCCTCATTAATGCATTTATATACGCATATTCTCTCATCTCCGTCTTACTTAACTCACATCTTTCACGTCCAAATCCTACTAACCATCAATATAAAGAAGGTAAAGATTTTCTTTTTTAAGATAAAATAATATACTTAATCAAGGAGTCAATGAGACAGGCTTCTTAACCAAAAAGAAAAAAATACTTTATAATAAAATAGAGGTAAAAAGTCAATTGACATATGTGGGGCTATAACTATATCCTATGTGATCTTTTGATCATATAACTCTATGTGTGACTATTCTTTAAAGTTTAAAAAAGAGGCAGCAATAGCTTTAGTCAGTGCTAGCCACTATAAGTTAATATCACAAAGTCAATTGTAAAAAATGAAAATGGATCTACCAACATTGCTTTTTTTCCTTTTGTTTAATAAAGAGATCGAATAAAAATATTTTTAAATTATTGAAAATAGTTTAAAATTTATATGTTTTTTTCATCTATTGAATTAGTGTAATTGTCCTTTATGTTTAGTCTTCGAATTAAAACGCTTCTCTTTTTGACAAAATTATGAAATAACATGTGAGACTTTATATATCGCAGGTAGCCCTAATTATTAATAAATCAACTTATTCGAGTAAACTCAAAATAATTAAAAATCATTTACTCGTATTGAGTTCATGGATGCTTTGCATTTTTATGACTAAATGAATTCAAATTTTCATTAGAAACTTGATTTTTCTTTGTTAAAACTAATTTAAACAAGATTTGATTGATATTACCAAAATCTTAACTTTTACACTATTCTTTTTACAGAGAGATGTGATGAAACAAAGAAAAGGCTATTTCACATGATGCACAATTACTTCATTACATTTGTCAGAATATCCTTTTTGAGTTGTCACGCTATTTTTTTTTTTAACGTATCGTCGTTCGATTTGAAACAAAATTATTCGAATCATAATATAATTGAACATCAAAATTATTTAGTAAATATATTTTATTAATTGGTATTTAGTTCATTGCATTAAATTGGACATATGAAGTATGATATAAAATAACATGATTCGAACATGAGGAGTATAACGTCATGCTAGAATTTTAGTTTAAATGAGACAAACCTTTATATTTAATTTTAATATTATCTATGATTTTTTAAAGCTATAATCGTGGACTAGAAATTTGATTTGTTTAGGGTTAATTAAGTCAACTCTACTTAAGTTTTACGACAATTACTTAACATGTGTTTAAATAATAGTACTATTTTTCCGATTAGATATGATTTTAACGATTCTCATAGCTTGTTAATTAGTAAATCCATCAACATAATTTCACTTAAAAAAAAAGTGGAAGATAGTTCGTTATTTTATCTCGATATTAATAATTTTGAAATTACTATTTCACATAAAGTATAATGTAAAACTAATAATACAATAATTATTATACAAAGTTTCTTTTTTTTTGTTTTCCACCCGATGTCCGGAGCCCACATTGAAGCTCCGATTAAATTTGGATCGCGCACTGCAGAACCTATTTGGGGATGACGCTCCCAACAGGATCTTTTTCATACTATAATTATTATATAGAGTTTTCGAATCCCATATTAAAGCTCCGATTAAATTTGGATCACACATTGCAGGACCCATTCGGAGATGGCGCTCCGATTATATAAAGTATCAACCTTCCTTAGATAGATTGTTAAAAACTTAAAATAACAATTTGTACGAAAATTATTAGTATTTCTTTATCAACTAACCAAAAGACTCTTCCTAGTTATAGTCTTGTCATATTGTTGGAACATGTTTGCTAAAACATTCAATGAAACTAACTTTATCACAAAGTATTTTCCTTACATAAATACTCTAATAAAAGAACATACACCTCGATAGATAATGATTGAGTCGAAATTTTTATCATAAATATTCGAAATATGAAAAACAAACACATGAAAGATTGAAGGGAGTCCAAATAGTATAATTTTTTACTAAATTTTATTCAGATAAATCCCTTAGATCTTTACCTGATTTCGACACGATGCTAATAAAAAAATTTAATACTAGACAGGCTGTTTACATCTTTCACTCAAATTATATTTTTAATGTCTAGATTCACTTCTTTTTCCCCACACACACAATCATACCTCTAGTAGACAAGTCTTTCCATTTTCCATCACACTTCCTATTGCAATAACTACTATTTCTTGAAAAGATAACGTAAAGTGAACGTCTTCATCCTTTAATTCATCTAAAAAGTCATATACCCCTAAAAAAAAAAAAACTTTTATACTTAAAACAATCGTTAAAATAGAACGATGGAGTTTGATGCACTTGAGTTAAATTTTTTTCGGTAACTGTCTCTCTAGCTTTGCGAGGTAGTGGTATATACATCGTGCTCCAAGACTTCATTTTAGTGGAGTATACCGTTGTTGTCTCATATGAAGTCAAATAGCATCTCATAAAATGAGCAAATTACAAAAATCACGTACTTTAAAGGCAAAATTACAATCTCTCCCTTAAAATTTATAATTACAAAAATCTCTCAAAATGCATACAATAATATAAGCATTGATGCATTAATCTAATACACGAGATACATTAATCCTTAAGTAAGATATATTACATTTTATACATGATACATTAATCTTGATGTACATTTTATACATGATACACTAATTTGATGCGCGAGATACATTAATCTGATGCTTGAGGAATATTTTATACATGATACACTAATCTGATGCGCGAGATACACTAACGTGATGCACGAGATACATTAATTTGTTACGCGAGATATATTAATGTGATGCGCGAAAATGAAAAATTTTGAAAATTCGTAAAACTTATAGGGGATAATGGTAATATGTAAATTAAAATGTGAGATTTCCAAAATTGATCCTAAAAATATAATAACACCGACGAAACAACTAAAATCTTAAACTCGTAAACTTTAAATCCCGACTCTACGTTATGGTCCCCTTTCATTTCATTTTCCTATAACCTCAAACCCCCAACCCCCATCTTCATTCTTTTACTACATATTACATCTATCACTCTCCTCCTTGTATTTCATTCTCCTCTTCTCACTTTTCTTATAGCAAAAAACCATTACTTCACACAAGCTAAAAATCAAGAACTTTAAAGCCATGAAAGAAAGAGGCAAAGCTGCAATGGAAACTGACACTTTCTCAGATTTCAATTACTCTGTTTCATCAGACATGCCCTGTAAGAAACACCCATCTTCATCTTCAATTGGAATCTGTTCTTATTGTCTTAAAGAGAAATTACTCAATTTAGTTTGTTCAGAATGTGGTGAACAAAGACTCTCTTCTTGTTCTTGCTCTGATTCATCTGAAGTTGGAAGAATTGGGAGGATTTCATCTCTGTTAGAAGATGAGAAAAAACAGAGCATAAGAGGTGAAAAAACAGAGCAAGTCATTGTTCTGCGAAGAAGCAATAGTAGTTGTGTTGAAATCAAGAAAAACAGCAATGGGTTTTGGAAAATCAAAAGATTTTTCAGTAAGAAGAAGAAAAAGGGTGTTGAAAATGGTAATGATTTGGATGAAAATAGTGATATTTGGGTATCTGATGCAATGGCAGTTTCAAGATCAAGATCAGTTTGTAGTTTCAGAGGAAATGGATTCAATGATACTGATGAAGGAAGTGATTACAGATTCTCAAGTGCTAAAATCTCCGATGTTACTGGTGGAATACTCATGGATTCTTCTGATGAACCAAGAAAAAGCGGATTTCGAAGTATATTTCCTGTTAAGGAGGCTGATTTTACTTCAATGGATGATTCCGCCTTCATCGATTTAAAATTGGATTTATCAATCGAGTCTAACTCAAATTATCCCGATAGCAACGAACGAGTTGGGTTGAATTTGAACGGATTCAAATCGGGATCAAGTAATGGAGCATTTGGACATAGTGGTTCTTGTAGGATGACAAGAAGTGGTGGCAAAGGGAACAAAGTGTGGAAATGGATTTTTAAGCAAAGTTCAAGAAAATCTTGATTTAACTCTATGGGTGAAAATCATTTACATTCTCGATTTTATTTAAAAAATCAAATTCACCCGTTCTATATCGCGATCTCTACGTTAGCTAGTTTAGAGAGTTACTTTGAAAAGTAAATATAGAATTTCCTATGTTTTTTTTTTTTATCTTTTTAAATCTCATATGTATCCTTTTTCCTCAACACATTGTGGTAGTGGATTAAAAAAAAATACAAAAGAAGTAAAATAAATGGATCTTTTATTTTTATTAATATAAACAATGTTTGTTAACTAAATTTGTTTTAGGGTTGCTGAGTTATTGATTTTGACTTGAACCTTAATTTTGGTACACATCAAGTTGTTTATTTCGATAGATCGAAGAGCCATCAAATCACTTGAGTTATTTTTTTAGAGAAATAATTTATAACGTGAAAGCAATTTAGGTGGTTGTGTGACTTTCTTATTAACATTTTTACTACCTAACAATGGAAACTAGTGTGAGTAGCTAGATTATTATCGTCTTCTATCATCTTAATTATCGATGTTTTTTACAACTTAATAAAAAAGATGATATTGATTGAATAAAATAAGGAGAAAGATTAGTATTGTCTTCAACTATCTTATGGATGCATGGACGCTCTTAATATCAAATAAAATGATGTTCGCGGAGAGAAGTAGTGCGAGGAGCTACAATATTGTTATTTTCTTCGACTATCCTATTAATGCTCTTATTACCTTACAAAGAAGATGTTCATTGAGAGAAATAATAGGATGAGCTAGGTAGATTATTATCGTCTTCAACTATCTTATAAATTTTCATATATAATCTAACATTAATCATCTGTCATTATTATTATGATCTAGGATAATTAATAAGAATCTTTGTCTACTAAAAAGTAATTATTATTATTTTGCTATAATTATCATTGGTATTCATATTACAATATTTTTATCATATCACATTGTCAAGAGATTAATTAACCCAAATTGGATGATTAAGTTGCGCATGAACTTATTATAAACAATTTTAATTGTTATATCTAATAAACAAAATTTAGGCATAAAATATTTATTGAGAAGTGGATTAATTCATTTAATCGTACGTCGATAGTAAGATAAACATATGATATGTATTTACTATACACTTGGAATAATAAGCATTATCAACTATTGCTTTATGAATTATGAATATAGCAATGATAATGCCCTCTCTCTCCTCGTCTCTCTTATCTCTCTCCTTTCTTTTTGCCCTCTCTCTCCTCTCTCTTTGCGACCTCTCTATCTCCCTCCTCTCTCTTTCTTTATCGCTATGCAATACAAATACAAACGTGAACAGTTACTGATTTCAATACAAATGTGATAGCAGTCAATGATATCAATATATATATGATAACAATCATGGATATAAATACAAATGGTAGCATAAAAACACATGCATGGTAGCACATGAAATGCAACACACATGGAAACAAACGAATACAAATACAATTTGTTACGAAGTACAACAATGATACAATTGTATTTGTTGATACAATGACATTTATCAATACAAAGTGTATTTGTTAATGTACCTGATAGAATTGATTTGTATCAACGAATTGAATACAATAGCCTTTGATACAATTGTATTCCTGACACATTTATCAATCAGATACACAATTATCGATCATATATACAATTCAATTGTATTTGTCTCTCCTTTCTCTCCCACGTCTCCCTCGTCTCTCACCTTCTTCAAGTAGCCAATTTTTTTGTTTACACAAATCAAATGTATTTCATGTTACAATTATTTATCAGATATACAAATCAATCGTATCTCTCTCCTATCTCGCCCAATTCATGTTCACTTCTCTCCTCCTTTTTCCAATATCGCTGGTTCTCTCTTTCTTATAACATATAACTATGAATCGTAACTAAGCGAATTATAACTATGGAGTTGTTTTTGAAATTCCTCTTTTTTAATTCCTTTGTTCAAGTGGGCTAGAAGTAACAAATGAATGAAACAAATTTGGTTAATTTCATTGTCATTTCGAACAAGAAAAAGAACATGGGCTTACCAATAAAAACAATGGGCCGGTGGTCTATATCTGTAGAAGGCCCAAATAATCCTTGCATTTTTGTGGTTTCAAGTCAACTCACAGAGGTTCGAGAGTATTTTGGGCGGGATCATAATGAATTAAGACAATAATCGCGTCAAGACTTCACCCAATTCAAATGTTGAGTTAGGTAATGAGTCGGGTTAAAGACTCTATTCAACTCAATTTTTACTAAGCTTATAATTGTTTTATTTGTTCAATTAAATTATTTTAATTCCTAATAAAACTATTTTCTTATTACGGTTATATATAACATAAAATATTGAAGAACAAGTTTTTTAAAATTATTCTAACAAAATTTTCATAAGCTAATTCAGGTTCCGTATCAACCCAACTTTTAATTGGTTGAGCTAATGAATGAGCGAGTTATCGATCCGCTCAAATTTGGATAGGTTGGACGGGTTGAGTTTGATTTTGTCGTCCCTAATTCCAACTTCTCGCTCGCTTAACATAAAGTGAGAGGTACTTTCTCAATCACTCATATACACGTTGGAAGTATCTAAATAGTCCATTTAGATATGTATTAAGCCTAGACGCTTAATCAAATAGACGTTGTTCCATCCTTCTTCCTTGATCTATACATTCACGCACTTTACAATTAAGAAATGATGGTTAAGAATCAAACTCAAGAATATGTTTATGTATTTTGTCTTTTTCTAAAACTTTATCTCAAATAGATTATTTGTTTCACCTTTCAATTTTTAATTTATATCCCATTTCTACGAGGGGATGAATCTTTTAAAAACAACAACCATCTATTTTCTTTTCTTTGTTTGTTAACAAATCGAATTTCACATAATTAATTAGGCGAGGGTGACATATAAAATAGATCGAAATTGTGAGGTTTATGAGAGTCTATGGTACTTTACGATTGGTATTTTTCGTCATGTTCCTTTCTAACACACATTTTATGACATGATAAACGTGTAGCGATGGAATTATGGCGGTATCAGATTCACCTAAATTCAGTATTAATTTTTGACCTAAAACACAAAATTTATATGTAAAAATTTTATTAAAATTATACTTAGTAAATAATAGATGTAAATTCATAACATTAAAATTATGACAGATTCAAAATTAAGAGCTTGTTTGGATTGACTTTCGAACTATATATCAAACGTTATCGGTTAGAGATCATAATTTGTGGTGGTATACTTATTTTAGTGATTTTGACTTTTAAACCAAATTCTTAAAAACATTTTTTTTATTCTTTCCGAATACTATAAAAATGTTTAATAATTATTTTGCCTTACAAATATTTCAATTAAACCAATTTAAAGAAAAAACTCGAATTTATAAAATTAAAATTCTGAATCCGCAAATCAATCTATCGATGAGATATATATGCAATCTGCACCTGACCTATTAAAACACTAAGGTCTAGTGTCTAATTTGTGGTTTCCATGTCAACAATGTTTAAGGTCTAAATTCATTAATACCTTATAACCCATTGAAAAACACATGACAGAAAATAACTGTTTAAAAAAAATGGCCCAGTTTGACTTAAAATGAAGTTTTAAAAAGAAAAAACTCTTTAACCTTGTGTGGTTCTAAATTAAAATTATGTTGAATGAACAAATATTCTTTAATCTTGTGGACATGTAGAAATTAAAGTTAAAGTATTATAAAAAAAATAGTTCTTTATTTTTGATACAGACCGAAAAGACAACTAAGTCATTTTTTTTTAAACAAAGACACTTTCTAATTTTTTTTATTCGAAGATATTACTGTTTTTCTCTTCTTCATTATTGATCCAATCAAAATATACGTAAAAATAGATACCAAACAATTTTAGTGAAAAACTTCAAATATTATTTTAGTAGTGACTAAAATCAACTCTAGTACATAGAAATACAAAACAATCCAATAGAATCAAACAACGTTTATCTGACTTATCAATTGGATATACAATTCCAGTTCAAGAAGCACTAATTAATATTTTCTTGAATATAAAAGTGCTTCATAAGAACTTAAAACATTTTTTATTTTTAAAAACTTAACTAAACAGACTTATAAGATCACTCACTTGATGAAAACTATCGTAGCCACCATGAATCACGTTTATCCCTTGAGCATAACTCACAGAACTTGTAAACCACCGTATATTTTCCAAGCTCGATCGTAGATGACTTCAACAAACGCCGGCAGAGTGGACATGTTACGTGCCCAAATCCAACCCATCGTTCCAAACAAACTCTATGAAAGATGTGATTGCATGTTAATTCTTTTACCTCTTCACCTTCTTCAACTTGACTTAAACACACTATACATTCAACCTTTTGGCTTGTAATATCTCCATTTGAATGATCATATCCCAAGTTCTCACAAGGTAAATTGGACAATTTTTTAGTCAACAAGTGCCAATACTTTTTGAATTTTAGAGAAAATTGATATGCATATTCCATGATAGATTTTGGCAAGATTGTCAACTAATTGGAAGATATGTAATTGTAGAGTGAGCTACAAAAGAAAATGTTGTATTGGTTTGTGCAAGTAATTAATAATGAGGGAAATGAAAAAGCAAGTTGAACTATAGTCTATATATATAAACAAAGATAAACAATTATTGTTTATTTAATACTCTTTAACTAGGAATATTCAATATCAAATCGAAATTAATAACCCGAACAAATAAAAAGATGAGAAAATGACGCAACATAACACCCTATAGATTAAGTTAGCAATAAATAACCTATTTTTAAATTTTTTTAGCAAGAAAAAGAATTTGTTTATTTATTTGCATCGAATAATTATTTTTCTTTTTCTTAAAAAATGTATATTTGTTCTCCTATTTTTCTCAAACACATGTTTGATTGCAAAAGAAAATTTTTTATTGTTTTATTATCCCTATTTTATATATATTTTATTATTTTGTCAACAGTTTTAGAATAGAGTTTTTCTCTTTTTTTGGTCTCCCTTTTTCTCTTTCTAGAATTATTTTCATACATTTATTTGATTCTCTCTAATTTTCAATTTTTCTCCTTAATTTCAATTTGTTTATGAAAATTTGATATAACAATATATTTTTCATGAATACTTCTATAAAATATCTTTATATATAATCTTGTTTTTATCCAATTAATTATTGAATTTCATGATGTGTGACATTAAAGTTTTTCCATTTTGTTTGCAAAAATTTAGGTTATTCAACCTTTTTTTTTGTTTTTTTTTTCTAAAATCCTTTTCATATGTATATTTGCTTTCTTCTAATTTTTTCTTATTCTCCTTAATTCACTATGTCTATGCAAATAAGATATAACTATATGTTTATCGATTGATCCTTCCAATAATTTCTTTTAATATGATTATATAGCATTTCTTGCCCTATTTTGAAATTTCCTGATTTGTGAAACAAAAGTTTTTAAAAGTTTTTTTGGTGAAAATTCAGGTTATAGTTTTTTGAAATTTTTGTTCTCAATTTCGCGGATAAGAAAGATTCTCATAAAAAATCACAATGTCGATTTTAATAAACACAACCCAATGAATTTCAATTTAAATTTAATCTCATATTAATATATGTATCATATTAATCTCATTCTTGTATTCATCTTTATATATAATCTATTAGTTTTAAGAATAAAATCTCTTCTTCTTTTTCCTTTTACAATTTTAATTTTTCACCCAACATATTTAAATTTTAAAATTAAATTATATTTTAATACATATTATATATCTTTAATTTAAAATTCTAATTCAATTTTTTTTTTTTTTACTTTTTTAGACTCATGTCAAATTCAAATAAATAATTTGCTTTATTATCCTTATGAACTGTAAAAAATAATTATAATCATAAAATAGTAAAGAAACAAAACATTGATAGTACATGCCGTGGTTAGGGTCAATAATATTGGCAACTTCGATGTTTCTATGTAGAATAGAACAAAATGTCACGTGAATTTGTTATTTTTTTGTTTTCTATTCACGTTAAATTTAAGCTTTATTATTTTAGATTCACGTTAAATAAACGCATAAAATTTGTAGAAATTCTTTTTTTTCGTGAATTTTTTATTTAAATCAGGTGAATTTTGAGTCAAACGAATTAGGAAAAGAATTTTGATTTTTTAAAAACCATTTAATGAAATCTTAAATCCATCAGTGTGTATACATTTATTTCTCAGTAAAACTATTTAATATCATTCCACTTTATCTATTTTTCAATTAAATGTTTATTTAATTCATTAAATTAAGATTGCATATATTAATTATTAATAAATGAACTTACTGACAAATTTAATTCATTAATTAATTTATTTTAAGCTTAAGATACTTCATGTGTCAGATTCACAAACTTAAACACTTGTCATCAATTTCTATATTAAAAATTAATTTCATCAACTAATTCATTATTTTATTATAATATCATCTTCCAATGTTGATCCACTTATCTTATACCTTTTTAATCAAAATGATAATTAACCTATACAACTCATATTAACAACAATATACCAAAGTACTTTTAAAAAAATCAATACACTTGATAATTCAAAGAAAATATATTTTTAAATCAATCTAAAACAACTATCTCTATACAGTCTAATTAAGCTAGAAAAATAACATCTAAGTCCATGAAAAGAGAAACTAAGACACAATCATCCAAACTAATATAAACTTATATATCATGCGAACTTTTTATTTTTTCATCGTAGCCACCATTTACAACGATCTCTTGATATTCGTGAGAAGAAATCAAACAAGATAACTTCTTCATAAACATCAAAGAAAAGATTATTAATAGATGACTTATTAATATTATTTCTACACAATGGACAAGTCATGTGTCCATAACCAAACCATCTATCAAGACAAACTCTATGAAAAAGATGATTACATCTCAAATTTCTAACTTGTTCTCCCTCTTCTATTTCACATAAACAAACCGCGCATTCTACTGATGATGATGATGATGAATTCAATTGATCCTCCTCGCGAACACAAAGCTCATCGCGAGAAGTTGATACCTTGAAATTAAGGATGTTGGTGTTGTTATAATGAGGAAAAGATTGGAGGAGGAGGAAATCCCAAGTCCATTTTATGAATTGAATCAAGTTTTGTATCTTTGATAGTTGATACATTTTGTGGTTTTTATTTTTTTTAGGAGGAAGAAAGACTTTGAGTTTATGTGAAAAGGATAAGAAGGTTTATATAGAGGATCCCAACACCATCTTTTTGTTTTTTTATGTGTTTTAGTTTGATCAATACAAATTCTAAGTAGTAATGATTTTTTTTAAATTTTTTTGTAAGTTTAAATTAAATAGGTATTTAATGTATGAAAATGTCATTTAATTTTTATGATTTTGAAAAAGGATTAAAATTAAGAATATTAGGCTTCTTTATCCAAATTTATGAGTCACTTTATTATTTTTCAAGAGTGAATTTAACATATCAACTAAGTGTAAGATATTTCAAATTTATATAAAAATATTATAAATTACATTTTTTTTTGATCGGAAATTAAATATTATATTACGTTATTTTTTAAGAATAAAATGAGACACGTAACTCAAAATTGAGGGAATGATATGTCATATGTGTAACATCTTACGGACCACAGCGGGAAAGAGAAAAGAATCTATTTGGGAAGCGTTTACCAGCTCCTTTACCAATACCAAGAAAAAGCAGGAATTAGACCCTGAAAAAAAAAATTTGGATATTTTTAGAATGTTTATTAAAATACAAATGTTTCAAAATGATTGTATACACACAACACATGTAGCAAAACCACAATATTTTGGCCGGTTGATTTATTAGTGATAAGCATAAACTTTTAACAAGAGTCTTTTTAATATATATATATATATATATATATATATATATATATATAACGTTTAAGAAATTTATAATTTTAAGGCATAAAATATATAAATACATCAGTTAACTTAGCTTCAGCTCATATCTATGTTTTCCAATTATGAATGTGTATAGATAAATACTTAAATTTATATAAAATTGAACAAAGAAATATGCATTTTACATAACTTTATATATTAATAATTATTTTAAATTTATAACAAACTAAACAATATATTTACGTAACTTTATATATTAATAATATTTTAAATTTATAACAACAATATATTTTGTAGAGAAAAGAAAGGAAGAAATGTTTTCTGAGCTTTTGATGATATGAGCCAACAATTGGAAACATAACAATACTAAAAAATGATGTTATTCATAAATTTAGGACATTATCCATAAAAAAAATTGAATTGTTCTCTCTGTTCACTTTTAATTATCTGTTTTTTCAAAATTTAATTTGATTAATTTTTAAAGTTAAATTAAATTATATTAATTTAATATTTTAAATAAAAAATTCAGATATCCAAAACTATACAAGAAGTACTATAAATTACATTATTTGGCATATTAATATGATAAAAAAAACATCATATATAAAATTTTAATCAAAGTTATTATCTTTCTAATTTCAAAAAGAAAACTATGATAATTAAAAATAAATAGAGGAAAGAAATATTATGTTTTATTGTTGAGAAATTCGAATTACTTATATAGAATGATAAGAGCATCTAAATGAAAAGTTGTTGATGAAACATATGAAAAAAATGTCAAATATACTTGGTGTTTTTTTTCCTCCTTTTTTGCCTCATTCAAATGTTAGAGGTGCTCATTTTGTATTTTGCATATTTAGTTGGCAAATTAGTGTCTTCAAAAGTCATTTACAAAATCATGGTAGCGCAAATAATTTCACTAGTTTATAAGAAAATAAATTTTTTTATAGAGAATGATGATTTATTTATTTTTTATTTTGTGAAGAAAATTAGTTGTAAGTGGATGTTAAAATAAATCTTTAACAGAAAAATTGATTTGGTTTTATTCATGCACAATATTTGAATTATTTACTATATCACTCGTAAGTTGAAAGAGGGACAAAGAGAGAAGTGTCACGACCCAAAAATGGGCGTGATGGCACTCGTCTTATCCCACCAAGACAAGTCAGCCAAAAACTCAACCATTACAATAAAGTGCGGAAGTAAAATATAAGTAACTTAATAAAAACCCCAAAACCTGGTAGTCACGTGTACAAGCCTCTAAAGTATTACAATTGATTCAAAAGAAAACTCAAGTCTCAAATGAAGTTGTTTCTAGAATAGAACAAGATCATAATTAAGGAGATGAAAGTCTGCTGCGATGGAAACAGCTACCTGACAAATCTCCAAGAAGCCTCGGAAAAGAAGAGAATGACAAGTACAACAAAAATCCAGGCTCATAACCTACAAAAATTTGTAGAAGCAAGGGGTGAGTACCAAACCACACGGTACTCAGCAAGTAAACGTCTAAACACAAGCTAAGGGAATGAAATACGGGTACCCCTACCTCCCCAACCGAACCTCCACAACTACAACCTGCATAAAATTCAGTCTAACCTAACAGTTCATATTTTACATAGCACGTAACTCTACAACAACACTTATACAAATTACATATATATCCTCCACAACCACACTTTATCAAATTACATATCCTCAATAACAAGCTCAGTATTATCAATCACAAATTCCGCAGAAAGGCAATCACAAGATCAGCAAAACACAATATCAAGTTCACCAATGATAAGTATGTGTAATGCAATGTCAAGTATAATGATGCATGTCTGACCTAGTGATACACACCCGCTGTCTCTCAGTCCGGGACCCATGGGGGACATATCTGTCCATGCATCTGTCGCGGCGCACGACACGACCCTCGATAATAGTAACCATCGCGGCGCGCGATACGTCCCTCGAAATATAGTATCCATCGCGGCGCGCGATACGTCCCTCGAAATGGTACATCCTCTTAAGTACTCATTCTTTCTCAATGCACATAACACTTGTCACAACCAATGCCTCAGAATAATGCAGATGACAAGCTCACACAAATAATGAGGAGATGACCATTTTCATAACATCGCACAGTTCACAACCACACAAACATGAAGTCACATCAACAATGATTCAACAAGCCTTCAACCCTTTCTCAACACATCACACATAAACAATTAATCACATTGCCTTTTGTTATCTCCTTTTTTTTTCATCTTTGTAATTAATCAATGTGGATAAGTCAACTATTCACCAAGTCCCATTACTCCCAAACATATACCACAAGGAAATACACACATTTCATACACTTAGCAAGAGTTTAGAAATCCACTTGCCTCAGTTTATCGAACAATCACTTCAGAGTTTAGCCTTCCTCCTTCGTTGTACTTTCAAATCAATACAATCTATTCAAATCAATAACCACAATAAGACTTCAAAACTTAGAACACTCATATTACTATTTGTTTAACTTTGACCCAACAATTTATCCAAATTTATAATAAAGTTTATAAATCTTGATTCTAACCAATAAGTCGAATCTCATATTTCTTAAATTTCAAGTCAAGAGTTAAGTCATAATTTTTTTCCAAACAATATAAAACAATTAGTTTTCACATAATATAATACACTCAATATTTAATTATGTTGACCTAATATCTTAAAATTGAGAACTAAATCATACCTATAAAAATATTTCTAAGATGGACACAACCCACCAAAATAGTATCAACTATGCAGAAATTATATCCACGCACCCCTTTTGATCACTTCAGTTTTCTCAATTATAAATCACAATAATTATTCAATAATTATTCGTATATGGCCATTAACGCCGCATCAAAAATTTAACTGAAAATCTTGGCATTCTGCCAAAGGAAACACCAACAATTTCTAGAGACAAAAATAAGAATAGATAACCAATGGTATAATATAATGGTCAATAAATTCTTAAACCCATATTTCTCTAATTTCAATAACGTGGCACAATATTTCAACTTCCACTTCTTCTTTTTTATTTATTTATCCAAACCCATTTCCTGTTTTTTTTTTCTATTACAAAATCAATTATAATAATAATAATAATAATAATAATAATAATAATAAAATAATGATAACATGACATTTTTGAATTACACGAAACACACTGATTAAGGTACAATAATGTTTACCTGTGGGAGTTTCGTCACCTTTGCTTCTGCCGACTGCCGAGGTTAGTCGTATTCTTTTGGAGATTTCTCTTATTTTTTTAAAATTTAAAAGAATGATCTAAAATAATTTAGGGTATTAACTTAAATTATATTATATACGGACTTGGCCCATTAACCACCAACTAAATAAATAAATTATTTAATGTATACCCATCAAAAAAAAAAGAAAAAATCGTAGTTATCGACTATTTTAAAATTTTCAAATCAATTTCATGGACTAATAAAAATTTACTTGGGACAACTAACATGAGGGGTAAAACATTAATTTTTAGGAATGTTCCCAAGAATGACCTTTCGGGTTATTACAAGAAGAGAGACGAGGAGAAAGAAAGTAAGTTTGAGTTGAAATATCCGATTTGGTGCTTTTAAACGATTTTTCGATACGAATAAAAATCGAAATAAAAGACAAAATTAAAGTATAAAACACTTAATAATTTAAAAAAAATGTTAAGTGGTAATGTGTCTCACCATGAAACATCTTGTGCTTAAATATCATATTTTTATTATTTGTCAAGAACAATGTGCCTCCAATTAATTTGAGGAAAATAAAGACGAAGACAGATTTCTTTACATGACGTACATCAACAAAAACATGCTAAAATTCCTCTTGAGAATTAATATTCGAAGTTAATTATCTGAATTGTAAATTTATTACTACTTTAATTTGTTCGTGAATAATTAATTAATTGCTAATTCACTTGATTTGAATTGTCTTTAATTTGCAATAATCTTATCCTCCAGTACTCCTTTTTTTTAAAAAATATTTAACAGTGAAAGGTTATAGTAAATAATTATATTCCAAGTGCAGTACATTGTTGAAGACTTGAGGTTGGGCAGACTTTTTTTGCTTTATTAAATTATACTATACTATACTATATAATATACAATATTTTTTTCGTTTCATAAAAAATAATCTGGTTTGATTTGATACGAAATTTAAGAATATAAATAAGATTTTTAAATTTTGTGGTCCTAAATTAAAGTTAGATCAAATGTATAAAATTATTGTTTGCTCTTGTGACCTTAAACGTGTTATATAGAAAGTCAAAATTTAAATGTTACAAAAGAAAAAAAAGATCATTCTTTTTTAAACAGACTAAAAAAAAAAATTATTTTTTTTAAACATAGAAAGTATATATATTCTGTTTTAACATAATTGTGTCATATTTATATATCGTAACAAGTAATAAATTGTCTTAATTATCAAGATTATAAATCAAGAAGTTAGTAATATGCATAATAGATATTCTTTCATTGACGAGATATAAGAGAAATATTATAATCAGAGGCAGAGTCAGTATGAAATTAAAAATTTCAGTTGAACCTTTTTTGATGAAAAATTATAGTATAGTATTTAATTAAATTACACTATGCTATATAATGTAGCCTAATTTTTCAAGTTTAAAATATGAAAAAAAAAATCAAAAATAAACACATTAGTTATTCGAAAAAAGAATTTATCATCTACTTATACGTATAAATATATTTTAATCGATAAGATAAGAAAAACATTATATATTAAAAATGTATATATTAGGGACGGAGCCAACATGGCCTGAAGTTCTATTCGAACCTCTTTTGACGAAAAATTACACTTTATAATTAAATTATATTATACTATAATACATGGTATAACCTGAATTTTCTCGAAGAGGCACAAGAATTTTCTACTCATTGAAGTCTATATAGTTGACGTAAAAGGCAGCCGCAGACTTGTTTTGCTTTTATTAGAATGTGTTCAAAACAAAGAAATTAAATTAATTATTTTCTACAACACTAAAATTATTTTTCTTTATGCTACTATTACTACACAACTATATATACAAATCAATTAGTGCATTAAAATTCATGAATATCATCTCTTTCTATACTTACTCCATATCATAAACAAATTAAGCCTTCAAAAATGTCTTCAAGATCAAAGTTATTATTTAACTATATAGTTTATATTATTTCTCAATTAAAATGGGCTTTGAATTTTCTTCTACTTCAATCTTTTTTCTCTCATCCTACTTACAATTTCATCGTCTCCGATATAAATAATGTTATAACACCTCGTGATGAGCTCAATGTTAGGTGTTTTTGCGAGGAGGAAGTGATGTCGTCATCATCATTATCATTATCATCAGTAGAATGCGCGGTTTGTTTGTGTAAAATAGAAGATGGAGAAGAAGTTAGAGAGTTGAGATGTGAACATTTGTTTCATAAGGTTTGTTTGGATAGATGGATGGGTTGTGGAAGTAAAACATGTCCATTATGTAGAAATTATTTGAAATCGTCGATAGTTTATTCGGATATTAATCAAGAAGTTATAGTGTTGGATTTATTTTCGGGAAAATCAAGAAGAAATCGATGTGAATGGTGGCTACGATAAATGATATTTGTGTTCTGCTCGTGGAGAGAAGGATGAATTAGAAAAGTGGTATTCTCTTATGGTCTTATATGTGTTCACTTTTGTTTCAAAAGTCAGATTAAATTTTTAATTAGTGCTCGAAGGGTTACGTACTTTCATTCTTTAATTTATATGTTTATTTATTTTGTAAATGAGAATTGTAACCTCTTTGCAAAATTCAGTACACAAATTGACGTGCTCAATTTTCAATTGTGGTCTTAATAAAATATTCTATCTTCCAATTTTATTTGTTTAATATTAGCTCAACACAATATTTCTTAAAAATAACATCTCAAACTATCAATTATTTCCTTTTTACTATCTAAACTATTTGGATCATATATTATTTTATTTATGAGTATGAGTTTGTTAAATTTATTAAATGGAAATTAAAGAATCTCCATATGAAGTCAAAAAAGTGTGCCTGTCCAACTTTGAATTTAAGGGGACTGAACTAAGATTTACTTTGAATTTCAATAAAAAATACTATGTATCATAATAGAAATCGAAGAATAGAAAATTAAAAGGACAAAGTTATGACTAATATACAGAAGGATAAATAAGACAATGCTCAATTTTCTATAGTAGCGTTGCATCCTAATTTGTATAATTGACCTATCTAATAAATTAATCTATAAGATGTAAATGTTAAAATTGATTATCTAAGGTTACGTCCTCGATAAGTTAATCAATAAAGTGGTTGAGAATTCTGACGTTTCAAGTTGATAACTCAACGGAGGAGACAAAAAAACACTATTTGTCCTAGCGTTGGTGGACAAAGTTATGTGATAACTGTTGCTGGTGGCAGATGACATGTAGCATGTGGATTTATCAAGGTCCACGAAAGCTAATCTAAACACCACAATCATAAAATAGCGTCATATGTCCTACACATTCGATCTAACTCTACTTCTAATAAAGCCGTACATAACCAACTTCTCACCTATTCTTTTTTACATTTTCGAACCATTTCAACATCACTTTCCGCATCTTGTCCTTCGCTAAGACTACATTTTAGAATTTATCCAAAGTGGTAATTAATTTTATTTTTTTATTTTTTTTTAGAGGAATAAGGTGAAAAAAAGAAAAAAAAAAGGGTCCTTTGTGATTTCTTGCATTGGTAGCTACCAACGTTGCACAACCATCACCCAAAGGCCAAATCTCATCGATTGTGACATTGTAACAAAATATACATAATTCATCAATCTTCATAAACCTATCATCATAATCATAATCATTACAACATTATTGTAAACAAAACAAATATTCCTTCTTGTATATAAACACAAAATATTAAAAAATTCTAAAGATTTTTACATTCTTGATTGTGTACGTGGGAAATTGAGCAGCAAATTTGCAATTTTTGATCCTGTACCTAATGCTTTTTGGATGTTTTCACAATTTGATTCACCTTTTCGGAGTGGGGTTTCTTTAGAAAGGGTAAATTCTACATAATCTTGAATTTCTGTGTCTTTTTCTTGATTTGGGTGTCTGGGTATTCGAAAAAATCTGTTTGGTGTTGTGGGTGTTTCTTGAAACTGCATTTGGTGATCTGGGGTGCTTTTATTTTGGTCATAGTTGCTGGTGATATCATTATTTGGCTGTTTTGTTTAGAAAGATTGAATCTTTTTTTACTCTGATAAGGTTCTGCAGTGTATGGAGGGATTGTTCTTATGAGTTATAGCTAAAAAGGAGATATTGTTCTGCTTTAGACCTGTCACTAAATTCTGTGTCTTGTGGCAACATTTTGATTTCGCGTAAAATCTGATATGTTTAAGGTTGAGGTTGAGGTTTTTGTTGTGTTGAAAATCCTAGGTGTTTAACTTGGGAGTGGTGTGTGTACTATGAGTGAATTGGTTGTTGAGTTTGGATAAATTTTGGAATAAGAAGAAGCAATATTAGGGATCTTAGTTTTATGTCAGCAAGTGTGCATTGTATAAGAAATGTTGTAAATGTAGCTAGCTTTGGTGGTGGTGAGATGTTAAAACTTTAATCATCCACCTCCGAGTTATAGAATTTGAAGTTCCATTATCTGTGACTTCTCTCCGGGCTGGTTACTCTCTTACGACAAATGTTAACATAGTCTGTCCTAGCTTCACCACCAATCTTATAGACTATAATGAATTCTTCACTACTTCATGAAGGATCTGCTCCTCCAACTGATAATGCACCTCCAACGTCTAGTCCTCCGCCTACACCTTCTAGTCCACCTGTTAGCTCACCACCACCTCCATCTTCTAGTCCACCTCCTAGTTCACCGCCACCTGCATCTTCTAGTCCACCTCCTAGTTCACCTCCACCTGAATCAACTAGTCCGCCACCTAGTTCACCACCACCTAAATCTTCTAGTCCACCACCAGCATCACCTCCACCTGCACCAACTCCTCCTCCTCCTGTCAGTTCACCTCCACCAACTTCATCACCTCCCCCTGCATTGTCACCTCCGCCACATGTACAGAATCCAGAACCTCCTCCAGCACCACAATCACATGGAAATCCATCCCCACCACAATCTCCTGAACCTAAAAAAGGTTCATCATCATCTTCACCACCTTCACCACCTTCATCCAACTCACCTGGGGATGGAGGTAGAGGTGGAGATACACCACCATCCCCAACATCTAAGTCATCAGAAAATTCGCCTCCTTCACCAGCCTCAGGCCCTTCTAAAGATTCGCCACCTTCACCGGCTACATTATCTCCAAGTAACTCACCATCTTCTGATTCCCCCTCAAACTCATCAACACCAACATCTGTAATACAATGGTCACCACCACCTCCATCCTCTAATGGTGCACAATCTTCTCTTAGTCCTCCTTCATCACAAGTTCCTAGTAACCATAGTTCCGGAAACCGCTCAACAGAAAGTCCAAAGCCTGCCGGTGGCAACAGCAGTGGTACTGCAGAGTCAGCTTCCATTGGCATTGTAATTGTTCTTTTATTGGTTGGTATCATTGGAGCAGTTGTATGGTGCATACGGAAGCGAAAGAAGAAGAATTCTGTCCATTGTAGTGGTTATGTCAAGCCAATCTCAACGTGCTCCTCTCCAAAATCAGGTAAATTTTCAGAAACTATAAAATCATTCCTTTTAGTTTGTTATTCAGTGCTCAAGATGCTTGCAAGAAAAATCAAAGTAATATTTGTAGTTGAGACCTTTCAAGTGAAATCTGAGAAGATGTGAAAGTTGTGTACAGAGTCTGCTTTATTGAAGGTCAATGAATCGACATCTGAGAGAAACGGAACGAGCTCTAATTTCCTCAATTCTCCAGCAGACCCTGGCGGATTCAACAATGCAAAGACATGGTTTACTTATCAAGAACTAGTTGAGGCCACTAATGACTTTTCAGCGAAAAATGAATTAGGGAAGGGTGGATTTGGTTCTGTATACAAAGGCTATCTAGCAGATGGAAGATATGTCGCGGTAAAGCAGCTAAATATTGGTGGGAGCCAGGGCGAACGGGAATTTAGAGCTGAAGTTGAAATCATTAGCCGGATACACCATCGTCATTTGGTTTCACTTGTAGGTTATTGCATTTCAGAGAACAAAAGGCTCCTCGTTTATGACTATGTCTCTAATAATACCCTTTACTTCCATCTTCATGGTAAGCATAACATTTTTAGATTTAATTATTTCATTTGTTCTGTTTTGTCACTAAAGCTAGCTGTTGATTCTTGCAAGTTACAGCACAAGGGAGGCCTGTCATGAATTGGCCAACACGTGTTAAAATTGCTGTTGGCGCAGCTCGTGGAATAGCTTATCTGCATGAAGATTGTAATACTGCTCTCTTCCTCAATTCTTATGAGTTATCCATGTTTTATTCACTTGATATCTTTCATTGGTTGAACAAACCTCCTGCTTATACTTAAAAGAGAAATGTACAGTTAAAAACTTTACCACAACTTGGAATTAATTTTAATGATCCCTAAAGCTGTGGCAGGATCGTGGATGGCAATCTAAGCTCCACAACCACCTTCTTTCTACTCTTCCTAAAAGCATACATTAACGAAAGGAAAAAAAAACATGTAGTAATTATATTAGAAGGCCTTTTTGTAATGTAATGATATTACTTATGCAGTTTAGAATTGGGTTCTAAGGTCCTTTTTCATGCCATAAATTACCTCGTTATATAATATTTTGGCATGACAGTGGATTATCATATCTGCATTAAGATTGTAATTAGTGTTCTGTTCCTTAATCCTTTTATCTTATCAATGTTTATATTTATTTCAGTTCGTTTGTATGGCTGAAAAAAAATGTCTCCTCTTTCCTGCCCCAAAAATTAGAGAGAAAGCAGGATGTAAATTCTTTTACCATATGACGAATCGGATTGTGATATGAGATTGTGTGTTCCTATCATATCACTTGCATTCTTTTTATTGATCCCTACTCCACTAGCTGAACAGCTGTGGTAAATTAAATGATGCAATCTGAGCTACTTCCAGAACCAACTTTCCCCTATCATCCCTATAAGAGGACTTGAAGTAAAAAGAGAAAATGGAACGTATAAATAGTTTAGCTCAATGGAGGTAGCAAGATCTTGGTATTGGATTTCCCTTTGGTAATGTTATAATATAACTTCCGCAATTTAGAATTGTATCCTCAGTTTTAATGCATCTCGTAAATTATCTCGATTATATGACCTTTTGGCAGTATAAATAATGAATTCTAATCACTTCTCTGATTAGTAACTTAAAAGATGTTTTTGTAGCTGAATGTACCAAATGAGGCTCAAAATTGAACTAAGACTGAACAAAACATGATTGGTTTTATTGAAAGAACAGGAAAAATTGTATGACTCAATTCTTTATACACTCTTGTATTGCACCATTTAGTTACATTCCCGAGAAAGGAATATTTTAATCCACGAGCAGACATAGTCTCCTTGAACATGAGTATATCTTCTACACTGAAGTGAGCACATCAGCCTCTGCATTTGTAGTGCATTATATGCTTTTCGATTGCCAATATTCACTCTACGACAAGCATTTGAATAAATCTTCCCTGATTTCTCCATATAACAGAGCTGAATGTGTTAATCATCACTGACTTATTATGTGTTACTGTTGAATAAGTAGTGAAATGTTAAGAAAAGTAGACCAGGCAAAGCGATTGTGATTTTCTATGCTCATTTCCTTCATTCTTGTTACTTGAGCTACCTTTCATTATATAGTTAAAGTATGATACTCCTTTTTTTGGTTCTTAATTAATTCTTTTGGTGTGGATGACAGGTTATCCTCGTATTATTCACAGGGACATTAAGTCATCAAACATTCTTTTAGATGATAACTTTGAGGCCCATGTATGTCTTAGTCTTCGAACTCCTATAATCCACATTCTTTGTCTCGCGAGCCGACTTTTACAATTAGTTCACTTTCTACAGGTTGCTGATTTTGGACTAGCTAAATTAGCTCAGGATGCAGAAAGTCATATCACAACACGTGTCGTGGGAACATTTGGGTATGTTTCAGTGCCAACTTTTATATTAAGTTGACAGCATAAGATAAATATCTTATTGCATATTTTTCAATTTCACATATTTATTCTAATTCCTTAGATCTGACTCAGATACATGGCTCCTGAATATGCATCAACTGGCAAGCTGACCGAAAAATCTGATGTATATTCCTTTGGCGTGGTGCTTCTGGAGCTAATTACTGGAAGGAAGTCAGTGGATACATCTCAGCCTTCTGGGCAAGAGAATCTAGTTGAGTGGGTATGTTTGTAGCCAATCTATTATTTGTTTTTCTCGAAATCCATATTTTCATCAGGTCTCCTTTATTACCTCTTTGTTAGAAATTTTGACACTAATATCCGACCTAAGGCAATGAAAGTGCATATCAGCATGCAGAGAGAACTTAAATTTTTAGTCCCTTATTCTAGGATAACCTACAAAATTTCAGTTGAGTCAGGATTTGGTTGTTCCTCCGTCTTTTCCCATACTGCACAAGAACTTGGTAGCTGATATTTGAAGAAACCGCCATTTTGCTACTGTACAGTAGGCCTCTAGTTGGTCTGCTAGTGAAGTTCCTCTTCTTTATTTTTCCCTTTTTTATCATGAAATGATGCCTTATCATGGTAAGAATGATTTCGGAATGCTGTAAGCCTAAAAAATTTATCCGCTTTAATTTCTATTGATCCTTTATAATGTTAGAAAACCGAAAAACCATTAGAGTAGCACCGAAAACTTTTATCTTTATCATGCTGAATGTGTGTATTCCCTGTGGTTATTTTATTCTCAAACTCCCTCCGTTTTCTTGTCGTCAGTGCCTAGCTAGTAGCAGTAGCCAGTTTACAAAGCTTTCAGTACCTTAAAAACATTATGACTTTCTTCGCTAAGGAAGCATGACAATATTCTTCTCATAAATTATAAAAAAATGTCTTGGAAGATTTTCATTCTTTTGATTAAAATTGTATTCGGGTACTAGTTTCCGTTGCTAAATTTGAACCAGGCTTAAAACATATTATTATACTGTAACTTGATTTTTTTGTTGTCCAGGCCCGACCTTTGCTTAGTCGAGCACTTCAAAAGGAGGAATTTGATCTGTTGGCAGATCCGTGCCTTGAAAAGAACTATGTTGGCACGGAGATGTTCCGAATGATTGAGGCTGCTGCATCTTGCGTGCGTCACTCATCTGCAAAGAGACCAGCAATGGGACAGGTAACTTTTGTTCTGTTTCACTGAAAACCTATGCAAAAGACACCTTCAAAACTCTTCTTGTGAAGGGCAGTTACAACATTCTGAATTCTGATCATGATTATGCTTCGTAGATTATGAGAGCTTTCGATGGTATGGCTATACACGATCTGTCAAACGGGATGAAAGTTGGTGAAAGTGCAATACATAGTGCTGCACTACAATCTGCAGAAATAAGTTGGTTTAGGAAAATGGCATTCGGTAAGCAAGATTTTAGTTCGGATTTTTTCAGCGAAAGTAATCAGAATAGTAGAGAGTCAAATGAACATCCTTAGATGATTTTATAGAACAAAAGGGCTTATTGAAGCTATGTATGCATCTGTTGATACATCAAAGGTACCTTATTAGCTTAGAGATGCCTTAGTTTAGCTTTCATATGTATAATAAGTTCCCTTTTGGCTTGGAGTAATTTTCACTGTAACTAGTCTACTTCCTTTTGAATGATAAAAAGTCAAGAAAGATTGAGAAATAGACTATTTGATTACATTCGTTCTTAATAGCCACGAGATGATCATCTTAGGGAGATTCCTTTTGTCGATGGATGCTCTTGTTACACTCGTAATCTTTGAAGGACGAGAATCAATCATTACTCGTTCAACATGTCAATGATCTTTCCGATGATATGTGTTTTGGGTATTTTTTTACAAAATTCTTAGGGGGTCTTTCATAATGATTTGTGAAAGCGAGACGTAAAGTTTTCGTCATTTCATTTAGCATTTAAGGGCCACTCAACATGAATTAGATGATTTTTTTTTTCAATTTTTTGTGTTTAGTTAATTAATTTTTTATCAAAATTTTTAGAGGATCCTTCTGATCCGTGATAGTCTCATCCCGATTAGCGTCATTTCATTTGCATTTAGGGGCAACTCAACATGAATTAGATGATTTTTTTCAATTTTGAGTGTGTTAGTTAATTACTTTTTTGTAATATAGCTTTTGTATACTTTTTTTTTTGCAAAACCTTCGTAGGACCCTCCGTAATAATTTGGAGAGTGGCATATATAGTCTCACCATGATCCACAATTCTTTTTCATTGCATTTAGCGGTCGATTTTTCCAGTTTTTCCTGTGTGAAGTCCCCGAACCTTTTAATGATGACTTTCAGACACTTTCATCAAAACCTTACAAGACTCTCTGTAATGACTGGAGGGAGTGGTATGTACACCGCACCATGATCTACACCTTTTTTTTTTAGTATTAAGGGGCCAGTCAAAAGTAATTTGGTGATTTTCTCAATGTTTCATGTGTTAACAAACCTCCGGGGCAATTATTTTTACGGCAAAATCGGGTGATATTATCAATGTTTTTTGTGTTCCTTATTTATCTCGAGAGGTTTGTAAACACACGCCATGACATTTTTAGGCATTTAGGGGCCAAATACACTAAAACAGGGAGAGGAGCGAGTGAGATGGAGAAAAAGGCGAATGTCAAAGGTATACGTGAATCTACTTGGATATCGTGTATCTCAAACAAATTATACTTATTCTTGACCTCATATATTTTGGATACATATATCTAAATATATCTAAACACAACAAAATCTGATAAAAATTTATAATATTATAAAATAGAATATATCTAATTAATTAACTTCTAAACAACTGAAATTTTTACGAAAGTTTCTCTTAAATCTTTTACCCAACATTTTTGTGATAGCACTGCTCTACCTTTATCAAGAACGGCTCAATGCCTTTTAAAAAAGAGACATCCACCTTAAATCTCCAAATTTGAAGTTCTCAAATTTTTTTAGTAATAATAAATTTATCACAAGTCTTATTTAACAAAAAATTATACTATATCTTTTAATTTATTTATCTTTTTAATTGGTTTCGAAACATTATTATATTAAAAAAATAAATATAAAAGAAAAAAAATAACTTTACATCTTAAAAACAAAATAAAAATAACATTAATGTGTATTTGGCTTTAAGCTACTAATTAGTTTAAGCCCTTTCTTACATATGGTGTTAATATAACAATCGAAAACAATACAATCTATTTGAAATTTTATAGTTATTAAAATAATACGTTACGAAACAATACGTAACAGCAAATAACTAACCTCTAACAATACTTTGTTTCATTATCCTCTGTTTCTCCTTCTCTCTTTTCCTCCATATTTTTCTTCTTCCCCTGTTTCTCTACAACAATGATGACAACTCTCAAATCTGATCAACTCAAACAGCTAAAAGACATATTCATGCGTTTCGATCTCAACGGCGACGGCAGCCTAACTCAGCTAGAACTCGCCGCACTCCTCCGTTCCCTCGGCCTGAAACCCGGTTGCGGAGATCAACTCCATGTTTTACTCTCTAAAATCGATCATAACGGCAATGGATCTGTTGAATTTGATGAGCTTGTAGATGCAATTATGCCTGATATGAATGAAGATATATTAATCAATCAAGATCAGCTAATGGAGCTTTTTCAATCGTTCGATCGCGACGGTAATGGCTACATTACCGCCGCTGAACTCGCCGGACAAATGTCGAAAATGGGTCATCCGTTAACGTATAGAGAATTGTCAAATTTGATGCAAGAAGCTGATACTAATGGAGATGGGGTTATAAGTTTTAATGAATTTGCTAATATTCTTGGAAAATCTGCTACCGATTTTCTCGGATTAAATAACGTCTCCGAATCGGTTGCTTGATTAAATGATATTTCTTCGGTCTGTTCCAATTTACGTGACACTTTGGAAGTAATGTTTCTTGGTCTAATGATGATTGACGTTTTGTTTGTATTATATTTATGTTTACTTTTATTTTTTTAGCTTTTCGTGTTTGTTAAAAGTTAGAGATCTCTTTCGCGGACCTTGCATGAATGCAGGATGCTACGTGCATCAGGCTGCCCCCTCGGTGTATTTGAACGAAGGAGGAGAAGGACAATTAACGAAGTTGTAATGTATTTTTAACTCTTATGGGCATGTTGCCTTTCTTATTATTGACGTAATTTACACTACTCTCTTTGTTTCAATTTATCTGACATTTATTTGCAAACTATGGTTTTACCTTGTTACATGATTGTTTTGTTTATTCTGCTATTATACTATTGTTATTTTCCTTTTTTTACAGAGGATCTATCGGAAACTACCTCTACTCCACAAAGGTTGGGGTTAGTCAGGATACATCATACCCTCCCCAACTCTACGTGTGGGATTGCACTTGTTGTTGATTGCAATTTAACACTCAAAGAGAAATTTCTGTACATTTCAGATAGAAATGATCATTCTGTAGTGTTTGCTAGAAAATTTACACAAGATGATTGCTATCTCTTTACCTATTCTATCTACTGTGCTTCTTGTATTTAACAAAGATGATCTCATAATTCTACAAGATATAAAAGAATCACTATACACATGTTGCCTTCTCTGGGAAAATTTACAAACCTCCGGGGGCAAGTTTTTTCGTCTGTTTAAGACATGTAATGGCGGAATGTTGCTTCTGTTGCATCTCTTAGCTGAGGGATTCCAGTTCGAAAAACTGTTTACTTCTGTAGTTCTGAAGTCTGGTCCCTGCTGAGAGAGATCTAATCGAATATCATCCGTGAATACCATTCATGTCGTTTTAGACTAGAATTAGATCTTGCTATCAAACGAGCAGTAAAACCTACAGTTGTGAGTCTTATTGACCTCTGCCTCACGTCGTTGCAGAACTCAGGGTCATTCGAGTTTCCCTCATACCTTATCCATTGAATCATCCCGTGGTACATTGGGAAGAATCGGAACTGAATTGCTTCGTATGTAAAGTAAGGGGCTAGAGCTGAAACAACTACTAACAGTGTGACTAACCAGTATAACGGGGAGGGAACAAGAGCTTCCACGAAGACTTGGTATGCGTTGGTGGAAAGAGTCGTAGGCATGGCTCCGTATATTAGAAGGAAGATGTACCAGAGAGCTATTCCACCCCAGATGAAGATGTGTTGGATCAAGGTGAAATAACTAACAGCTAGAGCCATCTGACAGTTTACAACCCAAACAACACATGTGTACATTGTTGCTCCCAAGATACTGTAGTCACCAGTTTTACCATTTTTATCGAAGGCCTGAGGATCTAGCGTTGTTATGCAGATGAAGAAGATAATAGCTGCACTGCAGACACCATTCAACATCCAGCCAATTATACGACGCCAGCTGAAAAGGACGTTTTGTATACCTTCTTGATACAGTATAGGAAACTGCAACAATGTGCATAGGGTCAAGTACTTCAAATATTGATAGATAGATACATCTTGATCAACACTGTATGATGTATGACATACCTTAAGACAATATCGAGCGGATACATCTTGATCAAAGACTCCCAGAGCAATCACTGGTAATGATGTGAAGAACACATTGTAAAGCGACAGAAACCAATCGTTATATGCAAGTTGTGCAGAAAACGATGCATATGTCTCGTATAAGAAGAGAGTAAAGCCGAATGCAACGTTTTTGTAGAAAAAGTAGCATATCTGCAAGGAAACGAAAAGCCAGTTAGGAATGCTCCTGAAAAACCAACTGTGAATCTGTTTGCGCAACAAATCTAAAGGAAGAAATCCAGTAGCATATCGATTACCATTGAAGAGATCCTTCTGTAACACCAATGACCATGTACTAAAAGCAAACGTTCCAAGAATCGGAACTGAGCAATTGCAACATCACTTGACATAACAGCCTACCAAGTGCGAATCAGGGAAAAGAATATTGAGAAAACGACAGATGCAAGAAGTAGAATTGTGTATTGCTGCAAAAGACAAGAGAAATGTACAAAGCTCTTACCTGCATTCCTTCAACACCACTGATTCCAATTCCAATATCAGCTTCTTGAAGCATTCCTACATCATTAGCTCCATCTCCAATGGCTAAAGTTGTCTTTCCAGTCCCAAATTTGACAAGTCTTGTTACCTTATATTCCGAAAAATGGTATGCGTTAGAACAAATAAAAAAGATGAGAAATCTAATTCCAGAAAGAATACAAGAAAGGATCAATCTAATAGAAACATTTTGGTTGTGAAGACAAGTTGTACTCACCAATGCCTTTTGTTTAGGTGATGAACGGCAACATATAACAGAGGCACATCCAATCGCAAGGTCTAAAAGCAATCTTTTTGTGTCATCTGCTAGAGCATATGTAAGTGATTTCCCATCAATGATCAAAGCAAATGCCTTTGCCTTTGAATCCGTTAGTAAAGCTTTCCCTTCTATAATTTGTCGTACAACACTTTCCTTTGACGTCTATGACAAAGAAGAAATAGCATACACAACTCCATCAGTAACATTTCAATCAAGTAACTCCTAATAGGAAATGTGACGAAGAAAGAGTATGTATTTACCTTGGCAATAGCATCTTTGTCTCCTCCTTTCTCGGTTGCAATAATATCAGGTGTTTCCAAATTTATGATAATTTGCTTCATTCCTTGTCTAAGCAAACTACAGGCATAGCTGAAGCAGACATTATGGAAAAAATACGTTTAGACAAGCAACAATTGAATCAACAAGTATAAAACTCATAACCAAATAATATACCCGATATTAATGGCTGTTTCCATCTTATCCCCTGTCAAAACCCATATCTTGATACCAGCTTGTGCAAGTTTGTCAATGCATTCAGGAACCTATCATAAATAACAGAACAAATGTCATACAATACATCCAAATGATGCTTGGTGGTAAGAGACCAGTGACTTTATTAAACTCACTCCTTGTTGGAGTTTGTCTTCAACAGCAGTGGCGCCGAGTAGAATCAACTCCTTTTCAATCTTTTTAGTTGCTTCATCAATCAACGCATCACGGTCTGCACTGACTGAATTCTTGGCCTCTAAAAACTGCTCATTGAACACTAGGTATTCGTCCTTGGTGATTTCTCGATAAGCCAGTATCAAGGTCCTCAAGCCTGCATCAGCATACTCATTTACATGTTCCCTTGTTATCTCTTCAAATTCTCTTCCACTCTTCGCGAGCCTTTCAAACATCACACTGCATAAAGGCCATATAGAAGAAGGAAACATAAACAAAGTCAAACAATTAATTGAAGGAGTTTATGATGTTTGTTAAGTTGCAATTTTACTAACCTATCAGCACCTTTGCAGAGTAGCAATATCTTTCCCTCCTCATCTTTTACTATTACAGACATCCTCTTTCTTGCACTATTAAACTCCAACACATTCAAAACTGTATATAACCTGCAAACGAAGAAATCTATGATTACTCTTTTGATATATTTCTCGTTTTTCTTCTTATATAGTGTTTTTCGAGGTTTGCTTTGTTAGCTTCTGCATGAAACTTGATTATTTTGGTCTACTATGTATGCACAAAATTTAGAAAAATCACTGATACTAGGCTGTTTTCACTACGTAATCTTGAACATAAAATCTTTCCTGGCAATTAAAGTATTCGATCGTCAACAGGATGGAGAAAGAGGTTGAAAGACAGATTAGTAGTGGGATAAAAGGAAGCACCAAATGACATAACAAAAGATCAGAGCTAATTTATCACTTGTTACTTGGCTAGGGATATAAATATAAAAGGATCTTGTTCCATGAGTATGCTTTGTAATATTTGAAAAATACTTAATACGTTATATGCTTTATAAATTTCTGAAAATGCATACTGTAGAGACATGTTTGATGTTAACGAACCTCTCGACTTTCTTGCCAGATACCGGATCCAACTCATGCACTGACACACTTGTTTGTGTCCTTTTAACTAATTCAAAGCCAATTTCTTTAGCTGCAACTACAAAGGCCGCCTCGTCTGGAGATTCAGCTTCATATGATATCTTACTTGTTTCTTCATCTACTTCTGGTATGACTGTATGACAGACTGCTAATAAACGGAAAAACTTCTGTATAACGTCTAAATGAGGCTCTTGCACCCAACTCCCATTCATGATTCGCTCGTCTTGAAAGTTGAAGCCTTTTATTGAGGACTTCTTTGGACTAACAGCAGAATCCTCAATCAATGGAGAACCATTTCTTTTAGCCATAGCCTTCTCGACATCTGTAATACCACGTCCATAAGCCGTTCCAGCTACTGAACACTTGACAAACTCCATTGAGTTACAAGTTAAGGTACCGGTTTTGTCTGAAAGTATTGTGTCAACCTGACCAAGTTCCTCATTTAAATTTGAGGTGCGGGCATGTGCTGGTCTATCCGTTTCTTCATGATACATATGAATGTCCTGATTAATGAACATACTCTGAAGAACTTTAACAATTTCTATTGACACATATAAGGATATCGGAATCAAGTAGCTATACAACATCACGGCTGTCAGAAAATGGTATACGGAAGCAGCAAAAGCTCTATTGGGATCATAATATATGTTCGATTCATCAGGCTGTAGATACCACCTCTTATGTCCATCATATAAGTCCTCTTTAGTCAGAAATCCAAAGCAGACTGATCCAACAAAGGACATAGTGACCAAAAGAACAAATAAGAAGTAAATGATCTTATCCATTCTCCTCTCAACATTGCTTCTTTTCGAAGGTGGATCAGTAGCATTCTGCATGACCTTTGTATCGTGACCAGTAAAGATAACAGCCCCATATATGTAATCTGTGTTCCGCAATTTAGAGTCCCTGAGAAGTAATTGCTGGGGAGAAAGATGATTCTGCTTTTCTCCATACTCCATAGTTCCAACAAAAGCATATAAATTAGCATTAGGATCTTCACATTTAACAAAAGCCTTAAAGTCTTTGAAGTGTGAATCTTCGTGCAACGATGAAGTAACCTCCAATGCCTGCTTAAGCTTTAAATTAGTCTCCCCATCAAGATTCATGGTTTCAACATAGCACACTGCATCTTCATAACTAGACGAAAGCAACAGTAAATCTGCCGGGAAGAACTCATCCTTCTCCACCTTAACAATGTCACCAACTCTCAAGTTTTTCCATTCTGTTTGGTTAAAAACTCCATTTTCTTGATGTACTTTAACCTTCCTATTATTCATCTCAATATCCTAAAAGACAGAAAATGAAAACACAAATGATAATCATATAAAACTAAAGGATTAACATGAAGTATTATTGTCTTCCACATTCAACAATCAATTGAGAAAGCATGAAACTTCTTTTTTTGGTATAGCCCGACTAATCCAAATTCGTGTTGGGAAGGCTTGTAAGAGGGCATATCCCTCGTGAACAAGCGATTCTCCGTTCCCGAGGAACTGCATACTTAATTACTCAGAAGAAAAAGAGTGAATACCTGTTGTTTTCTCTGCCAATCCTCAATACCTTCTTTCAACATGGTGACTCCAATAACAATAACAAGAGGAATAACAGCAGTGGCAGGAGAATAAGGAGTAAGTGGTGTGAAGGATAATATAGCAATTACAAGAAAGTAAAAATTAGCCACTCTTCTAAACTGTTCAAATAAGGACTTTGGCAAGAAAGTTGCAGAACTATACTTTGTAGTACTTACATAATTTCCAACATAATCTCTAATTACAGACTCAAAACTACTTGGTTCATTACAATAAACAACTCTTGAATATCCTGGACCTCCAATTTGTGAATGATCAACATCACCTAAAAATGAATCTCTCCCACATTTAAATGTGTAAATCTTGCTAAAATGCAATTTCCTCCTCCTTCCTGTCTTCATTTTTTTATTTTTTTTGCAAACTCCTCAAGCCCAAACCCAAAATAAAGTATCAAGAATAAAGCCAAAAAAAAACCAAAAAAGAATTATCCTTTCCAACAAGGCAAATTGGAGTTTTTCAAGAAGAACCTTTTTCAATTGCCCATAAACAAAAAAACTCCTTGAAAATCAAAACCTTCTCACAAACACCAATAAATAAATGTATAATATATCCAAATAACAGAACCCCAGATTTAAAAAATTCCAAAAAAAAGTTTGAAACCACAGAAAAAGAACAGAATACCAGACCACTAGAGCTTACACAAACAAGAAGAAAATGAAGTAAAAGAAAAGTTCACCCTTTTAAACAGCTTAAAGGGTGTCCACATAGGCCTCAAAGATTCAAGAAAATTATCATAAACTCAAAAAGCTTCAGTCTTTATGCAAATTTCAATGACCCCAAACACACAAACAAACATTTCTTCAATTCACTCTTTAAAAGAGCTCAAAAGGGTGTTCAATGATTCAAGAAAATTAATCATATACTCAAAAAGTTTCAATCTTTATACAAATTCCAATGACCCAAAAACACAAAAAAGACATTTCTAAGTTCACTCTTCTAAAGAGCTCAAAAGGGTGTTCAATGATTCAAGAAAATTAATCATACGCACAAAAAGTTTCAATCTTTATACAAATTCCAATGACCCAAAACACACAAACAAACATTTCTTAAGCTCACTCTTTAAAAGAGCTCAAAAGGGTGTTCAAAGATTCAAGAAAATTTATCATACATTCAAAAAGCTTCAATCTTTATACAAATTCCAATGACCCAAAGACACAAAAAAGACATTTCTTACTTCAACTTTGAGGAAACAAAAAAAAATTAAAAATGAAGAAATGAAAAGTAGACCTTTTAACTTGAAAAAATATTTATGAGTATTATTATTATGGTTCAAGATGGAATAAGTGACAATGTGACAAGAAAATGTTAGTTGAACTCCCTTTAGCTTAATAACATTTGAACAAATGACTTGGATCTTCCTTCTCTTTCATGGGGTTTGACTTTATATAAACTCTAAAATTTTGAGATAAATTATTCCTTAAAAGAATACAAATTGATATCAAATAATAATAATTGTCTTAATTAAAATTCCAATTTGGTTCTCATCATAAAAAGAAAAAAAATAATTAAAAAAAAAAGTGAAGAAATTTATGTGTATTTTCTTTGTTTTAGATTTTAGCGGGAACAAATTTTCCATGTATATATCTGATTTCTTCCGTTTCTGATCTTGGTCTTCTCTCTGTTTTTACATAAATTGATTTATTTTGATTAGTTAAAATTGATCATTTATTTTCCTATATTGATCGGAAGGATAAAATAGAAATAATAGTGTTATTTATTTATCGATTTTGTGAAATAATAAATATTAAAAATTGTCTATTTTTAGTAAGAGTGACATATAAATATGAACAGAGGAGATAATAATTTTACGCACTTATTAAGAAAAATGTTTAAAGACTTTAAATCATATTTTTCATCATTATCTTTCGTGAACACACATCTTTATCTCTTAATAATATCAAACTTTGAATAATTCAACTATTTTGAATATATATAAAAAAAAATGATTAATATGAAATAGAGGAAAGTAATTAATCTGAATATAGTTTTGGATTTTGAAGATGAGTAATTAAAATTAAGGATAAAACAGTAAAAGAATTATTATCTTTTTTTTCTTAACAAAATATAAAATATAAAAATAAAAATATATTCTTAATCAATAGAAAAGTTGAAGTAAATAAAAAGAATCTATTATTATACTAAAAATACATGTTCAATAAAAGACAACAAAAACAATTATCTCTATCTCAATTTAGTTACTCGAGTTTTTAAGATTCAAAATTTTAAATTTAAACTGATGTTTAGATATTCAATTTTTTTTTAAAAAAAATAACATATCTAGAAATCATTAAAAAAAATACATAAATTACTAATTCTTTAAGTTTAATTTTTTTGAAAAAATTTAAATTTTAAATTATGATTCGGATACGTGATAATAATAATTTGTGTATGTGTGTTTTATATATTTTGTTTCATAAAAATGAAGACAGAGAGTATATTTTAATTAATCTGATATGGACGTATAAACATGGATAATTATAACAGATATTAGAACAGAAGTTCCATATAGATGAAGACAAAAATAAAATATATATAATTTGTATTAGGTAGTTGTTTTTTATACACATAATAACACTTATAGCCGGATACTTATAAAGTCTTAATTAAGTTAATACACAAATAATTACATATCTTAATCCAGATAATTTTAGCAGAATATTAAATTAATGTACTAATTCCAATAGGTAAAGACAAAATCATGACGATATATTTTATCTAATCTGTATATATAAATAAATATTAGTGTAGAAATTGACTAAATATCAATCTAATTATCATATTATATGTATAAATTAAATTAAGAAGGACGTAATAAGCAGTATCCAACATCTAATAGGGCAAGAGAATTAAATTTATTAATCGTTTCCCTGGATTCATATTTGATTTGACATATTTATAAAAAAAAAATCCATTTCAAATAAAGTGTTATTTTAATAAAATTTGTCTATTAATTGATAAATGTGATAATAATTTAATAAATATTTTTAAAAAATTGAAAACTATTACTCTATAGGATTATAGTTAGAAAAAAGTTTTAATTTTTGTTTTAGTTTTTTAGTTGACACTTATTTTGAAACAAGTAATATATGAAATATTCTAGTTCAATAAGTAACTTATTGGCAATTTTTTATAATTCAAAATGAATGAATATTTTTAAGTTCAAAATTATATTGTTTATTTCTTTTGAAATTTAAAATTATTTTATTTTTAATGAGTTTTCAACTATTTTTAGATCATAAATGATGATCTCTACTTTTCTACTTTTAAGAAAAGTATAGGAAGTAATAAAAGAATAATACCAACAAATTATTCTTTGAGTATTGTCTTTATAGTATATCAGATTAACGAAGATCAACTAATATAAAACAAAACCTTCAAATATTCTTATATATATATATATATATATATAAAAATCAATCCTAAATGCTTTATTAATCTAATAAAGTCAAATAACATCAATAAACATAACTAAAAATTGAATAAAAATTGTCTTAGAAAGAGTTAAATGGAGCATCTACAAGTATTGTTTGTAAAGTATGGCATGATATGCTAAAGAAGAAACTAAAACAATGACTAATTAACCACCATTACATAATTAAGAGCATGCGTGATCAATCTAATTCTTGATTAACTAAAACTTAATCAAACATATATAGATGTAATCTTACTTAAATTTTCATACTAAGAGACTAAACTAAAATGATAATAACCCATCCACAATTAATTGATAGTACTCATATTGTGCTATAATAATAGTATATTTAGTGTATCTCGGAAATGAAGTTTGGAGAGGATAGTGAGTACGTATAGTTTGTTTTTATTTTGTGAAGATAGGAAGGTTATTTTTACAAGACCTTTTCTTCAAATACAATATATCAAAATCGAATATGAAAAATAATAAAATTGTGAAGCGAGTTATATTAATAATAATAATATAGACGAGAACAATACCAATATCAACAAAGTAATTAAATAGTTGAGGCAACGAAAACAATTGGAAGGGTTAAAATCGAAGAATAGATAATAAGAGAGTTAACAATAATACTGAAGAGAGAATAGACTAGATAACACTTAATTATCCACAAACACGTTACTCTTTCCGTTTCAAAAAGGATGACCTAGTTTAACTTGGAACGGAGTTTAAGAAAAGAAAGAAAAATTTTTAATCTCGTGGTTCTAAATTAAAGTTATATCAAATGTACTAAAATGCCCTTTAATCTTGTGCTCTTAAACATGCCACGTAAAAAGTTAAAGTTAAAGAGTTGCCAAAAAAGAAAAGGGTCATTCTTTTAGAAACAAATTAAAAAAAAATAGAGACATTCTTTTTTAAACGGAGGGAATATATTCTAATTCTCGACCTCCAATTTTGTTTTATTTTATTCAGGATTGTGTACTCGGTAAATTACAAGTCATGTGTCATGTCATAATTAATCATTTCTCCTTCTTTAGCCTATTTCTATCTCAATCGGTTCATATCCTGTTACTCAACATAGCTAACCTTTCATACCTCCTCATCGATGTATGTATACACTTCCTCTTCACATATCGGAATCATTTCAATCTCGTCTTCCTTATCTTATTCACCACATAAACAGATGTTATTGATCCTTAATTTGTTCCTAATCCTATCTTCTAAATCCATAAGCTATACATATTTATTTCAAAATACTATTTTTGCTATTTTCATTTGTTGGACGTCAAAGTTCTTGACCAATCAACACGATTTCACTATGTATCCTTCTTTTAATGATTTTTTATTGTTTATCTCTAATTTGAAGAAAAATTCAGAAAGAATCAAAATATTTATCTAAATGTTTTTATTAACTTTTTATAAGAGATTTGTCATATCTTAAAAATTCATTTGTTTTGAACCAAGGAAATTGCTAATTTTTATTTTTCAATTACACTAAAAATATTGTTTTTTTTAAAAAAATTAATATATAATTTAGAGAAACATTATGCGGTAAAACATAGGGATAAGTCATAGCATGAAAAATCGTTTGTATAACTTATTTTTCTTAATTTCACGACAATTAATATTATTTTTAGCTTTTAGAAACATATTTTCTTAAAGAAAATGTCTTACAATTTTTTTTATTAATTATAAAATTAAAAAATATTTTTTTGCCATGAGTTATACAGAGTAGTCAAATTTAAAAGATTCGCAAAATATCATTTTCTCTGTGTCACTTGATCTTAAGCATACTCCAAAATCCAAATTATAATATGCTAAATGAATGTTTCAACCTGAATTATTTATCAATTTATAAGTATTGACGATAATAATTATTTTATAGGTGAAGTAAGTAATGACGTCTGAATTAATCATGCAAAGATTATAATATTAATGTATAATTTATTTCCTTGGATGTTTTGCATTTGTTATATTAGAAATTAATATAGCTTTTTATAATTTTTAAGACAAAATATTTGCTTACAAATATACTTTTGAAATTTTGCGACAAGTATATTTCAATGAGAAATTTTATTAATTAATTTCTGTATTAGTTAATTACTTATTTTTATTCGGCATTAATTTTTGATGTGGAATATATATGTAATGATAATTAAATATGGGTAATGCTAAATGACCAAAAAGATTGATCAGAATTTTAAAAAAGTCTATAATATCCTTTTTATTTTAAAATAAATTAATTTTTTTCTTTTTTAATTAAAAAATATTACAATTAAAAGGATAAAAATATTTTTAAAAGTAAAATAATATAGTGTGAAATATTTTATTTTATGGCCAAAAGAATTTTTCCATTAGATATTGTATTTTGGTGTGCTAAATTTTAAGAGAGCAAAAAAGTTTGACATTAATTTTCTCTAGAATTAATGAAAATGTTCCTTATATGAAAGGAAAGTGTATATATGGCTAAATAACTGTATTTAATTAATAATAATAGCTTAATTACTATTAAATATGTATATTTAGTGGTAATTAATATTTTTGGTAAATGTCTTTAAAATTTTTAGCAACACAGAATTTAATGACACATCACTAATATCGATAAACACTTTAGTACACTCTTTATTTTAATGTGTCTATTTATCATCGCTAAAAATTATTTTTATTGTACCGATTATTTATGTAAATAAATTATATTTCAATAGAATGTCTCTGGTCCCATTTATAACATCAAAACATTCTAGATTAGATTAATCTCTAAGAAAACTTTACTTATTAATTTTTAAAATTTTAAATCTATAATTGTGTTTTTTAGAACTAATATATAGAATAGTTTTATAAATTTCACAACTTTTATTTTTAAAAAATTATTAGGATCATCAGTAAATGATACTGATGTCTTTTTCTTCTGTAAATTGTTGACTAAATGTATGATAACATACGTATAAACATGAATAATTATTATTTTCAAGGTCCTTGTAACGTGTCAAATGTACTAACTCAATTTCAATGAAAAATACGAAAACAACTACACCATTACAAGGTGTAAGTGTTAATTCCGTAGAACTTCAAAAATACGTTATCGAGAAAAAAAATAGATGTATACATAATTTACGCAAATAAAACTCTAATATTTAGCTATATAAGACCTTGTACGTATAGATGTATACATAATTTACGCGAATAAAACTCTAATATTTAGCTATATAAGACCTTGTACGTATCTAAGTTTTCACCATCACGCTAGTTAAAACTATATAAAATTTATTCAGATTTTATTCATATCATTCTATTTTTTATTGTTCTTTCATTCATTTATCATTTAATTTTAGTTCGATGTCATTTTATTATTATTAGATCAATTTAATTTGAGTACTCTAAAATCGTATTTTGAAATTCAATTATACGATAAACAAACATTAAGTAGAAAAAAAAGGATAAGACCTAATTGAGTTTAGCTAAACGGTAGTTTATATTTGGAACTTTGTCTAATTAGTTATTGCTAATTATAACAAGTCCAAAATTATGACATATTGCCTTTGCTTGCACAAAACTAGAATAAACTTAGTTGTGATTTTATTTTTAAAATAAATCAATTTTTATAACACTTGGCAAAAAATATTGTGGATCTTACACTTTAGTAGGTTAGCACCCTTTCAAATCCTATATCATACAATTAGGTTTCAATAACCATCAAATTATTTGATTTAAGTTTAATAAAACCCCTATAGTTTGTGATTTGGTTGTATCCAATGTAGAAGCTAGTGAGAGAATATGAAAAAGGTTATTGATAAATTTTAAGATTATCCTAATTAAAACGAATGTCTTTGCACTACACTATGTGAACGATGAATTATTGTGTGCATTAAATTATCTGAAGAACAACGATCAAGAGGAGAGTATAATATGAACGTGAATTATTGTGTGCATTAAAATATCTGAAGAATAACGATCGAGAGGAGAGTGAACAATTTTATTCCCCGTAGAAGAAAATAAATAGGACGTTAAGATTGAGAATGTGTTTGTTTTCGTTTGAGTTATCCTTCTAACCTATAATTAACATTCCTTTTAATTTTTAAAATCCATGCTTAATTCCTAAGAACTAAATATTAGGAATGAAAAATATATATTTATTAATTATTATTTAATACTATTATTATTATTTTTTATTATCTAAGAACAAATTTTAATTTTGAATAAATTGTCCCTTTTAAAAGAACGTGATGAAGACGTGAACGTGATATAGAAGACGTCTTTAATTAATTTGTATTTGTTTTTTCCATACTTTACACTGAACTCATTTGTAGAAAATGCATTAATTCCAATTATCTTATGTGTGATTAAATGCCAATTGAAAATTCATCGCATAATCTCAAAATAATCTGCAGTCATTTAATTTTTACTTTGGGTAAATACTTTATGGTGAGTATTTTGTGCATACTAAATAAAATTCACATTATTGAATAGCCCGTAAATCATATATATTATACAGATTATACTAAACAAATAGTATGCGACAAATTCAACAAAAAAAAAAAACTCCAACTTAATGGTAATTGGGGATTTTTATTTTTTTTTACTTTTTCTGTATTCATAATTTTATCCCATTCAAACTCGAGAGATTTTACTAACTTTGACGTATGAATTAAAATAAGTTAATCAACGAATAATATAAATATTCATATTTATCACCCCTTTTCGGGGGTTTTACTAATTTTGATGTATGAATAAAAATAAATTAATCAACGAATAATACAAATATCCATATTTATCACCTCTTTTCGATACGATGAATATTTCCAGTATAGGTACTATAGTATAGTAGACGGTTAATTAGATTAAGAAATTGAGTACGTCTTTACGTATATATCTGCCTGAATTTAGAAAATGACATCCATTATTATTACTAAAATCAACAATATCAACAAAATAGAAAAATCTCATTTTGGAGTTGGTCATTTAATTAGTTTAATACACATTCATATTTTTAAGAATATATATATCTTATAGTATATGTATTTGCAAAGATACGATATTTAAACGAACAGCTCCACTAATTTCAGATATTTTCACTTTTTCTCTGCTCTATTTTTTTGTATTATAAATTTTGGAATATTACCTGATATGTATTTACAAGATAGCATTACATTTCTATATTATACTAATAATTGTTGTTACGCCATTCCTTGTCATTGGGAATTTAGAAAATAAATAAACAACTCCCATTTGCCTTTCTCACTTATCTTTTTCTATTTTAAGGTGTGTTCGGTACAGAAGAAAATATTTATTTTTTTTAAATAAGAAAGTTAATTTTTTTCTAAATATTTTTAGTCTTTGATAAGTAAGTAAGTAAAAGTTATTTCAAAAATATTTATATGTATTCTAGTAAATCATTATAGAGGTAGGGAGTTGGGTTCGAGGGTGACGGGAGGTGAGATGGTTAAGGGTTAGAGGTTGGGGGCGTTGGGTGGGTGGGAAAGAGACAATGAATTTGTGTGGGGTGAAGGTAGTCGGTAGTCGGTAGGTGGGTTGGTCAAGGTGTAGAGATTGGGGCGTTGAGTGGATGGGAAAGAGACGATGAGTTTGCTGGAATATCACTTATGAGACTTGTTTTTATTTTTTTTAAAATATTTCGACCAATTTAATGAAATTTTTTAAAAATATTTTGCTCAATACCAAATACACCCTTCTTAATGATCAAATATACTTAATGATATATGGTGAAGTTGCAACAAACAAACTCACCTAAATATGACAAATATCACACTAGTGCAATACACAAGTCCAAAGTTGTTGATGAGCTATGGGGAACCAAATGGACTAGTGCGCTAATAATATACTTGATATTTTACATTATAATAAATCAAATCGATTTTTAAAATTATTTATAATCACATCTTTTAAATAATCTGGTGATATAATATCTTTTACAAAAATAAAACTATAATTTTTGTGACAACGAAATTCACAAAGTAATGGAGTTAGTTGCATTATGTAAACATGTTGATCCTACACCTTTGGTTAGGTAATTATAGCTACTAGTTTTTCTAATTAAATATTGAGTGAATGATTGAGAAACAAAAATGTTTTATTTGCTGATGTCATAGAACAAGAGACAGAAATACTTTAGTAATTAACAAATAAAAATAAAGAATATTGAGTAATTATTGATTTGAAGTAGTATGTCCATATAACAAGTAGTAACCTTCATTTTTTAAATTTCGATTAAATCTGAATCGTATATTGTAAGACTTATTTGAAAATGACGTTCCTCATATGATTTTTTTCCATATTCAAAATTTCAACTCGAAACTTCTTGAATTCTAAGTTAAAGATGGAGCAGTCCCACTTCAACATCATATCCGATAAGTAAACTTTTAAATAAGTTGAGTTTGCTTCTCTGCCTGGACCCTTTTATTGATTAAAAAACTAAAACTTAAGATTTAGTGGTAATTAATTAATTATTGTAATAAGCTTTTTGCTCCAAGTTCTCTGCCACTTCCCTATTTTTTGGGATATATATGATAAAGTGCATAGGCTCTTTACATTCTTTTGTCTTTGTTCTCTCATGATATTACTTTATATCCCTATAATATTATTAGAAGAACTATATATGATAAATATAAATAATTAGAACAAATTCTAATTTAATAATATGTAATCTATTTCCTAATCGTTATTGATGGTGCTTAACTATATTAATGGTGTATATATATATATATACATATATATATTGGTGTTTTGTCAATGTTGAGCACAGATATAGTAAAATAAAAAATTTATGAAAATTCAAATGTATAAATAATTTATATATTTGATAATTATATAAAATTATTATGGAACACAATAATTAATAGTTTAAATTATTTAAAATGCATAAATACGTATCAATAAAGAAACTTGATTAAATCTTAAAATTTTAGAGACGAAAAATAAATATATATTTACGATTGATCAGTATTTGATAAATTACGCCACCATTTATGAATCTTCTTTAATTTGAATAATATGTAATGTATTACAATCAAATATGCAATTTTTATTTATTTTTACATACGATAATAGGAGAAAGGTTAAGGGATGTTCATGATTTGATTTAGTCGATTTTTAATAAAATATTTAATAAGGAAAAAAATTATATGCTATCAGTTTTTTTTATAGTGACAATTAAAATTTTTATTCTTATAGATACCCCTTCAATGACTTTACGATGTAATTGAAAATTTTCTATATCAATATTGTATTTATATATTAATTTGAAATCTATAAACTTTAAATTCAGAATGTGAATTATAAATATGTTGTTAATTTTTTAAAAAAGACATTCAATTGATCACCCTCGTTATTAACGCTCACTAGTTGCTCAAGTGTATAGATCACAACTTACTTTTTTTTAAAAAGTAATTCTTTTTTTAAATTTTATATTCAGCCAAACATCGTAACAATATTACGAACGTGAGGTATGAGTTTAAGATTTTCTTTTTTCCTATCCCTATCAATGTTTACCACAAGAAGACTTGAAGTGCTTAGAGTCAAACGTGGAATAAAAGGCAAAACTTAAAAAGGGGGCCAAAGAATCATTCAACTAAAGAGAAGAAAAGAAAAAAAAATGTTTTACTATTGTCAACAAGTCTAAGTCAATCACAAAACCTTTACTTTGCTTTACTATTTTAGAAGACTAGATACATGCATGTATGTGACTAAAAATTTGGGAAGCTAATACGAAGCTAAGATTTTTGGTTTATGAATTTTAGTTGTCACGAATATAAAATGTGAGTTAAATTATTGAGTTTTATCGAATTTATATCTGTAATCACTCTAATAAAGGAGTTTTTAGCGGTAATAAGTATGCATACTAATAAAATGTGTTGAAATCTTTACCCACGAAAGAATTAAGAAGACAAAGAGTTTCTCCTATAGTCCTATGTTTGCTAGCTATGACCACACACATACTATTACCTAGCTACCTTTGTTAGACATAACTTCTACATGTTATATTAATTTAGGTAGTGAATTTAATATCAAAGAGGGTCTACGATAATATATCTGAGCTATATTTCTGAACTCAATAGCTTTGTATAAACTCTATATCTATATTAAGAAATTAAAGTCATTAGATATTAAAAGACATATAAATGTAGGCTAGCAAAATAAATTCCAACCCGCTCAATTCATCCAATCTGTTTATGTTAGTTGTTTTTTAGTGAGTGCGATTGAAATTTGTTAAAAACACTTATATAAATCGATATACAATTTGAAAATGATTAGAGGTGATTTAGAGTCTAATTCATAGTTGAAACCAAGTTGTAAAACATTATTGAGATTTGAGACATATGTATCGTCTATATGTTACTACATATTCGTCTATATCGATATCACACATAAGTGTACACTAATATACAAGGATATACATGTATATACATGAGAGATATAAATGGAATATACATACATATACATATGTGATTTGATTTTAAATTTTTTTAAAAATTAAAAACTCATGGTTTACTATTAATATTCAACCTCATTGACGATTTTCATCTCTCAAGGATTTGATACGAGTGCGATGATGTTTTTAGAGGATATATGAGCAACATATCTTTTACTTTGATTATTAATTTACTTTATTATTATTAGAACGATATATTTTAAAATTATTTTGTACATTTAAAGAAACAATTTTACAGATAAAGAGTATGAGATTATTTCATTAAGAGAAAAAAGTACATCACTCATAATTTTAAACATCGACAAATATATTCTTCATCATACTCTAATTAATTACTCAAACTTCTTCTTAGTTATTATTCTTTCCGCCTGCCTTGCTACCTGATGCCTAAACAAAAAAATTGAACTGTATTATTTACACGAAATAATATTAATTTATATAAAAAAAAAACAATATATACATTTATTTTCTTCTAAGAAAATATTATTATTTGGAAAAATTATAGCCGAGTCTGATATTTTGCATAAAAAGTAAGATTATACTCCCTCTGTTCATTTTTATTTGGTCATTTCAATTGTGCACGTCTCTTAAGATATAATAATATCAGTATCTTGCTACCATAGTGTTAAGGGTGTCCAATTGGATATATACAAGTAAAATGATATACGAAATGATTAAATAACCTATTTTGGACACCCTTAACATAACAAGTTGCTATTTTTGGACACCTTTAAGAAATTTCTAGCTCCGCCACTGCTTGCTACAATATTCATATTAATTGAAGTATAGTCTAAGATTTTGAAGAAATAATTTGTGCATAAGTAACTAATATTGAGGGTAAACGAAAAAAATAACAATTATTTTTTCTTAATATGTTAAACCGTAAGTAAAAGAGAAAATTTATTTTGAAATAGTAGACACGTAAAAGTGAGTACTTTGTCCATCCAATATCGGTAAATTAGACGGAGAATTGAAGAAAGAAAAAAGGACTGTTAAGATTTATACTTCAAAACAAGACCTAACATTTATATAGCCTTATGAATCATATTATCATTAAGGTTAAAATGGTTAAATTTGATCATTTTAAAAAATATAAAAATGTGACTTTTTTTGGTATATAGATTTTGAAACAAAAGGAGCCAGTAACACGTCAAATAAGACAGGTTACTTGTTACCAATATAATTGTCTAAATATTATTCACACAATCAACGTATCTATAAAAACTTAAAATTAGAAATATTGATCGACCTTTTTCTTAGGTTCTCGAGCCTTTTTCGGGGCGGATTTGGAAGTAGGAGGAGCCTTAGTTGATGGTTTCTTGATTGTAGAGGCAGATGGTTGAGTACCAACTGGTTTCTCTGCTTTCATTGATGCCATTTTAATTGTGAAGAACACAAGAAATATTTTAATTTGGCTCTGAGTTTCTAGTTGCCTCAAATGTACTCTAATATTTATAGTCATGTTACACATAAGTGGGAATATATTAATAATAATAACATCTTGTGAAATGGGAATAATAGTAACATGAATATCATGTCACAAGTCCATTTGAGATTTGAGAATTTTAGCATCAGATGCTTAGATATACAAGGCATATAATTTTCACCAATTGTGGTAGAGGAGTACAGGGTCGGAGTCAGGTAGGATATAATATATATATATATATATATATATATAAATAAATTTGTAGATATTGAATTCTTTTAGCTAATTTGTGTATTTGCTTTTTCATATCATTATATCCCTTAGTGAAAATCTTAACTGCCCAGCGAAGGGATAAATACATTATTGATGTCGTTGACTAGAGGTTTTGTAGATGCATGTTTAATTCTCTTCGCTAGTTCGTTTATTTGCTTATTCATATTATCATACCTCTTAGTGAAAATTTTGACTTCGGTGCATTTATTATTCGACGTCCTTGACTATAGGTTTTGTAGATGTTGAATTATCTTGGCTAGTTCGTGTATTTGCTTTCATATTATCATGCCCCTTGGTGAAAATTCTGACACCGTCGGGAGAGATAAATACATTATCGACGTCTTCATTAAAGGTATCGAGTTTGATTTTGCGATATAAAATCACCTTTTTTAGAAAACACGTTACCTCTAATATAATACTTCCCGTTAATTTTTGTCACGAATTCAAATTTAACTGGATACTAATAAAAAAATCTTTCATTAAGCAAAAAGTAAAAAAAATTGAAAGGCATATGATTTTCTTTATTTTGCATTATTTAAGGACAAATGCTAAAGGATTTATGTTGTTCTTTTGGATATTACAAAAAATTCTTGGTATAATATAGACTTTACAGGAAATTCCTTTTTTCAGTTCCAAGTAGTAAGGATATTTGGAATATATCAGTTGGCAAATATCATAATCGCATAATACATAGATGTGTTATTTAATTTGGTCGCAATTGATATTTATGTCTTTTTTAATTTGAATGTCATAAATAAACACTCAAACTTGTATAAAGTTGAACATATATATATTCACATGCATCCTACGTAACATAATACATGTATACGTATGTATCTACTTATGAACACCTAAAGTTAAAGACATAGATATGAGCGAAAATCAAATTTAAGAACATCTATCACGAACATTTGTTTTATTGAAAAAAATTAGAACTTAGGTTTGATAGATAAAACTTTGGGTCAATTGATTGAACATGTTAATTATTACATATAATTATATAGCCTAATTTTAATTAGCAATTAATAGACAAATAAAAACTTGATACATATTTTACCCAAAACTAATTTATCGACATTTTAAAATTATTTTTTGAAACACTAAAAAAAATGTTTAATACTACTCATCATCTTTCTTCTAACTTTCAATTATTTCTCTATTTTTTTTATTTCTCCTTAAAACTAGCAAAAGATTATTTCGAATTAATGGATTATCATTGGTTAAATACTTGCAATTTGTTTTTGTATATATTTTTAGTTAGCATATTTATTTAGTTGATGTACACTTATTGTATTTGATTAATTTTTTTTTATATACATTGATTGTTACATGGCAAATACATATACAATACTTATATCTTATTTTGTATACATTAATAGTATACATAAGTATACTGCACTTCTGTTCATAATTACCTTCTATATATATATATTACTTCCGTCAGAATATCTTGATACATAAAATTAGATTTGTATACATTTTGTGGATTGCGTATACATAATATCCTATATCGTATACATTCTGAGTGGCTACTTGAGAGATACTCGATTGTAGTGATAACAAATTCTAAACAAACTATTTTTTTTTTGAGTCGTTGATTGTAAAATTTTAAAAATCGAAATTATTATTTCAATTGTTGACAAGACTCTTAGAATAATCTCTCTTAGTCATTAGATTTAGAAAAAAAATCACACAAAAATAAAATAACTTACTTCCGAATAAAAGATATATAATCTTCGAACTCTAGATTTTTTAGAGAAAAACATATCGAATAAATATTTCTAATAAGAGAAAATCATTGTGTTATGGGGGATGTAATGGAATAATTTATTTATTTTTTCTTTGAAAAAAGATAGTGTGGGGCTTTTGGGCCTTATTTGAGTCAAAAACCTTAGCTTGATGGCCCAATATTTGGATTTTGGGGAGAACACAAAGCAATGGGTTTATTTAGATGTCCATTGAATAATAATAGAGGATGTGATATTGGATAATTGAAATCGACGATATGAATCTTTAATTATCATTTCGTCAATTTGATTTTTCATTTCTAATATCCAATAGTTTGTCTTTTTAAGACACGCAATATTAATTATTTAAAATTAATACTTTTCTATTCATTTATCATTCTCATTTACAAATGTTATTATGAGCGCTATTCAAGTGAAAAAGAGTGATGTTTGAATCTTTTGGGACCTACACTTATCTTTGAGTCGTTCATACTTTGTGTTGGTCTTTAATTTTTATTTCTTACGATAAAGATTCTTTTTTTTGCAGGACATAAATTTATATATTTGCATTATAATATCGTATAAGTTTGTCACATGCCTTTAAATAACTTATACATGTTGGCTGCAAGACATTAATTAGTTCGACTGATAAAAAAAATTTAACAATCAACTCACTTGAAGAACATATATAAATTAAAGGATCAACTTATTTAAAGGACAAACTATGTAATTAAATGTTTTTCTTCCATTAATGAAACTCACTAATAAAAGGATAAAAAAACATTAACTTGGAAGGGTGAGTGTTCAAAAATAAGTGGGGTTTTTACTTATTTGTTTGTGTTTAATAAGTACGTAAAAAATATATTCTAACAGTATTTTGAAGATGAGATGTGTTGAAAAGGAAAAATACTAGTAATCTAAAATATTATATATAAAACTCTTTTCCCGTGTAGTTTTTACTAGAAAAGTCGATTATTTTCTTCATTTTTTAAAAAATTTATATTTTCAGATAAATTTATTTTCAAAATATTTGACCAATTATTTTTTTTGAAAAAAATATTTTCTACCGTACAAACACACCATATATAGTTGGATGCACATCTACGATGTTCCATGAAAATTAATTGTGGCAATCCTTGGTCGATGTGAAAGATAAAGGGATGCACTATAATTAAGAAATTAGTAGATATTATGTATTTCTATTTTTTTTTTTTTCAATTTTCTATAAAGACATCAAAGTTAGGTTCTACTCATGTCATTCAAAGAATAAGATACTTTACCACTTTTTTCTAATTTCTATCACATCAATTAGGGGGCATAATTAATAACACCATTGACATTCCTTCAAATCACTAAGCATAATAGCAAAAAAAATAAAAAAAATATTTCTAATCGGGTTACTCAGATAGTAAGCATCCTTCGTTTTCAATCTTAAATTTGTTAGTTCGAAGCTCCAATAGATCAAATAGGATTGAGTGATAAATAAATATCCTCCACTTTCGATCTTGAATCTGTTGATTAAAATTCAAGAGAAAGAAAAGGGCCGAAGCTCATACGGAAAAGTTAAAAACATAAAAGAAGAAGCAAAGACATTTCTTGACAATAATAGTTTGTATATATATAAGGACAATTCACATTTCATAGTAATAAATTTTCTTGTCAAGGTTTATAATTATACTTGTCAATATTTTATTTAATAAACTTCAAGAAAATAATACAAATTAAATCTTGTCTAATTCAAAAGTTACACACACACACACTCACTTTAGTCATTGATGCCACAACCTCAAAGCAACATAAGCCAATAGCCTATACACCACCAACATAACAACCAATGCCACCACATCAAGTACCAAATTGTCAATTCCAAGATACTTAATAGGTGGAAATTCCAATACTTCACAATATTTCCCAATTCCACATTCATAAACCTCATTTCTTGAATATTGTACTCCAAGTAGAAGTTTGTAACAATAGTGGCTAAATGATATGTACTTGAGCCAATTAATGAAAATAGGAATATGTTGAATGTAGTATCCACTTGCTAGCAAAAACACAAGCATCAACACTGAAGATAATGTTGTGGCTTGTTTCACATCCATTAGTATTGCACCAAGTGCTAGGCCAATTCCTTGAGACACTAGCACATTTAAAAGTATGATCAAAAGGGTCGATATAAATGTGAGAAATTTTGGCTTTAGACCACCCATCCAGTATGTTACTGTTACGAAGATTGTTGGAAGTACAAGTTCCATAGGTAAATCACCCACGGTTCGTGCAAAGTAGTAAGACGAAAGGCGATACATGCCGGATGAACGCTCTCTTATGAGCATTGGACGCTCTTGTGGGAATGCAAATATGGCACTAAACAAAGGAAAGAATCCCCAAAATATTGAGAAGAAAAATAGTAATCCCACCTGTTGGATACAATCACCTAGTTAGGAATTTTTGTATATTGAAAAAACATAAATAAATAAAAATATAACATAATTTAACATGACATTTGAGGAAGCAAAAGTCCTGAATTCAAGTCTGATAGTCACTCGTTACTAAATGTTTATAATGCTAAAACAAAAATATGTAGCTTAAGTTCTTAGATTAGTTGACATGAAATTTGAGATATTGACATTATTCAACATGACATTTGAGGCGGAATTCAAGTCTCACAGTCACTGGTTAATGAGTAGCCCATGCAAGAAAATCCCATCATGCGTGCATGTGAGAGCCAGGCGTGTTAAAAATATAATAAAATAAATAAAATATATTATTTCTAACTGATTAATCTTTTAGATAATACGACCACACAATTCATAACGTGATAAAATAACCATAGAATGGCTATATAGGAAATTTTGAACATTACCTGATCCATTATATGATTAGTATTACAATGCCACCATAAGAGTCCAGATAGAAATGAAACAGACATCACTTGGAAAATTCTTAGACCAGAGTAGGCTTCATGTTTTCTTTCTTTAAGTCCTCTACCAAGCAAAACCTTAAATTGCAACCACCAACTTGTGGTCCATTGATCGTCGCGACCTGATAAAAGTGATATATTTAGACCTTTTACAATAATTCAGATTTATAATTTCATTGTATATATAACAAGTTAAATGAGAGATTATCGCGTACTTATTGATGATGAACGAATCGAACGCTTGCAACTTTGATTAGTTTCCTCTTTCAATGAAGGATAAATATTTTTCCTATAAGAGGAAATTAAGGACTGTTTGGTTGCATTTTGATTTTCAGATTGATCTTGTTTAATAATAAGTTCATGTTGATCATCATGCCTTGTATCATGTGTAATACCTGCAAAATAAAATTTATTTATTTATTTGACAAATTCATATAAGGACGATTAATTAATTGATTTTATTTATGTAACGTATGATAAACAATTGTTGTACCATGGCAACATAAAGTCGTGTGAGAATCTTTAATTTTTGTATTTTTTATGTAGAATATTATTTTTAGTTAATAATATTAAAAGGACAATGGGACCAAATGAAAAGGTAAAAAAAAAATGATACGAAAACTTTATTAATTAAAGGGCTAGAGGAGGGGACAAATTAAAGTTTAATTTAAGCTAAAACACTCATTGATTAAGTACTAATTGTTTCACTTGTGACTGGAAAGTAGATTAGCTAAATTATTATTACCAAAAACTTGATTTTCATTAAAGAGGATAAGAAGAAAGATAATGCTCTAAAAAATAATAATCGTCTTTTATTTTCAAATCTCTTATAGGTGAAAAAAGAAAATTTCTTATAAAAATTTACAGAAAATATAAAACCGACCCAATCAAAATATAGGGAACTATGGTCCATTAAGTCAAATCTCAACCACTTTTACACTAATCACCCAATTTATGGAGAAAAAGATTCATTTATAAATTCTCATTTTGGCTTGAAACTTGATTTACACTCAATTAGGAAACTCTCACATGAAATAAATAGCATTTATGAAGGAAGTTTTATGTATTTTATAAGTAGTATTTTCTCTGTCCTAATTTATGAATTATTTTGATTATGGTCATTCAATTTAAAAATATCAACGATTTATTAATCGTGAGGTCTAAAGCAGGTCATAGGCATTTGTATGATTGTAAAATTATCTCATAAAGGGTAAAAGAGAAATTTAAATTATTTCTAAATAAAAGTATATATACGTTCTACGTCTACGGAGAGAAATTAAAGTATGCCATACCATTAGCAAGATCAAGTAGAAAATCAGCAGGGTTCATGAAATTGAATCCAGGAGCATAGCCTATCGATGCAAAATATTCCATAACAAGGCTACTTTTCCCATAATAAATCGGACAACCTTCCGTCAAGACGATAATTTTATCGAACATTCTAAACAACGTACTAGAAGGTTGATGTATCGTTGTGACCACGGTCCGACCCCCTCTAGCCAACCAACGTAACGTTGCCACTATACGTTGAGCTGTAGTCGAATCAAGCCCTGAAGTTGGTTCATCAAGTAACAATAAACTAGGATTCACTAACATTTCTTGTCCAATACTCACTCTTTTTCTCTCTCCACCTGAAATTCCCCTAAATAATTGTCCACCAATCATACTATTTCTACATCTTGTTAACCCTAATTCCATAATAACTAACTCTACTTGCTCAATTTTCTCTTCTTTTGTTAATTTACTAGGTAATCTTAACAAAGCAGCGTATGTCAACGTCTCGAAAACGGTCAAATGAGGATATAACACATCATCTTGTGTCACGAAACCAATTTTTCGTTTCATCGAGCTTGAAAATTGTTGATCGTTGTAAGTTATGTTACCGGAGAATTTACCGTGTAATCGACCAGCTAACGATGTTAGGAGAGTTGTTTTACCACTTCCTGATGGACCTAACATGGCCAAAAGTTCACCAGGCTTAACTATTCCCATGACATTTTGAAGTATCACTCTATTTTGCTTTTGTTGATGTGAAAAAAAATAACCCCCTTTGTTACTTTTCAATTTGATAGTGTATGAAACATCTTCAAACTACAAAAAGAAAAAGAGTTTAGGTCAATATACCGCTAAAATATACAATGATATACATCAAGTGTATACAATATATTATCAGTGTAGAAAAGTTAAGTATACCTTAAGTGTAACAGGGTGTAAAGATTCACGAAGAATTGATAATTTAGCATGTTGTGATTGTTGATGATTTGAGATTCTATCATCGTTCACGCGAGGACTAACGTTACACGTTGGACCATTTGGTTCGATCTGAAGTGAGATGTTATCCATTCGAGCACGTACAAGAACGTTACTCGAACTACCATGGATGTTACTACTATTATCTTGATCATGAGGCAACATTTTCAAAACCCTTAAAGCTTCAAAAATTTATCAAAGTGTTCTAGGTTTAATTTGTTGATGAGAAAAAGAGATAAAATCACATGCAAATGAAGAAAAGAGAATAGGGGAGTTTTAAAGTGATAAAATAAAAAAGGCACGAGAAGAAGCAATGTGTGTTAGAGACATGATATAGAGACCCACAAAGAGAGAGTTGTCAAATGTTGGAAGTCTAGAGGTGATGTATTAAAATTTGCCATATTATAAATTTATAATGGATGTCACTTTCAAGTTTTCCACTTTTGTTTAAAGCACAATATATAAAAATGTCATTTAACTAGATCTTAAATCAGTATATATATATATATATATATATATATTTTAGATTTGGACGTGCACAAGTTTAAGTGTTTACTTCTGTACAATCAAAGCTAAAGGACATAAATATCAATTAATAAAATCGAGTCAAAAGACACATTTATATATTATGCTTTCTGCATGTACGTAGTGCTTCCTTATATGTGTGCGAGAGAGAGATAAAGTTTAGTAAATTTTTACGTTCTGATTAGTGTGATGTATATACTTTGATGAGATATGAAGTTAAAAAAGACATAAAAAATTGTATGGATATATAAATATCTATTATGAATAAAATTTAAGATTAAGTTACTTTGAAAAAAAAGATATTCATTCTTTTTTAGTGAAAAATTATAAAAGAAAAATGGTCACATTGAAGAGTGCTAGATGCTAACAAGTTTATTTTCTTTTGCATCTCTTGTTATATATATTATTCCACATGACATATATTAAATATCTTTTATTTTTACTAATTTATTTAATTTCGCACATTGATTAATTCAAAAAAAAATTCATACACTCCCAACATTATCATTATCTAATATCATTTTTATATTTTTACTGAAATTTAAATATTAAATTTCGTGATTATCATTCTTTTTATTGATCCACCATGCCCTTGATATTTTTTAATTATTTCTTTGCTATAAAATAAATTACAAGAAAATAAATTTTAGGTTTGGGTTATATATTATGCATGTCACGTGTTTCTTATTGGTAAATCATCAATGACATTTATTTTATATTTTACCTGAAATAAAGGAATTTAGAATATTATTTTTCTCTCTCTACATATATTTTTTTAAAGGAATTTACATATTATCTCTTTAATTTTCCGAATATTCACTTAAGAAGGCAATATCAATTTGTATATAGCCAGACTGGAAAATAAAAAAAAAAGGAAATTAAAGTGCATATTTGTGTAGCTGGAGAGCATATCTTGAACAAAAGAATTTAACTTTTAAACGATAGTAATATAAAAATATCTATATAATCAAATTCCTTAGTAGAAATTGCAATTTAAAATATATATTTTTTTAAAGTAATTGTTGTATTTGCTAACCTAACAAAAAGAATTTATAATTAATTAATTAATTTGGTAAGGTCAGAACTTTTTGTTAAAAAAAATATACAATCTAACACAAAATATTACACATTTACAAAACATATTTTAAATTATAATTAAATTGAGCTAAAATGGAAAAGATAAAAAATAAAATATGGACTAATTTAGATTATTATAAGCTTCGACCAAGTGAAATAAAATGTAAAAATCTCTATTATTTATGCGCAACACTTAGGGATCACTTAATTATTGAGATAAAAATAATATTCTTAAAATAATATGTAAAATTTGATTATGAATATTAATTAATTTTAAAATATTTTATTTCACTATAATATTATATTAATAAAAATAATTATCATATATAAAAGATAAAATAACAAATTTTATAAAATATTCTTATCTATCTGTTGAACGTACTAAACCATTCAATAAAATCTCAAAAAATCTGTATAATTGTTCCAAAATTTATTGACCGTTTAAACTTGAAGAACAAAATATATTTAAGTAGGCCAACAAATTAATTAGATTATAATAATGGGGTCCATATAATCCTTTAACCAATTAAAGTAAGCCACCTCCCTTCCCTCAACAATTATTATAGGAAAAAAGAAAAAGAAAAGGTCAAAAGAAGATTATGTTGCTCATCAAATGATTTCTGCTTTTTGTTAGATCTTTCTTTAATTTATAAAATGTCATTGTTGTTTAGCCACAAAGAGTTCGTCGTGCAGTGGTGAGATTGTGTTATCAGTAATTAAAAAAATTTTAGATTCGAGTTTTGTATATAAAAAGAATCTTATTGAGAACACTATTCTAAGTGAATTTTGTAATGTGCAATCTGTATTTTAATGAAATCTCAATACGAAATCCAATATTGAGTGAATAATTAAAAATTTTATTAAAATTTTAATACGAACTCGACATCGAATGAAAAACAAAAAAATGGTTATTGTCTGCTAGAAGTTTTGGCTTTTTTCAACTTTTTTTCCCCTCTTTTTAAGCAAAAGCAAAAAAAGTTAGATAAATGAGATCAAATTACAAATTTCCTTGTTAAGTTGAAAAATAAAGTCAAAATTTATCAAATATTATGTTGAAGTTATCTATTAATCGCTTATAACAAATATTATCTTATAACCATAAAAGATTGAGCAATTTTTTTTTATCGTTATTATTAAAAAAAGATAGAGCAAGCAATGGAATATATGCACTATAATTCCTATAAAAAAATTCAAAATATTTTGATAGTATGTAACTTCTTTTTCAATATTAGAATGTGTCATTTGAATTATATATTAAAATGAGCTCAAGATATTAAATTAGAACCAACCTTATTCATTGAGCGAATACATGACTTTAGATAGGAAAGAATGAATGTCGTGTAGTAGATATTAAGTTTGGATAGAGTATTATCTTGCTTTGCGAGGGTTTAGACTTGTTAGTATTTGATATAATAGTACTTGTACGTACCCTTGTAGTTCTGGTCATATATTGTGTATTTTATTTTGATTATTACACTATTTTGTTGCGGTTATTGTTCTTTTCTGTAAACTAACGCTGCTTTTCTTATTAGTTGCAATGTTTTCTTCATTATTTTTTCTCCTTGTTCTTTTACTTGAGTTTTATGCCGAGGGTCTTTCGAAAACAGTTCCTTTACCTCTATGAGATAGTGATAAAATCTACATACGCTTTATCCTCTCCCGGCTTCACTTAATTAGTCAAAGTTCACTAGAGATATTGTTATTGAGAGAAGAAGGTATTTTTTTAATATTTTTTGTATCTGATATATGATATTTTGCATTAAGATTCGATCGATTAATCAACTCTAGATTTATATTCACATCCAAAAAATAAATATACTTGTTAGATGACTTCATACTGACCAAGGTTTTAACTATGCCTTAGTTGTTAGTTATCGATGATGCACCCATTATCTTCAAATTTTGAGCTCGCCTTTACCCGATGAGGTTGTCTTTGGTATCTCCTTTATAGAGTTATTAAGGGGTAAAAGTTAAGTGATGCCTTTCTATGTGGCAAATTTTCATTCAATATGGAAGATAGTGGATGAGATTGGAGTGTCTTGCTTTTTGTAAATTGTAATGAACCCTTTGCTTTTTTTTTTCTTTTTTACTTTATATATGAGAATCTAAATCTATTTTGCTGTTTCTTGATACCTTTTCATTTTTACACACTAATTTACCAGGCAATAAAGATTAGGTTATAAAGTTTGTAGAAAGGGAAATCAAGAAAAGACATGAAAATAAAACAATATCTTTATAATAAAAATAACTTTTAATAAATATGTACATTATTAATAAAGAGTGCTAAAAGTCTTTATCGATATTTCCTATGAAAGGTAGTAGCGTGGAATTTTACGCAATGGGCGGAAGCCTGACGGAGTAATGCAGCGTGGAGGTAGAAGGCCCACGGGTCGTGAATTTTTTTTTTCTAGAGAAGAAGCAATGACGGTATATGTGGAATAAGCATCGGCTAACTCTGTGCTTTATTTTGTTCTTTTAATTTTTTAAAATTTTCAAGTGTGTTACATTAAAATTTCCATCACTGTAAAAATTTTATGTAATTGAATCAAATGTGTGTTTAAAATTTAAAACTAGTAATATTAATTTTTAGGACCTATGATTTTTAAAATTTAATAGTTCATATTAAGAATCAAAAAATCAGTTGATCAAATTTATATTAAAAATGTATTTTTTCTTAACTATAAATTTATCTTGTCGAAATCCTGAATACGCCTCTCGGGATACTCCCTTAATTCATTTTACTATTTGCTCCCGCACCAAAAATAGATGTTTTATTTTTCTTGTACATTAATTTTGGCAACTGATCAAGAGACTTTTTTTTTACATAGTATTGAATAACAACATAACATAGTACCAGTTAAATTTAGACATAAAGTAGTATTAGTTTAATTTAAAATTTTAAAACATCATTAAAATGTTGATTAAGTAAAATATTCCTATTATTAAATTTTCTTCAAGAAATATGTTAAATTAACAAGGACCAAATAATATAACATCAAGAAAAAGGTAACACCAAGAAAAAAGTAATCAAATTTAAAGTTACAACAAGAAAAATATAACGATTCATGAATCAAAACTATCAAATATTTATTAAAAAATATATTTATTCTTCATTGATTGAGTAAATATTTTACAAAGAAATATATAGTGTCCTGGCCCATCTATTATTGTTTATTTTTGACTTTTATATTCATTCTCTTTCACATTTTTTTTAAAAAAAAAATTAATATACCAAAATTATGGAGTTTTGGCATGACTCTAATGTGTATATATATATTTATTAAAAACGAGTAAAACACGGATGATATAGGTCATAGTCTCTAAACAAAAGAAGATAATAAATTAATTGCAGTATAATGTTGACAATAAAAATATTATTTTAAGAATGGTGAAAAAGTAATAATATTTTAAAGTTTATTGGTTAAAAAATGATAGTAGACCGTAAAAAGGACAATGATAATAAAAATTAAAATGAGAACAATAGTAATTATATTATAATATCTAATAGATACTAACGGTAATAAATAATAGTAACATACAAATTAAATAGTTACATTTAAAGATAATACTATTTGTGCAAATCACCTATTAGGGCTATCATTCAATTGAGTCCTATTATTTTCGTTCCTTATCCATTTTATTAACTCGAGATTTTTAGTTTAGAAAAATATAGTATCTCTCGAGATATCATATTAATTAATTTTTGTTCCTAATTCATTCTATTAACTCGAGATTTTTAGTTTAGAAAAAATAGTATCTCTCGAGACATCACATTTATCAATGGTATATTAGATTCACTCTTCAATTATTTCAAAAAATATATATATTTTTTTTTTACAAAAAATATGTTTTGAATCCACACGTGTAAAGATGCTCAAGGTTGTTTACATTCTTTAGTAAAAGAAGAAAAAAAGTAGGAAAATACTCAAATATTATATTTCTTAGTCTTTTTTTTGTTTTCAAAAAATAAAAATATTCTCTTGTGCCTTTTCAACTGTGATACTATAGTACCATGTCACAATTTATAAAATTCCAATTTTGTTTTTCGATACTTTACAAGTGTTACCTCTAGGAAATACAACTCAAGAGCTCGATAGGTTTTATAATTTGATTTTAATTGAGAAGCATTAGTTTCGAGAGATCAGATGAATTATTTTGATTTAAATTTATTTTATATTTAATTAAAAATATAGTAACTGAAATTGATATTAAACTTAAAAATTATAATCTGAATAACTTAACTCATATAAAAGATAGGTTAAGTTATCTAAATTTTAGTTTCAAAATTATAATTTTGGAATATTCTGATTTCAAACCAAACAATCCCCTTATTATCAATGGTTATTTTGTACACTAATCTTATATAATTTGAAAATGTGACAAATAAAGTGATTTGAAGGGAGTAATAATAAGAGTTGTGATAGAGTAATAATTGAATACGTTTTTATTAATTTTATGTACAAATTTCTGGCTCAAGCCTTATTTTATATATCATATTAAAAAGCATTTTAACCATGATAAATCTTTAATTTTTTTACACAAATTCTATGTAATTATAAGTCCTAATACAAATATCAAACACACGGAAAAAAAATGAAAAATTAAGCATATAAACCAAGTGTTAAAATGCTTGGTTTCTAAGCTTTTCCACATTATGCTCTCTTTTTTTTCCCCTTTTTATCTATTTAATTGGTCATACTCTCTATTCTAGGTGCTTTTGACTCTAAATAAATTTAAAAGAGCACTACTATATATATATATATCTTCTTTTCGTGTCACATTTTTATGTGAATATTTGATTGGCATTAAATGATTCCGTACTTAATTTAGAATAAGAATATGATTCTTATTTCTTTATGACAAAACTCTTAAATTCACTCGTTATTAAAATAATAACGTATACCAATCAACGGACATGATACAGTGGATGTGACTGTTCCTCTTAATCAGAGTTCTCTTATTTGAACTCTGAATATGAGAAGTCCTATTCGATAAAAAGTCTGAGCAGTCAATACAAATATTAAACATCGAAAAAAAAACCTATAGTTTATTTATTAATTTTTCATCTTTTGGAGGGGGACAGCACAAGATTCAAGATATAATTTTGATAATTAATTATTGGTCCGAAAGCTTGATTCTATTACTTAATTTAGATTAATTCAACCTCTTATTAAGTAAAAGTAGGAAAAGAAGGCTTTGCACTATGTTTGGTTTTTGCTTATTTTATATAAAGAGAGATTAAACTAAAGTTTAGGATATAATTGTGGTAGATTAAAAATTTTAAAAAAATGTTTGATGCAAAAAAAAGTGTCGTAATAGGAATGAAATTATATATACTTTAAGGGTGAAATCAATATAATTATTATTCGTTTAAATAGCATCATTTAATTCATTTTACTTTGTGTATTTTGTGACAAATGCTCTTTGAAGAATATTTATTCTATTAAAAAACTGCATAAATTAATACTGCCTTATGTCCTTCCGTGCACGATAGGAGAAATATTTGGCTATAAGTAAAATATATTATTTATACCTCATTAAAATTAATTTTTAGGTATATAGTATATATTAAATCTTATTCGACTATCTCGTGTTTCTTCTTTAGATTTTGAAAATTCTGACTCTGCTAATATATAAATATATATATTATTTATACCTCATTAAAATTAATTTTTAGGTATATAGTATATATTAAATCTTATTCGACTAGCTCGTGTTTCTTCTTTAGATTTTGAAAATTCTGACTCCGCTAATATATATATATATATAT
>NC_028640.1:767644-852580 GCF_001406875.1 Solanum pennellii
AAGCCTACACTTTAATCATATAAATTAATTTTTTAAAACAATTTTATTAGTGCTTCTATTAGAATAAAGTTGCTTCCTTAATATGATTTTTTTTAGACAAATGGACACATATTTTATCACTATAATATTTTTCTTGAATTATATTATAGTGATAAAAACAAAGGAACAAGAAACTTTTTTTTTTTATAAAAAAATTGTGACATGTTGAATAATGAGCTTTTCGAAATTTGTCCAACGTTATAGCGTGGCAAATTAAGATACTTTTTTTTAGCCTATGAATAGAAAAAATATTTTTTCATAATTTAATCATTTTTAGTATTAATTAGTTATTTTAAAAATTACTTTTCACGATAAATTATTTTAATATAGAATATTGAGATAATTATATTATATTTTAGTAGACATAAAATTTAAACTGAACAAATAAAAATATGTATCTTGTTTTGATTACTCGATCTCTTTAAGGTCTCCTTTGGTGGGTTGTCATTTTCATGCTATTATTAATTATATCTAATGTAATCAGTAACATAAGTAAAATACAATTTTATACAACTAGCTTTATGACATATATTATCCGTTTAAAGTTTAGATATATATAAATTTATTTTTTGATCTAATAAATATAGAATCTAAAAATGTGAGTTTTTCATGTGAATTTGTGAATTCACTTAAATATCATATACGCTTCATCTTTAAAAATTTATCAGTTTAAAGTCTGTCAGTCCTACTTAACTTGTTTAGACGGACTCACCCTTCCTAAGGGCATCACATAATTATTACCATTTTTAAAGGCCAAATACATAAGTAGATCCCTAAACTTGTTGGGTTTTTTTCCCCAGGTACTTCAACTACATCATTTTCCTATTGAATCATTGAATCCCCATAATTTGTTCCCTTTAAACAAACACCGTTGTCTGATGTGGAACCAGATTTATGAGGGGTATTGATAGAGGATACATATGTTGTTCCACAACTCATTAGTCCAATAGTGAAAATGTTCGAGAATAATTGTGTTTACTTAAGTCATTTGAACACATTAGAAAACAAATGAGACTAACACGATTTGTCTTCACTCCTTCAATCAAAATTATTACAATTCTAACACAATTAAAGGCATTTACAATAGAAAAGCCGATCAAAATCAACCAACAGAGTTTTAAAGGAATAAATTATGGGTGGTTCAATGATTCAATAGAAAAATGACGTAGTTGAGGTACCTGAGGGAAAAAAAACCCAACAAGTTTAGGGATCTGTTTATGTATTTGGCCATTTTTAAAAGTAATTAATGTGTCATATTATGAATAGTTAGCTGCAAGCTTGTAATTATTATGTTTTTAATAATTAAAAAAAAATTACACTATATTAGTGTGTATAAATTACACGTATATTTTTTTAAAAAAAGTGCTTCTCATAGTGCTAGTTGACCCTAACATGCTTTTCAAGTAATGGTGGTTCACAATCCATACTTAAATGATGGATTTTATGCCTAAGGGCTAAGACTCAATTAAATAAATATAATCACGTCCACTATAACTTAATTGTATGTTATCATTCACACTAAATCACACATGTTTGACTCTAAAGTAAATGCTAAAAGATTTATTTTTTCTTTTAGAGTAATTGATATGTATATTTTTATATATATATTCTGGCATTTCCGATAAGGTGTTGACTTGATCTTATAAATTGACACCTATAGATTTAGAATCTTTTAAAATATTGTGTTAAAAATAGTAAGACTTCTTGGTAAACCAAATGTCTTGTATTTGATACCTACGTTGATGTCACATAACTAGTTATTGAGTCGAGAAGAAGCAACAAAACTAGAAGGTCTTCACAAAAGTTGATTCGGATCCAGACTCAGTTAACAACTAGCTAAAAGAAAAACGATGAGAAAGAACATTCTTATGGAGTCACCACAATACGACATATTTCTTATAGTGTTATACTATTCAATTAGCACTTCATTTTATATTCTTTTCGATGTGGGATTTGTCTAAATACATGACAATAATTGGATTTGAGATAGATAAATTAATGTATTATGTGAATTTCTTAATCGAGATATAAAGTTTGAATCATAGTTACTGAATTTTCCCAAACTAGATCGTAGTTAATTTGTGGACATGAAATGTGTACACTTTCAAGGTTATGAATGAGGAGACTATGGACAGTACACAGTACACACTAACATCTTATCATATTATAATGCCTGCAGCTAGCTAGATAGTTTCTAGTATTGTGTCCTTATTTATGGACACTACAATATTTGCATCCCCATCAATGTCTTTTCAATTTAAAGTGTTTTTCATTGTTTCCTATATAGTGCTTGGTATCTGATTAAAATGTTTCGACTAAATTTGGATTTGCGCATTACAAAGCTTATTCACGGAGATAATGACACTTCCAACAAAATTGTTTTCATTTTAGGGACTCCGAGGAATCACAACTATCCTACAACAATCCATGTTGGTTTTTTCAGTTCAAAGTTGATTAAATATTATAATTTTAGGTTGAGCTTATCCCATATTTAGTTGGGATAAAATCGCAAAATAACTTATATCCAACCGAGCCCTTATAGTATATATGTCTAAAGAATTTGTAGTTCCATGTGATTTTGATTTATAACGAGGTTTATAATAGGAACTTGTATTATAAATAATGAGATTTTCATGATGATCTTTGAGACCATTTAAGATACTAGGTTATGATATTGTGCATCTCGTTTTCTCCATTATTTCTCTTCTTTTGTCATAAAGTGAATGACTGAATCATGGAAAGTTAATTGCTTTTTGGGGTCACAAACAAGAATTCAACAAATTAAAGAAAATGAAATGACTTTTCACAACCCTAATGACTTGAAAGAATAATAGGAGGAAATAACATCCTTAGTTGGCTTAAGTTATGTCATAATCAGAGGTCACAGATTCGAGCTCTAAGAATATATAGAAATTCTTGAAACGGAGTGTTTTCTTTTACGAATGCTACATGATACAAATTCAAATTAATTAAGCCAAGTGAATGTCAAATACAAGGTGGTCATCAAAAGGAGAAAACATTATATTAATTCACGCTCAATTCTATATACATGGTTAAAACTTATTTCTTATGCAATCATAATATAGTACGTGTTGAATTTTCTTTAAGCTCTTTAAGTTCATCGTGTGTTTATTTCTTTCATATTTTGAACCTATTTAATAAAAATCCTAGCTCTGTTATCATACACAGCTAATAGCTTAAGCAAAGACTGGCAAAACAAAGCTGGACAACACCATTTTTACCAAAATGAAAAGATTTTATGCAACATTTGGGAGTTTCTCAAATATACATTGATTTTGTAAAAGATGATTGAACCTCACTCATATTTGTCTGAGGTAGAATCTTCTTTAAATAACATATAGAATCCCATATTATATGCTTAAAAGTAAAAGCCAAAAAATGGTACCATAGTATATGATTTGGACATGAGATCATATTATATTCCATTCATGGTAGAGGGAAACACCTAGCATTTTATGAGTACTGTTTCCTCTTAGAAGATGAACCATATTCTCCACTTACCACAGTATGTATGTGTAATGACTAACGCTTTAAATTGTCCCAAGGAAGAAACACTTGGAACCAACTTTTTGTTTATTGAAATTTATAATCAACTATGCATAATAGACACTACAATTACAAGTAGATACTAGATACACCAAGCACTCTGTGTAAATTGAAAGGAAATTTCATTTCGATGTTTGATCGTTCAAATGCTTAATCACAAAATATAACATAGAGAAAGTACGTGAAGAAAATTAAAACTAGTAATAGGTTATAGAAGGATAGGCTATAATTTCATCTACATTTTATATAAGTACTTCATACCTGAACTTGTTGGCCTTTAGCCAGTGTTCCTCATCCCGGCTGCAATACCATTTATAGTAATGAGCAATGCATCTCTAAGCTTATGGTTATCTTCATCGCTTCTCAACCTCTTTAATATCTCCACCTGAAGTATATTCATTGGATTCAGATATGGAAGCCTGCTCTCGATTAACCTTCGCAAGCTACGGTTGTTTGCTGATAGCTTCTCATGACCAGTGACCTGTAGGACATAGTTTCCTGTTGACAAGAGCTCCCTCCGCATTTCTGCACCGAGTCCCCTTCGTGATTCAGACACTAGAACATCATCATAATGCTTGGCTATAGGAATGTCTGCTTTCCCTAAAACCATCTCTATCAGATCAACAGTGGACTGGAAGAAGGGCCATTCTCTGTACATTGCGCGTAAGTCTTCTGTATGTCCCTTGTCACAAACACCTTTCAAGCCTGCACCAACTCCAAGCCATGCAGGGAGGACAAATCTTGTCTGGGTCCATGCAAATATCCATGGAATTGCACGGAGTTGACCGATTCCACCAGAACTCTTTCTCCTTGTTGGACGGCTACCAATGTTGAGATATCCTAGCTCAGCCTGAGGTGTTGCTTCGTGGAAGTAAGTAAGGAACTCAGGGTTTTCATATACTGTGCTTCTATAACTCCTGCAGCTCAAATTTGATATGTCATCCATCAGATTACGCCATTTTTGTTCCCTTGGAGGCTGTGGGGGACGTAAAGTAGCAAGTAGAACAGCTGTAGTGTATATCTCTAGCTGCCGAACAGCCATTTGGGGTAATCCGAATTTCGCCTGCACCATTTCTCCTTGTTCCGTAGATCTAAGAGAACCCTGATAATTTCAGCAATAAATTAAAAAAACTTCTTAGTGCATTGCAGGGAGGTGATGTTAAGGCTTTTCTGATAGCAAAGAAGAGCAAAAACTTAGTTTAAGAATCAGCAAACTTATGTCCACAGGTTGTGCCATATTTTTGATAATCTAGTCAAATTTTGTTATGCATGATAAGTTAGAGAGCATATTGTGAGTGGTCAGATAGGAAGTTAAAAAGACTTAGACGAAGAGGAAGCAACAAAGGTAGGAAGGAAATTTGTGGCAATTCAATGAATTCTAAAATAGGGTAATGAACACATACACGTCTGTCTTTGGCTCCCGGATAATTATGGAAATATATGATATCTTTAGTAAAACCAATTCCTATCCAACTATACTCCCCTTGTCTTGACATTAAGATGGAGTAGCCAGTTACTACCACATGGTGACTGGAACTATATGGTTATGAACAACCTGATCTTAATCAACGCACCCATGATATAATTAAAGCAATTCTTCAGGTACATAGCATGTATTAGGAACTTCAAGACAGTTTAACTGAAAACTAACCATAACAGATCCAGGTGGCTGGGATTGAATTGCAAGGTATGTAGGACCACCACCACGGCCAATGCTTCCACCGCGTCCATGGAATAGAGTTATTTTTATTCCATATTCATTACATGCAGCTACAACATCTTCTTGAGCTTTGTAAAGCTCCCATGCAGCAGTGAAACGGCCAGCATCTTTTCCAGAATCAGAATAACCAACCATAACCTGTGCACACCAACCATGAGCTAAGCCCAAAAGTGAAACTTTTTTAGATAGCCTAATGCATCATGTCATAAATACCTCCTGATGCCCATTGTCGTTCTTTATGACGTGGTCCCTATACCAATCAATTGATAGTAATCTTCTAATCACTGAGCCAGCTTCTCTCAAGTCTTTCACGGTCTCAAACAGAGGAACGACCCGCAGTCTGTATACATAAATATTTAGCATTAAAGATTAATCCTACAATGTAAGAAAGAAAGGAAGAACATAAAGATTATATCCAATCATCTAAAGGGGAAAAGAGATTGCCCCGTAGGCATGTGAACTTGTCTGAATGCAGATAAATAATAAGAATTGAAAAATTACCACCTTCCATGAGATGGAAATTTTACAAGTACCAGCATAAGATGAAAACTGAAAAGACAATTCATTGGCTTAACATTAGCCCTACTGCATGAATATAGATCATATTAATTCTGAAAATTTAGTGCACAGCCAGACATCCAAATGCACATAAGTTTTTGCGTAAGTTCATGAAGAAAGTTCTATTATTGCATCGGCAACCAAAGAGAAATCAGTCTTACGTTCCACCAGGACAAGGCCTGCCTAGTTCCCCAGCAACAGCAAGGCGTGCATCCTTCTGTAAAAGCTCTACGGCTAGGACGTCACTGGCCTGCCAAATGAACATGCATCAAAATGTAAGTATATATAATAGAAAACGGAAACAAGTAGCCTAAAACTTGAGATCAGATATCCTTTGGGCAGATTTAGCTGAACCGTTCCACCACTGCCAAAGGTAGCCCTATGAGTACACCATGTGAATATTGATATTGATCATACATTTGAAGCCATGGAAATAACATAAGCTCCAAGTGAATCGCTTCCTAATTCAGCTGCTACTTTGAACGTGTCCAAGACTTCTTTGACATCAGGCGGAACCTATAATAGAAAGGTTTTAGAAAAAACATTCAGGTCCAAGACGAAGAATAGGAACCAGCAATCTAATAAAGGAACTCAAGCCACAGACTTTGTCAGCTAATTAAATTGCAACATGAATACACTTCACTCAAGTGGTAAAAACTTAGGTACTCATTAGTTTACTCCCTATCCAATATCATTTCCCAATCCAAGAATCAGCTATCTACCTTGTTACTCAATATACTAAAAGAGTATAATGATATGGCTTTGATACTCACTACCTAATATCACTTCCCGGTCCAGTCTTTCCCATTTTATGCCCATCCAAACTCCAACCACTCTTCGGTAGCATTCCCAACTATATTTTGTGATTATTGAACTCTCTTCAATCCAAGGAATACATGGGGTGCAAGTTTAGTGATGCAACACATGAGGATTCCCTTAAAGGTTCCTATATTATTCGTAGATAGAGGGATGCAGAGCTTTAAGCAGCGAAAGGATTGAGTTGCAACTCCCAGTACTAACCACTCATTAAGATACTTCTCTTGCCTACAGTTTTGGGCATGCAAGCTATCTCTAGTGTTAAATGGGTTCTATTAAATCTCATTCTTTTCCTCTTGTGAAGGCACGGAAGATTAGATCAATTAAAAAAATACAAAGATAACTAAAGAATATACTTAAAATAGGATAGAAGTACATTATCTTACCTCTATAGTAGGAGGAACCAAAGGCCTTTTCCCCTTTAGCTCTTTTATCAGAAAGTCCAGCTTTTTTTCTTCATCCCACTCACTGTATGTACCCATGTCCAAGTAATTTGTGATTGCATCAAGTGCCTCAGAGTGCCTACCAGATTCCTGATTCATTGGCTTGATATAAGCATGTGTTTCACTAAAACTCACCCGTAACATGAAAAAACATATACCTGCCGAAGGTCAAGCTTCATTAAGACCATCCCAAATGTAGAAACCCGCCTGATTAGGTCAGCAAGCCGGCCATCAGCTAGAACCCCAGACCCACATGATTGCTGCAACGCACCCAATATTTACATTTTTGAGAACTAGGAGTTATCCGTGAGTATTAACAGTTTTTCTTAAGAAATCTTAAATAAACGGATTACAAAAGCAAAAAGGATTGACTAGTACCAGCGAGTCATAGCACAATAGAAGTGGTTCCAAAAGCTGATCTGATGTTTCATAATAATCCATAGGATCATGGTCACATGGAAGATCTTCAAGAAGAAGCTCCAGCCGCTTCCGTGACTTGAGGAGCTGAATTTAGAAAAGATTACCATCATCAAACACTATGGTAGTCCAAAGACACTAGTTGGAAATTCAATTTTGAAGGACTATAAGAACTTTTTAACTTAGGATTGTTCCATATGGGACATGGAAAATAAAAATTGCTACATTGATAAAGGATATTAGCCTATCCTCAACTCCGCAAACATCAGAAAGTTGAGTTTATCCAAACAAATATGCTACGATCAAACAACTACTTGCACACAGTATACACAAGTAAACTGAATATAGAGGATACAAGCTTGTCCTTTATCATGACAAGAATTCACATCTTGTTTTGTTCAGCAAAGACATAAAGTGTCGAGAACACACCTGAACTATTTCTCTTTTTGAGTTTCATACCTAAAACACACTTCAATAGTGTGCGTACTATACTCTTTTTTTTGGAGAAAACCTTGACATATGTCATTTCACATTGATAAAACATTTCACCTCGATAAAAATTAAATAATAAACTATTACTATTAATTAAAGATTAAAATATCACTATCCCAAAACATTATTTTCTTAAAAAATATATTTAAATTATTTTTCTTACCTCAATCCATCACCTCCTCCTCGTACACTCCCCCCCCCCCTTTCCGGACAATCCCCTATCTTTTACTTTTTTAAATTTCTTTTATAAAATATTTATAAATTCATCCCCCCCCCTCTCCCCCAAAAAAAGCCACCCACTCATTCCGTATTTAACTCCCCGCTGCTAACTTATTTTATTTTTTTTCACTTTTCTCATTTTGTGTAAGATATGTGCATATATTTTTAGAAAAATAAATTCTACCTATGTACCTAATATAACAAATAAAAAATTTATTTTTTTAAAAAAGTGTTGCGGTGGAAACTAAAGTATACTTTCCTAAAAAGATATGTATATGTCTAACATAAAATCAGAAGAAAAAAAAATTGGAAGCGGAGGATTAGGTGGAGTGGGTAGATTTATTTTTTTTAAAGAAATATTATATTAATTATTATTTGGAGTAGGGTGGGGGGATTAAATAGTTTTATAAAAAGAAATTTAAACAAAAAAAGAACTAAAAAATGGGGGGGGGGGGCATGGTGAGAGGAAGTAATGAAGTAGGGTAAGAAAAATACACATTTTATTTTTTATAAAATATTATTTTATGGATAATAATTATTTCATATTTTGTTTTAACTAATAATAATAATAACTTATTTTGTAAATGTGGAATGTTTTGTCCATGTGAAGTGTGGAGTGTGATGTAACAACTTTTTAGTTAAAATAGAGTGTAGTACACACACCATGAAGAGAGTGTAATAAAAGAGAGGAGTGTGTTTTTTAAACTAATAAGTGATAGTTTAGGTATGAAACTCAAACTTTCAATAGTTTGGATATGATACTAAAAAAAATAGTTTTGTGTGTTTTTGACATTTATCTCTTCGGAAAACTACCTCCACGAATTATAAAATCCAACTAATACGTGTCAAATCAATTTCGATTTATCATTCTCATATCTACCAACCAATTTCTTGCTTAACAAAAAAAACTAGAACTCGGCCGCTAGTTGGAAGTGATGGTACTCAGGAACTGCATAGTTACAACTAAAAGTTCATTTATCAACCATGTATTAACACCAAGTGACTAAGAACCATCTGGCAACCAAATTATCAAAATGACTACCGGGGTGGAAATTTCCACTCTGAAGAACCCTGACTGTAGTTTCCACATTTTCATTCTTAGAAGTGCACACAAGTAATAACAAACAGCAACATTTTTTGTGTGCAGGAATAGCAGCTATGACTTTTGTGTTTTTTTTCAGAAACAGAAAGGAATCAAAGGCCTACTACTCAGAAAACAATTCTTCTAACAGACAAACCCACCCTTCCAAAACCAAATCTAAACAAGCACATTGTTTTCCAAATGACAACCCAAACAAACCTAAACCAAAATCAAATCCATTTCTTATCAAAATGTCAAAAGATTTAACATGGTAAAGATGAATAACAATAATGAACAGTTGTAATTGTACTCTCTACATGCAATTAAATATAAAGTTCTGGTTGTTGAAATACATTGTATTTTACAAAGATATTTTGGGTATCAAAGAAGATAGATTTGCTAGATTTGACATCTTTTCAGTACCATACCATCAAAACAGAACCATCATCTACCATATTGTGGAGAAATGTACTGGAGAAAGTACTCAAGGATCAACTTTGAAACATATAACGGGGGAGGCTAACTCAGTAGCAGATATATTAGCTGATTATGGAAGGAAGACTATGGATCCAAATATGCATATGAACAAGTTGTTTGTTTTTGATGCATCTCCTTTCTTTACATTAAAAGCTCTTGAAGGAGATGCGAATGGAAATATATCGTTTAGATCAGTTCCTTTTTGTATGGATAAACCTACTAAATAAATACAATCCTTCCAATTCCAAAGCAAAAAAAAAAAAAGGAAAACATACCTATCATTCTTAAGTTTCCGTGTATCAAATTCCAATAAAAGCTTTGTTGTCTGAGGCAAGAGAGCATATCTGACTAGTGTTGTAGGAACAAAGAGGATACCTTTTCTTTTACATCCCCAAGGACAATCCTGTAAGGCGCAATTCCAGGCCTATGTGATGAGCTTGGTTCCATTAGCTTTTGGAAGCTGGCCCTTCCGATCTGGTTCTCGGCAAAAAGTTTCCTTTGGAGAAGCTGACTAGCGCTTAATGAAGCAGACCGTGGTGTTATATTTCCATTTCCGTATGCCTTTTCAGTATTTTTACTAGAATCACCATCAAGGGGACCCACTTTTGAAGTAGTCTGACCATCCTGTAAAGGTTTATAATGCATGAGAAACAGAGTATTTTCTGGAGTAAGAAACAATAAGGAATAAACTAATTTCTGAAGGTAGAGGAGCATAAACAGACAAGAATGACAACTGTAATGAAATCACATAACCAGCTTAACCTTATTTTTGAGCGGTATGACACCTGTCCCTGGAAGAGCCAGTCTAGGATAGTGGGACTCAACATCACTGCATGCTGTGAAAGATCATTTGTTATGCTTATCAGTAACTAGTCAACATTGATTTTATACTGAAAAACAACTTAAGAGAGAAAGATACAGCAAACACAGAAAATTGAACTTCAGAAACCATAACAAACCACAAATGTCAGTTTACAGCATTGAGCATGGATGACGAATTACAACAATAAACATATCATGGTATCTGCTTTTACAGACATTGGACATTTTTCTATGTTACTCCTACAAGATTAGAGATATCCAAAATTCCAATTCATTGACCCAAAAACGTTGAAGCATCTTGAAGGCACAGAAAAAAATTAACCTGATAGATATGTGTTCGTGATTTCACAAACCCTATGCAATAATGGAAATCAACAAAAAATAACGAGAAAGCTAGAGAAAATTAACGCAACCTAGTATATGTGATGCACTTTTCCTTTTTATTTGTCCCATAAGAATGATAACTTTATATAATTAGGAACAAAACTTTAAAACTTCACACTTCAACCTTAATAAGATTATTTATAGTCATACACATATATATGGCTTGTTATAAATCACAAGTCTCAAAAATCATTCTTTCTTTCTTAAATTGCGTGGACAGTCGAGCAACATCACATAAAATGGGAAGGAGGGTATATTTACTTAAGAATACAACAATAATAATAACCGAGCTGAAATGAAGAAATTCTAGCATTTTGAAGACATTACTGTATTAGATGATATAAGGTAAAGTTGTCAGTATAAATGAAATGGATAATGAATATACATTACCTGTGCAAGAGGGCAGATCAGCTCTGGTAGGAAGCTGTGTAGGGAAAGGAGGAGCATGTTGTCCTTGATGTTTTGATTGATTCCAATTTGAGGAGTGATTCCAAGAGTCAAAGTGATTGTCAGAGGTATTTCCTGAACGGTATTCCGAGAGACCATCAGAAAACATAGATACCTGGATTTCTAATTCAGTAATAGATTTTAATCGAGATGGCCTAACTGCTTGAGAATGTCATAAAAACAAGATGAATAGATAAGTGAAAATGCCTCCGTCTGCTGTAAATAATAAGCTAGAATTTATGCTATCTGGCATAGGGCTAAGTTTGAGAGTCAAATACATCCCTTACGAAGGAAAAAATTTCTGGATTGACAACCCATGCCAAATAATTGAACATTTGACTGAGACATACAAGTTCTACAATAGGATTAGCATCTTAAAAAACATGACTAGCAAATAACGGCCGACCTCTAAACCATAGAATTAACATAGTATCCACCAAGTTTTAAACCACATGTCACTAGCCCTCAGGGATTTCTCAGTTATCAAAAGAATAGGAATAAAACAGTTTCAGTGCTAAATAAATTGAGCAGAGACACCTACTGCTGTGGATTTCTCATTACAGTGCTTCTGTTATATAGCACACTTTTGGTGAAGAAAAGATAAAAGAAAAAGATATCCACCAACAGGGAACATTTGAAATTTTTACTAGACTTTAAAAAGAAAGAAAAGAGAGTACCATCAGGTACCTTAGCTTCTTCATGATCTGAATCATGTTAAATAATATTTGGATCGCTGATTGATTAAAATTACCAGATTCATTTGTTACTCATTACCTAAACATAAAGTTGAAAACCAAAGCCAAAAATTTACCACCGACCAAGCAAGAGGATGACCCACTGAGCAAAGTTCCAAAAGAATTTTGAGATAACAAACCTTTTTCTAAGATTTCATGAGCCAATCTTGCAAATCTTTCACTGCATTGAGTCATGGAAAGTTCAAATCTGAGGCTATCTACTTCTCGTACATAAAGATCAATAGCCATCCACCTGGACAGAAGAGAGACATCTTTTGTGACCTGAAATGACAAAAGTATATGTTAATTTTATTGGTGGAAATTACTATCAGTACAATGGATGGCTTTGCTTACACAAACAATGGAATGCAGCAGAAAAGAATGTTTCTCGTTAAGAATGTGCTGAGCAAAATTTTATCTTTTTCCTATGATTGTTTACTGAACTTATACTAGGAAGTTTCATCAATGTTTGTGAGAAAAGTAACATTACCCAAGTGGAAGCAAGACTTTACTGTGACAGGTTTTATTTATACTTGATCTTGAACACAGAAAAAGTAATGCATGCAAACTTCATATTCACCAGAGTATAACGATTTAACTTAGTTTGGGAATACAACACTAAGTCTATTACATGTATAAGTATATTAAATGTAACCTTTGCTGTGACATTTGGATTTCCATCTCGATCGCCCCCCATCCAAGAGCCAAATCTTATCGGCGTGCAAGTCAATGGTAGAGGCCTTCCAGTATGCTAAAAGGAGGAGGCAGAACCAATTATAACATATTGAATACCTTTGTTACAACAGTGTCAAAAATCATATTAAACAAAACCTTTTTTAAAGCATTGCTGACTCGACGTAAATAATGAGGCACAGCTTTCCACAGTGTCTGTTCCACAATATGTAAACCTGAGATTTTAACTTGTTATCTTTCTAGAATGGAAAGGTGTCGAAATCAGATTTTGTACAAATCTCAAAAAAATACCAGCCCTAGCTTCATCAACTGGAGTAGGTTTGTGTCGCCTGAGCTCATCTGTTTGCCATATAGATGTCATCTCTCTGACCTACAATAACCACAAGTTTTTTGGATCAGTGAGGTTATTCAATATATGGCTTTAATACCTACAACATGCAATGGCACCCACCAGATCTTCAATCAGCATCTCTCTGTCTTCAATCCCAAGATCAGGCCTGTCATTATATTCCAAAAGGTGCTACACAAAATAAAGATTAACAGGGAAACAGTGTCAAAGATGGTTTGATCAAATATACAACTGTACTCTTTTCTGGAATACATTCTGGGAAAGAGAACTCACTGCAATTCTGATGTGTTTGTATTGTAAGGTACGACGGTTTATTTGCGTGGGATGTGCAGTGAGAACAATCTCAACCGCCTGCATAGGAAGAAAATTTTCTTAAATAAAAAAAAATGCCTGATCAAAACACTTCCACATGTAGTGTGCTGATAAATTGGATGATTAGAACAAACCTGCTTGCAAACAGTATCATAAAGCTGATCTGGGGGAACACCACTCTGTAAGAGGTGGTTGAAAATGTCATCACAAGATTTTGACAATTGTACTACTCCTCGTGTCTTGCGTACTCTACAAACATGAGTCAGTTATATCAAATACAGTTAAGTAGTTTCTATACCTTTCTATTGAAAGGCAAAAACTTAAGCACTTAAATCTTCACCGAGTAAATTCAACATTCAGAATTACTACCCTTACTACTGTAACTACGATAAGCAACCCATAAAGCGCTTGCTAGTAAATGAAATAGCTGAGCAGAGAGAAATGAGGGCTACTCACCTATGATGTGTTTCTGCAATTCCCATCAAATTAAGATAATGGCTAAACGTACGGGCAAGATCAAGTGCCTCCTCTAACGTCATTTTTGACAACTCTGATGCCAGTTGTTTCTCAAGAAGCTCTGCTGTATCCTCAATTCCCGCCATTCGCATGTTACACGCACCCTAAAAGATGGAAAGAAAAAAATTCTTCTTATTAGTAAAACCACATACTATAAATAGTAAATTCTACACTTACCACTGCCCTTTTTGAACAAAGAAACCAATCCATTGTGACATCACAAAGACATTTTCAAAGAATATACCCAAAATTCAACAAACTTCTGCATTATATTAATTTTTTTAATACTGGTATTAAAAACTAAGCTGTGTGGACCCTTCCTTTCCGATGCCACACTCATCAGATTCCCCAAAAACACACTATTTTTCGAGTATCCACATGCACCCGTTCACTTTTTTGAAGAATCCAAACAACATATATAGATCAAAAGGAATTTCAACAGATCAATAACACATACTAAAATTTCCTCATATCGACACATCAAAAAAAATCATTCAACAACTATCATCTCTAGCTCAGAACACATAAAAACAGACGCATCAAAACAACATCAATCACTAAATCAACATGATTTTGAGCACATGCATGTACAAAAAAAAAAAGCAAAACACAAATCCATTACACCTAATGATGAAAGCATACAGAAAACAGATCTTTCATAGCAAATCCTCCACATGATAAATAATCAACCAAAAAAATGGGAAAAAATCAACAGTAGTTCAATGTGTTTATAGTCCTTATACTAAAAAAAAAAATCGTTCCTAAAACAAACCTGAGCAAGGACACGAGTTCGTTCAACTTTTTCCATGAATTTAGGACCAACTTCTCTATGAAGAACATCATTAAGAAGGCTTTGAAGCAACCTACAATCATCATCAAATCCTTGAAACGAGATTTCCTCTGCTATATCATCAGTTACGTCTGTCATTGTTACAGTTTTTGCTTAAATAAACAAAAAAAAAACGAAGGTTTGAGCTGATCGTCAATGGCGGAGATTTGGAGGAAAATGGTGAGAATGTGTGAAGAAAACGTTGCTTTATGAAAGGATCTGATATTTTCTGCCTCTACCTGAAGCCGTACAAAGATAGTGACAAGTGGCATTTATAGAGGAATATTCTATTAATTTTAACGATACCATTAAGACTAATGGTATACTATAGCTACGAAAAAGGGTCAAATATATTCTTGTACTATTAAAAATCGTCCACAATCGTTTAAATATAATTGTAATCATATTTTTGAGTTCGATATATTCGGATGAAATTATATTTATTTATTTTTGGACTTTTCTAATAATTGAATACTATCACTTTCGTATTTTGTTTTATTTTTAATAATTCGACATAAGAAAAGAAGCATAGATGTGAATATATATGATATATGTCCATAGCAAAAAAAGAAACATACACGTGGTTATATATAGTTGGCTTGGACGGATATAAATTATTTTACTTGAACCAGACGTAAAAGCAACTAACGTGATTTGTGATGGAATTGATAGAAATTTATTCATTCTTAATCAATTGTTTTGAGTTTGGGTTCAAAAATGAAAAAAAATTGTTCAAAGGTATGCTCTGAAAAATGAATTATTTATAATGCATTGACAAATTAATAAAATTTTAATATAAATATCAAAAATCAAGACATAAAATCATACAAAAATAAGAAAACAATGGATTGAAACTTGAAAGTGCCTATTTTGTCTATTTCTTTAAATCAAATCAAAGTTTAGTGAGGACTATACTCATATTAATTGATTACTAAGGGACCACCCTACCAAATGGTGGGCTAACAAATACTCCATCCGTTCGAAATTATTTGTCATGTTGTGTTTATGAAAAATTAATTTAATTAATTTTTAAAGATAAATATGATCACATTAATTCGATATTTTAAATAAAAAATTAGACATTCTAAAACTATATGAAAAGTACTATAAACTACAATTTTTTATATATTAATATGATGAAGAAATATATATTAGTCAAAATTTTTATAGTTTGATTCTAAAAATAAAAACTATAACAAATAATACCAGACGAAAGAAGTATTATGAATTATGGCTAAAATAATACATATTTAGTGTATAATCATCATACCCAAATTCACTTTAAAACTAAAGTATAATTGTAAATAGACATTTTTATTCATAATTCTGTGTGCCCCATAAAAAATAGTAGAATTAAAAATTTACTTTTGGTTTAGAAAAACAGTAGATTATACTAAAGTTGCCTCATAATAATATGATCTTTTTAAAAAAGGTATAATAATTTAATTAAAAGGGTGTCCCCTAGATACAAAGATATTACTAGAAAAATGACAAACTATCCTTTGCATTGAGAAAAAATTTCAGTGGGATCTTTGGCCACTGAGAGTTGCTCATTAACAGTATACTACTCATTTTGACCATATCTTATAGTAATTTATAAATATAATAAAATAAAGATTCCAAAAGGTTGAAGGTTGCAAATGCTCCACATGTAATTATAATACTTGAGGACTTTCTCTTTTTTAAATTTTAACTGGAATAATTAACAACTTCATTTTCGATTTGACATGAAGTTTAAGAATCGACTTGACATGAAGTTTAAGAAAAAAATTAGTCTGTAACAATCATCAAAGGTGAACTACTACTAAACTTGATATTTTAAAGTTAAAATTTATTCTAACTTGTCCAATATATTAAAATTAGTTATCCAATTTTATCTGTTTAGTTAATAAATTAAGAAATGATTTATCACTTTGTTTCTACTTTACCTTTGTTATTAAATGTTAGTGCTATTTATTTTTCAATATTTAGATGACTTAGAATTAATAAAGGTGATATACATAGTAAAACTATACCTTTATTTATTGTTCTTAATGAATGTGTCAACTCAAAAACGGACAAGTAAAAATGGACAGATTCGAGGGATATTAAATATGAAAATGAGTTGTTCTTTTTCGGATGGGCTAAAAAAAAATATGTTGCATAGTTGGGACAGAAAAATGTTGGTCTCTTATCATTTTAGATATTACTATTATTCCAATCATTCACTATTACTTGTTCATTATAATTTGGGATAAGGCAGAAGAATCTCCTAGACTATCAGCGGAATTCCAGATATACATCTTAACTAAACTAACGTTTTATTATTTCCCCTGAACTCTTTTTTTTTTATAATATTGTACGTCTTTTGTCTTACGCGGCACACTCTGTGATTCCACGTGATTGAGGCACGTGAGAAATATTTTGATGCCACGTAAGGCAAAAGGATATATATAAAATTACAAAAAAAAATAGCATAGAATAACAAGACCTTAGTTCAGTTAAATTGTGTCTTGAGATTTCAGTTATAGTGTAAGGTGATATTGTACCTTTTCCCTAATTTAAAAGCTGACTTCTAGAAATCTCATTAGCTTAGGAACTAATTACTTGGATACATATTAGTCTGTAATATTACAAATCTTATTATATTTTAGTGCATCCAGATACATGTATCTCAGAATACATGGGATCAAAATATATTTATAACCTACTTAGACAAATCTTGCTCGCCTCCTTCCTTGTCTCAATTAATTTTTTAGTGAAATGTATGTAAAAAAAATTAATAAATATGATAGGAATATTTATGTAATTTCAATAGTTTTTTCTACTTAAAATATATTTTCAAAAATTACTTTGTGGGCTTGTTGGGCCAAGGATCCAGAGTTATCATAGATTACATCTCATCTTTAACGACTAAATTTTAGTAGATTGAAGAATTCACAAGACTTTAAAGTAATAATAATGTTTTATGTTTACCGAATGATTTAAGAGTTAAAAATAATTTTAATCATATATAAATAATATAAATTTTTATCAAAAGAAGTTCAGATAAACTCTCAGCCTTATCCGTTTTCGCCCTTGGTCTCTATCAAAACCATCCAAACAAATCCTAAATTTGAGCATTTTGACTTTTTTTTTAAAAAAAAAAAAGAGATTGAGTCGTTAAATCATTCAATTTTTTATTTTCAAATTTATACATAGACAATAGTAGTAATATAAATAGAGAATCAATACGAGTTGTGATGTAAAGTGTTCTATTCTTGAATTAAATGTTTCGGATTTGAGCTATGAGTATAGAATATTTTGGGAGCACCATCCTCAAATAGGCCTTGCAGTGCACGATTCAGATTCAATTGAAACTCTAATATAGACTCCGAACAACGAATGTGAAACCAAATATATATATAAAGAGAGAATAGAAAGTTATATATGCAATGTATATAATTGCCAAAAGAGACAAGTAATTAATATAAACTATATTATCTAGGACTAATATATGATGTTGCCATAGGAGTACTAGCTCTTGGTGATCTTGGAAGCTCATTGACCCTATTTCCAAAAGGATCATAATAAATCACCCCAGAAAATTGTGGTGGTTTACATTTTTCACCCATCAAGATTGCTTTTTGCCATAATCCACCTTCATTATGATCATTTGAAACACTTTTAATCACTTTTGATTTTTCACCAAACTTTTTTGGCATTGTCTTAGAACTTATATTTGTAATAAGTTGCTTTGTAGAAAGTAATAATTGTGATGATTTTGGAGCTAATATTTTCTCTTCATAAATTGATTCTTGATCAATAGTAGCCATATGGTATTTTCTTGATCTTCCATGTTTAGCACATAGGGCTATAAGAGCTATTATTGAAAGAAATAAACCAATTGGTAATGCCATGGAACATATAAAGTTTTGATCACCATTATTTCTTGGAAATAATAGATGAACCATATTTTGAAAATATTTTTGTTGAGTATTTCTAGAGAAATTTTTTGAGTAGTTTCAAGAATTGGAGAATTATTTTGAAGGGGTATTAAATATGAGCATATATATATATACAATATATATGGTTGTTGATGTTGTAAAATGTCAACACTAATTGTAGTAGTTGAAATTTGAAAGGTGGATGAAAAATTCAAACTTTATATATAATATATATGATATCATTGTTATTTAATGACTTCAATAATTTAATTTTATAAAGTTTCATGGTAAGTCAATTTCTCTTGTTTATTTTGATATGAATTAATATGAATAAAATACATGCTAAGAAAACTCCTGAAAATTTTATTTTATTCAATAATAATAAAAAGTCAGCTTTAATCAAATTAAATATTCAGTCATAATTAATTATGAATAACACTTTCTTTTAAGTCTGTACCATAAGAATAATTTTTTTATTTTTTTTATTTTTAATGTGATGATTTATAGTCGTATAAATATTTAATTAAAATTTATTTTGCATAAAATATTTTGATTTTCTTTTTTTACATAATCAATCAATACTATATAAATTAAGACAGAAATAATAAGTTATTTTCTCGTAAAAATAATTTACAATTTTTTAATAACTTTCTGAATGTGAAGTCTACTATGACCTTAGGATAACCTCTCTAGATATATTAATAGTCCAACTTCATTATTGTTCTCACATGTAATAAAAATAATCATACAAGTTGTATTTTTGAAATACGATGGATTTAAATTTTAAATTTAAATTTAAATTTAATCGAATTAAAAAGATACTAACCACAAAATGGAAAATAAAAATAATAATAAATTTTGATGTGTATATACGTGCTTCCCATGACAAGAATTTTGCTATTAATTTCTGGCTTCTCTCTTCCTTCAAAAATAGAGATTAAATACTTATAATATATAGTCTTATATTATCCAGTGAGCATCATAATTGACTTATTATTTTGTCATACATAACCAAAAAAAAAAAAAAGAGCTGGTGAATGGAGTGTTTAGTATTTTTCATACTTTTTTCGAATATTTATTTATTGACATAATATATGAATATATTATTTTTTGGTATTGCTTCATTTTTATTTCTTCTAATTTTAGGTGTACGTAAGTAGACACTTAAATTTCTTTTTCGATTCACAGTTCTTTTCAAAAAAACATTCCACTATTACTCCTATTAGTCTGAATCACCACTATCTTTTTAATAGATTTATCTTTTTTATCTTAGGAGGAAATAATTAACAACCTCAAATACAGTGAGAGAAGTAAATTTCTTAAGGATACGCACTAAATTACGTGTACTCATATATTTTTCTTTCTTTTCATCTTAACAATATTTATGATTTATTACAAGGATAACAAATGCTAAATTTACCCTGTTCTACCTCATTGTCATTCCTATTTGATATATCCCTCTCTTATCTTACTTAAATAATAAATTTGTATTAAATTTTTAATTAAATATATACAAATATTAAAATTAAAACTCAAATATCATCATCGAAAATCATTATTATAAATTTAAAACTCATAAAATTAAAATTTTAACTCCGTCTCTGCTCCGCATAAATAACATGAAATCATGGGATATGTTGATTCAATTAGCAGTCACGCATGAATTTCTCCTCCCTTTAATTTTACTCAACCTAAATTTTCTAATACTATAATTCTGCATGCCTATAAATTTACTTTTTCTTTATTTACTAGTCATATAGTTACCAGTACAAAAATAAGGGTAATATTTAAACAATAGTGAAAAAAAGAAAAAGATTTCCAAAAGATTTGGTAAGAGTGAGACAAGAAGCAAAGCCATCAGTTGTTTCCTTTTTTTCTGGTTCGACGTAGATTTAAAATTTAAATTTTATAAATCTAATAGGTAAGATTATTAGTACTAATTTATTAAAATATTAAAAAAATTTACTTTCTCAGTCTCAATTTATATGATATAGTTTAACTTAAAATAAAGTTTAAGAAAGACGAATAACTTTTAAAATCTGTGATGTAAAATGTAAATCATCTAGGAGTGAAACAAATAATAACCACCTTTGAAAATATAGACAAAATTTAAATAATAACAAAAAGAAATAAACATTTTATTAAATGAGACAAAGTTAATGATAATATAAGAGACTTCAAATTTTAATTATGAGTACTCTTTGTCTCCTTTATCATCCAAGGCTTTCTTGGATTTTCTATTTTAAAGAAAAACATAATATATTTACAAAATAACTTATTGTATTTTTTATATTATTTTTAAATATGTAAATATATTTTAAAAACATTTAAGTAACTATATTTTAATTTATGGTCAAATACTGAAGTGTTTTGACCTTGATACTCGAAATAAATTCCTTCACATAAATAATAATTTTATTTCGAGTCGTGACTAGAGATGAATATTCGATTCTTTGGTTCAATTTTTAGAAAAGTTGTTTAATGTATACTAATTATTTTCTACAACAAAAATAACATATCTAGTGAAATTTCACAAGTGATATCTGAGGAAGGTAGAATGTACGCAGACCTTTATACTACTGCATCATGGAGATAGAGAGGGTAGCTGTTTTAGAAAGACCTTCGACTTAAGTGTGTACAACAAATCCCGATGTAAAAAAGAAGACAACGAAGAGAAATCGAAACAAGAAACACCGCAAAAGTAGACAAAACAATAATAAAATCATGTAATAAACAACCTAGTAAGGTAGATTAATTATGAACAAACTAACACTAATAAACAATGATAAAAGTAAAAAAAAAAAGAAAAAAGAACACAATGATACAACTAATTCCATTGCAAGCATCAACCACCCTAACCAAGACAAAACTACGCTATCTACTACTCTTCTATCCTAGTAAGAATCCTCCTTTCTAAGGTCGTATTCTCGATAATCTGAAATTGCATCATATCACATCCTATCACTTCTTCTCAATAATTCGACCGACCTCTACCACTCCTCGTACATTGACACATTTAATCACATGTCTTTTCAACCCTAATAACAACCTTTGACTGGAAAATATATATTATCCAATCTATACTAGAAAATCAAGCAAAATGAAGAATATCATTTCTCATACAAAACAAAATTTGGTGAAAGGCATCAATGCTTAATTAATAACTCTGACCATTATTGCATTTAATTTGAATATAGTTTTGTCATATTGGTATGACCATGAAAAACATGCAGACTAAAGTCCACACCATTTTCTTGTTATTCCCTTTGTGTGTCAGATGGTGAAGACTTCATTTGTAGTTGAATTTAAAAGAAAAATCTTTTAACAAAGAGTAGCGGTAAAGTGATAAGTATTCGCTCACATTTTATCATCTAATATGATATTTTTTAGCGTGAATTTAATTTAAATCGAACTCTACTACAAATATCAGACATCAAAACTAAAAAAATCTTCTAATGTTTGGTCATTTAATTAGTCAAAAGAGGTCTTTTTCTTGTCTTTATTTTTTGGTCCATGGTGTTGTACAGAGTACTTTAAGGCATGCATGAATAGATTGGTAAGATTCCATCTTGGAGACTTGGACTTAAATTAATTGGTCAAAATATGAAATAGGACAGAGAAAATTATAATGTCATATAAACCATTTGGTCCAGATTCAGGAGTTTTAAAAGTTATCAAATAAAATTAAGGGAATAGGGGCAAATATATCTTTTTAACTTGGAAAAAAGGATCTTTGGAATGGCATAGTTGGTTTGGAGGGTGATTATTCACACGGATGATCTAGGATCGATCCCCTCTCAATGCCTTTCGAGTCTGTCACATAGGTAGTGTGGTTTACATCCCCTGTGCGATTTGCAGGCTATTACACAGTGAGCGTTTACCTAGTGCGCACAAAGTGCTCACCCGAAGGGCAAAGGGTTCCAAAAAATAAACTTGCAAAAGGAATAAATATATCTCTGAACTATCATAAATGATAGACATATATCTCCGTTATATTTTTGAGATGTTGATGCTCCTGCCGTCTAAAAACTAGAACATATATGCCCTTCACGCTAACGGAAAGGGCATCAATGTCCGGCTCTAGTTTTTAAACGGCAGGACACTAACGTGTAAAATTATTGTTCAATTGTAATCTAATTGTTGCTTTTTCAAATTTAGTAAATGTTATTAAAAATCTTATACGTTGTAACTTGTAATTTTACTTTTTTGAGCAAAGAAATTTTCCACCATATCTGTTCATTACTACTTCAATCATATTTATTTAATAATTTATATATAGATGTTCAATAAACTCATAATTAGGATTTGGTTAATTGAGTTATAGTTGGAGGGTCAATTCCCATCGGTAACTCTTAAAAAAATGTAGAGTATTTGATTTGAAGTTGATATTTGTTTTTGAAATGTGCAAAAAATTTAAATTTCTATTTTTCCAAATTTTTTTTTGTGAAAAGTAGGATTTCAAATTTGAAGATGTGATTTTATTATTATTTAAAAATATAAAACTTAACTGTATATTTTTTTAAAAGAAAGACCAAATATTTTAAATTATATGAAAAAAAACTCAACGTTTGATGTGAATGGATTATTTGTAGTTTGTATCACGGGAAAGGATTATATTTAAAAAGTAACTAGTTCCCGTTGTAGTACAATTGTTTATTCTTTTTGGATCGGTGGATCTTTGTAATTTGATGTGTATTTGAAAACTTATTCACACCAGGTGTATACATCAACTCAATACATGCATGTCATGCGTTTGAATTTGTGATATATTTTACTTGATTTTAATTGATTAATTCATGTATTATACTTCATTAAATCATGTAATCATTAAAATTAAATTAATTAAATGTATAAACTAAATATAAATTTATTTATTTATTTAATTTAATTTTAAAAGAAGACTGTAAGCTAAACCAAATATAGTATATCCTTTAGAGAAAGAATTAAGAGTTAGTTGAGTTGGTTACATTCATAAATAAAAAAGTTTAATACACTACAAAAACTTGGTGGTATTTATATTTTCTACAGCCAACTCAATTAAATTACCAAGATATCAATATTCGAGTTCGAAACTGTTACGATGTTTCAAAATACGTCTCAATTTTAATTTTCGTGACATATTTTTTTTTTAAAGAAAAAAGTCTTTTACGACTATCTTAGACAATTAGTCTAGTTGCATGTCATGTTTATACTTAGATAAAAAGTTATTCCAAACATTGGGGTAGATATATCCCCTATTTTTAGAAACTTTTTTTTGTCCGTACTTATATTGAAGTCTGGTTAAATTTAAATTCGCGTTAAAAAGTTTCATATTGAACTGCTTATTCTCTATCATCAAGCTAGCCTTTACCTCATCATACCTTTTCTTTTATACTCGCTCTGTCAAAATTTATATGATATAATTCATATTTCGTCGAGAATTAGACTTATTTATTTTGATTATGCATTCGAACACATAATATTTTTTACGAAGAAGGACCTCAAATACCCTCAACTATTCGAATTGATTAAATTTTTTTATATATTTCTCGACTCTTACTTTAGTGGACGACTATACAATATAGTTTCACTCAAAAAAATCACAACCATATGAGGGTGATTCTTTAGCAAAACAAATGAAAATCATGAAAAATTTCTTAATGACTTAATTATTGCTGCTCTAATCAGCAACAATTTCTGTTAAAACAAGTACACAAATAATTAATAGTAGTTTTACGTACCACCATCTTTGAAATTATATTAAGTGGTATATATGGTCAAACATTATTTATTCAAATGGTTCATATATAGCTACTAAGTAGTAGATTTGTACATAAAGTCTCTCATTTATATGTGTCATAAAAAATTATTAAGGACCAGTGCCAATTTATTCACCCTAATTATAACGACTAATCAAAGGCAAAATTGATTGCTCAAAGCTATATGACCACAATAATTTATAATGGTCAGTCAAATCTATTTTTCTGGCATAAAATTTTCATTCAATTGTGTATCTATATGCTATCCCTATAGTAGCAAATATTTTACCAAATAATGTTTTTTTTCTTGTTTATTGTTCGGTATTCATATTGGAGTCCGATTAAATTTGAATTTATATCGAAAAGTCTCATATTGAGAGATAAAACGCTCCTTAACAAAAACGACTCAGTATCTAATGGGACTCCAAACCCAAGAGGACTCGTCTTGATACACAAGGGGTCGATAAAATAAGTTGAAATAAATAAAACAAATTAACGAATGATATCACAACTAGAAAACACGGAATTAATTATGAAATTTATGGGTAATTCTTAGTTAATCCGTTACTAAAAGCTCCTAGCTCATTGATTTTACAAAAATAATTTATCACTATTGTGTACCTAAATAGGATTAACATGAAATATTTTATCGTTACTCTATAAGGAGTTCTATTTCATTTTCTGACTTGCACTTCACGCTAAACAGAATCTCTTGCACGTGCGTACAATAAAGAAGAAGACCTTGTTGACTATTCCTTATAAAAAAAATTGTAAATATCATTGCATTTTATATTTAGGCTTAGCTTTCAAGTAAATATTAGAATGCTCGAGGGACTATCAAGATTTCGCAATACAAAATTTTGTTTGACGCTAATTCCCTATTTGTCTTTGTGTATATACTCGGTATTGGAAGATCTATAGGAAACTCAAGTAGCAATAACAACAATATCATATCCATTATAGTTCCACAAATAAAGTCTAAAAAAATAGAAGTCGTGCATATCTTACTCCTACCTTTGATCTAGAGAACTCAAGCGAGCAGTAATTCACAACCACTAGTTTGTTAAGAATACTACAACCAACACAATACCGTGATCAAGCTTCGAATCATATACGTTAATATAGTATCAGAACATCTACACATGAATTGATAAATCATTATGATATCGAATTCATATGAATCTAGTACGTTCCATGCATATAATAGGTTTGTGTATACAATGAACTACTCTCTTTATATTTATTTATTCTATTTGTTGTAGCTAGTAACCATATTTATTCAATTTAAATTTTGATATTTATTTATTTCACCAATGAAGGTAAGATATCAAACATTAATATATTTATCAAGAAAGAGATCAGAGCTGCCAATAAACTTAATTTGTTGGAATTTTAAAATTTATGAATTGTAGATGAGCCAACAAAGTTCAGTAAATAAAACTAAATGAAGCAAAAAACTACCAAATTAAAGTCTTACCAGAAATTCACCAATAATACCAATTCAGATAGGTGTAAATTAAAACTATATTAGATTCTCTTGTGTAAATATTAAACAAATTAATTGCTATATATATGTTTTGCACCTTAACAAAATGCATACACTAGATATTATAATGAGATAAACTATAGAATATAAACAATATTGCTATTTTATTGGTACAAGTTTGACTGACTAATTAAGGTCATTTATTCATGAAATAATTTAAAAACTGAACAACAATGGGTATAATTCATTTGTTCAAATTACAATATGGTATCTAATAGCATAATGTACTTTGATTCACTAATAAATTTTAACCCCATTTATTCATGAATGATTCAAAAGGGTTAATAAACCCCTCTGGTTGGCATTACAACTACAACAACAACATATTCAACATAACATCATAATTTGGATTTGATCAGGAGGGTGACATGTATGCAAATCTTATCCTTTGTATTGTGAAGATAGATAAGAGATCGATTGTTTATAACAGACTCTCGACTCATATCTAGTAGACAATATTTTTCTTCAATATATCATTGTTTCGACCTGTATTATAAAAAAGTTTCTTCTGGTTTTATTAATACTCCATATGACATGCATTACTTAAACAAAGTGCTTATTATCCATCGAGTTTTAAATCGTGGTCCTTAAGAATATCTCCCTTATCAACAACAACAACAAAAAATTCCCAAATTATCCAAGAAGATGATCTCATATGCATTAGTTTTCTATACTTGTCTCAACCATTATATTTATTCAAGAATTTATTTAGTCAGTAACCTCTTTTCTTGGAGTATGATAGATTATTTATTGAGCTCAACTAAAAATCCAACCAACATAACCAAGTAAAAACTACTATCATTAAACTTACAAAAAAAGTATAATTGTTGAAATAATGAAACAACAAATTTTATTCATTAACACATTCTCTTCCTTTTCTACACACCAAAAACATCAAAAAGCAAAATAATAGAATTTTTTTCCACATTGCAAAAATCAACCAACAACAACAACAAAAAAAACAATCAAACCATAGGAGATATAACATAACATTATATTGAAAAATCGCGCACGTACGACTTGAAATTTATTCCAATCTATGATGTTTGCAGGATAGATTTTTTTCTTGATCCAATGTCTGATATTGTTGAGCCAAGTAAATTGAGCTAGGGTTACCTGCAAATGTAGTACTATAGTTGGTTGATTTCATTGGAGCATAGTTGATTTCCCAATTTCCATGAAAACTCAAGAAGCAATTTCCAACATCTATTGTTGATGAATTACTTGCACCACCTAAATAATTTTGAATTGGAAAATGATGTTCTAGAGATTGAGAATTGGCTTCATGTGGTGAACCTTTTTCTTGATTAACACTTGTGTTGTAAGAATTGTTATTTGAATCTTGATCAAGAAAACCACTATTGCTTCTTGATGATCCTAATTGATCAAACATGTTACTAGGGTTACCTTTGATCATCATTTTTTCTTTGGTTCTTTCCCTAGCCCTTGCTCTTGCTTTTTCCCTTGATTCCCTTTTATGAGGATTATTTTGCATAATTTTTTCCTTATCTTTTCCTAATTCATTGATTGAGTTCTCCTCACACTCAGACATAAAGGAATCACTCTTCCCTTCATAACTTGAACTATTGTTACTATTTATAACAATCTTGTTACCATCACTATATTCTTTTTGTGGGGTGTTTTCTGAGAGATCTTTTATGGCATTATTGGATTTGGAGAAAAGCCATTCTATGGTTTTACTTGCTTTATCAAAGCCTAACATGTCTTGGAGATCAAAGAACTTACGCGCTATGTGAAGGGATAATCTTACTCTTCGATCCCTTACACCTTGAGCAGTGCAAATCTTGCTATGTCTATCCTTCTTCCCCGTCCTCCTTCGTGGCGTTGTGCTAAGACTTCTCTTCTTTGATGATGGTTTAGCCTCAATAGACATTTCCTCCTTTGATGTTTCACTTGAAAGATGAGTAAAATTTCCCTCTTTGACATGATGATCTTGAGGTAATATTTGGCTCAAGGGAGACTCATTATGATCAAGAAATGGAGAAGGGAAGTTCAAGAAAAATGGATTATCTTCTTGTCTTGAACTTGAACTAGGGTTTTGATGATCATATGTAAAAGATCTTTCAAGAAATGTTTTTGAGGTATAAGAAAAAGTATCATGGTTATTGCTTGAAGGAAACATGTTTAGGGTTTACTAAGTATGCAAATCCTCAAAAGTGATGATGGCTTACTTAGGTTTTTTAAGTATTTTATGCTTAAAAGATTTCAAGAACCTTAGATGTTGCTTGATTTTCTATGTTGAAAAAACATGTTTTTGATAGAAGAACAAAAAAAAAATGAAGGGTTAATGGCTTGACTATAACTCATGTGATGATGGTGGTGGTGGTTGAAAAGAGAAAATACAAAATTGGAAGACCATGGAAATTTAGAAAAGTAAAGGTACCTATTTATATTAGAAAATAGTAAAACAAATTTAGGGCAAAGGGAACTTAGAAATAATATTAGTAATAAACCCACACTTTTTTACTAAAATTATATAACTTCATAAATGACACTTTTTTCTTTTTGATTTATTTATAAAAGAAAATGACATTTTCTTTTACCTTTAAAACAATCTAACTTTAGAATTCTCAGTTTATCTTTATTTACATGATTTTATACCTAAACAAAAATGTGTACGACATGTTTTATATCATAATGTTTAAATTGTTTGTTCTTTCTTAAACCGTGTCCAATTTCAAATACTGTCACATAGATTGAAACAAAGCAAGTAGTATCATGTCTTTCTTGTTTAAAACACTCAAAATCGTTAAACATTGATGTTCTTTTTTATATTAAACTAATAACTAGTACTTCTCTCTGTTTTATTTTATATGTGTTAGTTTGATTGGACATATAATTTAAGAATATTAACAAAACTTCTGAATTTAATATATAACTAAGTATATGTTCAATATATCAAATATTCTATAAATTTTGAAATCTTAAGCCTGGCATATCATGATTCTTATAAGATAGTGTTATTAAAGATATAAAATTAGAGATGTTTAAATATAAAAACATGCATTCAATTTTAAATAAAACAAACAAAAAAGAAATAAGACATATAAATTAAAACAAAAAAAATGTACTTTTCGATCGTTACTTTTTATGATGTTTGATCAACATGTGCATTTTCAACTATTCCACCAGATATCTGTTACCGCTAACCTAAGTATCAATTTACTTTGCCTAATAAAACCTAGACAAATGAGATCATACCAACCAACATTATTTGCTTATAATAACTATTGTCTATTGTGGTTAATTAGAATATTGCTCTTCTCATAGTTCTTACACACTCCATTAACTATAAAATCACACCCTTAATTGACATTTTTTTTATATTATTACTTTCCCCCATCTCACCCTTAATTGATATTATTTATTTTGGTACACAACTTTTTTTTTTCTTTTTGTCAAATGAATAAATAAATCTTAATCTAAAACAAATCTAAATATTTGAGATCTTTTGTCTAGTCAAATACATACACTCATATATATAAATTAGAGAGTGTGTACATATATATATATATATATCTTTTGGCTATATGATAAGAGACAAAATAGAATGTGACAGAGGGAGCAGGTGAGAGATTGATAGTCTATCAAAGTGTTTTTAAAAATTGGTAGCTGTGGCCAAGTCTATAGCTATCAAAATTCAAAACCTAATGAGAGGAGGACAATTATTTCAAGCAATATTAAAATAGCTTTACTACACATTAAAAACTTTGAATTGGCCATGCTCCTTTGACTGCCTGTCTAATGAGTCTTTTTCAATTCTAAAGTTTGCAAACCCCACATTCCTCTTTCCTATTCTCATTACTCATTACCACATATTATACTAATTAAATCATTCGACAATGGTTAAAGTAATTTGAATGATAAACCTAAATAAAAGTAGGATACTGGGTAAATCTACTAATAAAAGATGTGATAGAAGATGAAAAAATAAATAAAGACAAAATGAGAGAAAAAAAATATTAAGGTAACAGCGCGATCATACTAAATTGATCGTTGTATAAAATTAATGTTTATCATTACCAAACATGAACTTAATCGATACGATATTCCAACAAACAATATAACATAATACAATACCCGGGGTAACACCCATCCAAACATGGTGTCATTATTGAGGAACTACATGTATATATAGGGTACTCTCTCTATATATATATACAAGTATGTGAAAGTGTAAAAAAATTGTAAAACCTAAGCTAATGCAGATTTTGTACTATACAAGGAATCTACTAAATATAATTTACAAAGATCTTGGACCATACTGAGGATATCTTGTACCATACTAAGATTACTATATATAATATAATATATATATACACATTTACATACATACTTCCCTATCATATATATTAAGAAAACTACACTTAGATATATGTATTTCTGGTACCAGATTCAACAAAACAAGGAGAGAGTTGAGCGCGATGGGGAGTTAGGCGAGCGTAATTTGTGTAAAAGTCATATACATGTGAACTACACTAGATATACATTATTTGTATATATCTGGTGTGATTCACATATATTTTGATATTTGGGACCATATATATATTTCGGGGAGTGGCGGCGAGATGAGAGAGACAGGCGATGTAGGAGAGCAAAATTTGTTACATATCTCATATGCATGTGAATCTACTTAAATACAATGTATTTAGAACAAATTACACATAATTTTGACCTTATGTATCTCGAGATACATGTATGTAGACATATCTAAATGTATTCGAATGCATGAAAATATGATGAAATATGTAATATTACAAATTAATGTATATCTAACTAATTAGTTCATAAATTAGTACAGTTTTCCTATTTTGTTTGTTTGGACCTAAAACAAGTGTGTCAATTTTCTTCTATTGAATTGGGCCCAATTATTGGGCTTGCATCTGGCCCAGTATGTTTTGGGTACTTTTCTCTTTTTCTCAAGTTTGGGCGATAAATTTTGGCCTTCAATTATCCTCCTTCATCAATTTAGCCACGTGTATAATTGTACATTTCCGCTATAATAATATTTTATTATAATGACCTAATTTTTTTTAGAATTAATTTTTATATTATATTTTACTAATTAATAATAACATTCTATCTATAATTAGAAATAACGTGATTGTAAAGCTTAATTTTATATATATATATATATATATATAATTTTTCTACGAAGAATGTTTGACTGACCACCCTTCGCTATATATGACTACGCTACTGAATTTCCAAATTATTTTATTCTACCATTTATACTAAAATGGTGAAACTATTATCTCATATAAAAACATAAAATAATTTCATTTTCCATACTAAATGATCCCTAAAATTTTGGACTGTTTAATTTCACTTAAAAGTAGAATAAAATGATTTAGAATTTGATAAAATAAAATAGAATACTTCAAATTCAAAATAAAACTTATATTATATTTAATTGACGATATAAATTTTTTCCATCTGTCAAACCAAACCTAAAAGGTTTCTTTTACAACATAACACATTTGATAACTGTCACAAATTATTATTATACATTAATTTGAGATTTTTATAATTGATCAAAATAAAACCATATTCTTAAGAAAGCTACGGTCCCACTTTCATTCAAAATTCATTTAATATTAAATTAGCTATAAATACGTCTACTACTTAGATTAATTAAGTGTATGCTTCTTAATTATTCTTTGTGTTTCTCCTGTCAAAATTTCTAAATCATAAAAAATTTAATCATTCAAATGTTGTGGGACCTCAATTAGCACGTATATTTATACTTTATATACTAATTATACCTGTATTTTAGTTGTAATATTTTTTATGTTTGTAAAAATTAGTATTTCGTAGAAATTAAACTCAATCTAAATAATTATATTAGAATTTGACATGACATATAAAATAGGTGTCATTGAGTGTGTGAGATAGAGATGGATTTTGACATTTAAATAAATTAATGATACATAGGCAAAGGTCCACACATGAAATTAATTAGTTAGGGTAATTAATCAAATATTTAAAGGTTATTTATAGCCACATGCTAATATGTTTTTATGGTTGCAATTCAGCCACCATGTAATATTCTCATTCATATTTATCATAAAGTTTCTTATATTCTCGATTAGAAATTTTAAATTTGAATTTTTTATATAAAATTATTTTTGTTAGAGTATATTTTATCTTTCAGCGTAAGATTTTTTGAAGTGAATTTTAATTTAATTTGAATATCGAATATCAAATAATAAACCAATCTTTGGATCACAATTAATAAGATCACACCCATTAATATTAGAAAAGAAAGAATTAATTAGCAGAAATTTAAAGTTTAAATCAAGAAAAAGATGCAAATCTTTCAATACATTGAATGTGTCTTTTAAGTGAAACAGTCTTTAATTAGTTATATTATATATGTCTCAACTTTTTGTTCTTACAATTTCTTTATTATTTTATTAGATTTATTTTTCTGAATTTTTTTTTATATAAAACATCCGAAGCAAATTTCACATGAGCAAAAAATGCTAAAATATTAAGTATTTAACAAACAAGTCTAAGGTCATATAATAGCAGGGATTTACTATATATCTATCTATCAAAATAATAATTGATTAAATATACATTATTAATTTTAAATATACATAAGATATAATTTTTTTTTTATTTTTGTATGTTTTGACTAGTGAGTCCTTACCTCATGTATAATTCTTGTGTTATACTGATTTTCTTATTCATAATTTTATATAACGAAACATTTAATGAATGATTATATAATTTTCTCTGCCTTATAACGAAGTAAAGCATGTCGATCAAGTTTTTTTTTTACCTCCTTCTAAAGAAAGTTAGATTTTTATTTGAATGCGTTACGATTTACGATTAAATTGTTAACCACAAATTTCTATAAATATACCATTTTCAATCGAATCTCCTACAAAAGAAAAAAATTGAAGATGGATTGAGTAGTCTTTGTCTTAGCCAGTTGTATTAATTTTGGCATTATTTATTTTGCGTTTAGTTGGAGGTATTAGATAGTCATAAATTTATTTATCGCACCATTTATATCTTAGAAAAAAGATAAGTTATTACATATACATGGTTATATAACTTATCTCGGGATAACTATAGTAAATCCCAAGATAACTTATTTTCAACCAAACGAATATAAATCATTATATCACACAATTTTCCCTAAATTAAGTCATTTGATTTTGTTTTATTTTTGAACATAACTTGAATAGCATAGCGAAAATTGATTATTAACCGATGAGTATTGTGGTGGATTAGTATGTGCTTTACCCCGATATGAGACTTTCCTACGCGAATTTGAATTTATTCGGGCGAAAATTGATTATTGAATGCAATTCTTACACAGAAAATTCTGCAAAATTTGAAAGAGAAAAATCTTATGGCCCAGTTATGGTAGATTATCTATTGGGCCCAACTTTCTATTACGACTCTAAAAGCCCATGGATCACTGAAATCCTTTCACACTGATTAATTTTCCTCTTTTTCTTATTTAATTATTTAATAAATAGATAGAAAGTGTGTAATAATATATACTCAATACTAAATAAATTAATCGAAAAGTGATACAAATAAAAGTTTATGTAATAACTATTAATTAACTTTAAATAGTAGCCCTAAACGTAAACACTTTGACCAATTAAATTTCCAAATAGATAGAAAGTGCATAATAATATATACTGATTACTAAATATACATATATTAGTATACATGTAATAGATATACATTATCCATATAATATACATATCTACACATTACTATATATTTTAAGCTATAATGATAAAATCAATTAACTGAACAGTATATATCTGTAACTTTCTCCCATAATCTTTATTGTGTTAAAAAAAAATAAAAGAGTCCTCTAGGTAAATAATAAATAGACAGACTCTATATCCTCGATAGGGGAAAACGTCGAGCCCCCGGAATTCTTTTATAGGTAAAAGAAAATATCGAATACATTTTAAGTTGTTCGAATAAATCAAATTCACACTCCAAACCAATTAGGTGATTTGTTATACCCTTTTTATATTTTTAATTTAATTAATATCATAATACCCTAAAACATATGAGATGGTGCTTAGGCATTATTAATAAAAGGGCAACTTCCACATATAGCAAACAAAAAATTCATATTTGTATGCTATAGCAAACTTTGCATAATTGCGCTCCATAGCAAACATAAAACTGTATAATTTGCTATACATATACAATTGTATAATTCGCTGGCCTAAATTGTATAATTCGCTGGCCTATTTCGCTGCAATTGTATAATTTGTTTTGCATACAGTTGAATCGAATTAAAATGTATGTATATTGCATAATTATAAGTGTATAGCAAGAAGATATATGTTTTTCTCGCTTTATACAAAAACAGAAACACAATATATACACTTCTGTTGTATAAAGCTAGAGAAAATTGTATTTCACTGCAATTGTATAATTCACAATTGTATAGTTCGTTGGCCTTTTTCTCTGCAATATTTGACGTAAAATGTTTGTAAATTGTATAATTAAGTGTATAACACGAAGATATACATTTTTGCATGTGTATATACAATTTTCTCTCGCTTTATACAAAACAGAAACAGAATTATACACTTCTGTGTATAAAGCGAGAGAGGCGAGCGAGAATGTAGAGTGGCGAGCGAGATTTTTGGGAGAGAGACGCTGGCAAATTTTAGCTAATGTTTGCTATGCAGCACAATTAAATCAAACCCTAGCTATTCCATTTAATTTAGGTTATTAGTTTGCTATTATATACAATTTTCCCTTAATAATAACCCACTTTCCCTTATAACTTCATTAGTTTGACTAAGAAAGATTAGTTGAATTGATTCTAACTTTAATCAAAATTAATAATGAGATCAGACTACGCTTTAACTTACTTTATTTCTAGCATTTGATTCTGATAGTGTTATAATTCGATTCAGATCGTCATGAATGACGCCCACACTAATTCTCTGATGGAAGAACCAACTACCAACTCAAATCATAAATCAAACATCATTTCTAAAGCCAAGTCACTATATAAAAATAGATAGAAAACAGTCCTAAAACAACTAAAGAATTTAGTCCCTAATTATAATTATAATTAGCCAATGAGTGAGAATTTAGTTGGCTTTATCATGTTAATAGAACCATAATCACTTGTTTAGGGGGAAACAAATTAACTAAACGTCATGACAACATGAGATTGATGTCATTATAAACCCCACTAAATAAAGGGATTTTTCATATTGGATTTATGTTAGTGGGTTATAATAAATGTTGCTATAGCTATCATTGTGTTTTTGAATTCTAGAAGTGTAAAGTTAATAAGTTACTTAAAACACATAAAAAGTTCATAAAAGGAGCCTAAAAAGGTTAAAACAATGAGGACAAGTAGTCATGCGTGTGAGCACCAAATAAATACTCCACCAATCTCCATCTCCCTCCTAGCTAGTCCAATGTTCTCTCATCTTTGTTAGCAAATCAACAAATATATACGGTGATAGAGTCAGAATTTTTATCGAGAATAGTAATAAAAAAACATGTCAAATAATGCTGACAAATAAATTATTCAAATAAAAATATTAATGACTATAAAAATCTTATCGATGATCGTCCCCTCAATACCATCTAGTTTTTGTCACATGAAATACAAAGAAACGCATATATGAGAGGGTTGGCACATAGAATGAGTTGAGATTGTAAAAGGAACAAGTGCCCTCCGTCCTATCTATGTGAGCCATTAGAAATCAAACATGTTCTCCTCGACCAACGATGATTAGGGTGGAGCGGTAAATAACTTTTTCATTTTTAATTCGAAAAATTCGATATAAGTTTTTTTTAATAATAGTCACTTTTGTTTAGGAATGTTTTATTCGTAATCCGCGAATTAAAATTTAATCGAATTCTAATGTATAGTACTGACTACTGAACATGATCCTAGCCTGATTTTTCGGAAAATTTTGGTAACACAAACTGATCTTTAAGACTTTCCTCTGTTACGCAGATTAAATTATTTTGAGATTAAAATAAATATTTTGAGGTTGGAGGTTTTTTTTTTAATCAAACTATTTTGGGATTATAATTTGAAAGTTTTGGACTAATTAACGCGAGATCGGTTAAAATAGTTCCAAATTTAATTGGATAAGATGAGTTATTTAAGGATTAATCCAAGAAACAAATTTATGTTTATTTCATAAATATATTTTCTCAAAAATACTTTTTTTTTTGATTATTTCTATTTGCGTCTGAAAATAAACATATGCTTCTGGAAATACTTATGTCATGCCACTGTATTAAAAATGATTATTAGCGGTATTCAATTGTTAATTGTCGCTAAATATGTATTTTTAGCGGCAATTGTCACTCTTTACATGTGTCCCTAAAGCCTTTAGTGACATCAGTTCTAATGACACTTAACTAATGCCGGTAAAGACGTTAGCACTTTTTATTAGTATCAATATTTAATGCCGCTAAAAGTTGTTTTTGTTGTAACGTGGATACGTTGAGATCAGGCTATTATTAGTTGAATATTATGGTCTCAAACATCTCTAAGACAGTTTTTTGTTTTTTTTTTAAAAATATTTTTCTATTTTTATTTTATAGCACAAAGAATATTTAATAATATATATGAATCATTTAAAAATTTTCGTTTATTTATAAAATTTATATTCAATATTTCGAAATAGATGTCTCACTGTTTCATCACTATAATCATGTATGTATGTACATGTTACAGTAGGTGGTTAGTAAACCCATATTAATTTGAACAAATCTAAACAAGACAATATATAATTTGGGAATAAAATAATAATTTCTTATTAACTCTTACTATCTACTTATATATTTCAAATATTCAAATATAATCAATTAAATAGTAAATAGCAAAATTTATATAATATTTTGATTTTAAAAAGTAATTAAAACATCATATAATAAATTGAGTCTTTTTTTATCATTCCTAACATCTCATTATAAATAAAGTAACTTTTACATGTAGCAAACATAAAAAATATATTTGTAAGCTAGCTATAACTATAATTGTACTCCATAACAAACATATATATGTATATTTCGCTATACATATACAAAAAATGCAGTTGCATAATTCGCTATACATATATAAAAGAAAGCAGTTGTATACAAAAGATCAATTGTATAATCTTTGTATATATAAAACGAGAAAGGGAGAAAGGCAAAAGAAAATTGGACAGAGAAATATTTGTTTTGTATAATTATAAGTGTATAGGATGAAAATATAAGTATTTGCATGTGTATATGCAATTTTCTCTCGTTTTATACAAACATAAACACAATTTATATATCATTTCTGTTTGTATAAGCAAGAGAGGCGAGGGTGGAGAGCGAGATCTGGAAGAGGGGAGAGAGGATAATGAAAATATATGTATATATACAATTTCATCTCGCTTTATACGAACACAAACACATTTTTATACATTTGTGTTTGTCTAAAAGCGAGAGAAGCGAGCGAGACTGCCAACAAACGAGAGTGGCGAGTGAGATTCCAATATTTTGAAATAAACGTGCAACAGATATCAATAAATTAGTGTGTGAGTATTTGTAAGTTACAGTAGGTGGATCAAACTCATATTAATTAGAAAAAAATCTAAACAATATTTGGGACTAAGATTATAATTTCTTACTCTCTTATAATCAACTTAAGGCTTAAGATATCAAACATCAATAAATTAGTGTGTGAGTATTTGTATGTTACAGTAGGTGGGTCAAATTCATATTGATTAGAAAAAAATCTAAACAATATTTGGGAATAAGATAATAATTTCTTTTTCTCTTATAATGAACTTGTTGATTTCAACTCTTCAAAATTTAATCACAAGATTTGATCAAGTCACACTCCATGTATTTTACAAGCTATAAATAGACCCTCTTGGTTAACTTGATTATTCAAAGTGAAAATATTGAAGCACAAAATACTATCAAAGAATAATGGCAAAGCTTTTGACTTGTGTCCTTCTCATTGTTGCTCTATTTTTTGGTACTTTTTTACCCTTGACGATCAATATATGTTGCTACATTCGTCTCAGTTTACGTATTATCTTTCATATAATTTGGGATTCAAATCAATTTATTTTAATCGTAATTCATTTCATATATTATTTAAATATATCTTTCTTTTTACCCTTAACAATCAACAAAGGACCAGATAATGATCATTCCTGGTCAAATTTAAGCTATTTAAAACTCGAAAAACAATAAGTATCACATGAATATATATTATTGTATATACTACTTATTTAATAATATTAATAGTGTTTGTTGACTCTTTGCAGTTGGAACAATAATCCCATCAGTTGAATCAGAAACTTGCTATCAGATACATCCTGAAATATTGTGTGATGGTGGACAAGTTGAGCCAAAATGTTTACCATTTTGCAAACAAAAGTTTGGACCCAATGCTGGTGGCCAATGCATTGATCAAATTGGATTTGAGGGTCCTTTTTGTGCTTGTAATTACCCTTGCTAGTCACCAATTTATATCTCAATAAAATTTATATAATTATTGCTTCATGTAAAATCCAATTTGATGTGATATATCAATCTCAATGAACTTTATATTTTGATTAATGATTAAGTCTCTCAATATAGTTTTTGCTTTCTTTTATTCATTTTTCTTATCTCCAGTTGTTATGATTTGAAAATTTTATTTGTCGAAGAAACAATAACAACATATTCAGTGAAATCCCACGACGTGAAACATGTCTAATCACATATATTAGTAGTCACATCAATTATATTCAAAAAAGCACATAAATATATGATAATTGCTTCTCAGAATTTAGCTAAGACATGAATAAAATTTAATATTTGGACGTATAAATACACCTAAAATCAGTATTGCTATTTGTTTTTCTGGAAATACTTGATAAATAAATAAAAATCACGAATTTGGTGATTAAATTAAGTATAATTTAATGAAGAAAACAAATAATCAAAAGAGCCTTTGAGTTTGATATGATGAGTTATATGATCCATTATTTAGTCTAAATTGACTAGGCTATTTTGTCTCATAGTAATATGTAGTCTAAATTAAATTGTTTATTTTGTCTTATATTAGTATATAGTCTAAATTTGTGTGTAGGATGTAATCGAACTCATTTAAATTCAAATCATTTTAATTCGTAAAAATGCACCCAATGTTATTGTACATTAGAAAATATTGTTTATCTTTAAGATTGCTATTTGGTTGCTTTTGCATATATTACTTTTATATAAAGATATATAAATAAATTTATATTCATAGAAATAGTAAAATTACATAAAATAATTATATCACTAATAAGTTGCCGATTTATATTGTAGGAGAGTTAATTTAATTAATATTATAATGAGTAAATAAAACAAAGTGAATAGATGTGTAGTTAATTCCATACCATTCATATATTACAAAATTTACTCAAGCTAAAAAATAATAATTTAAAGTATAAATTCAGAAAAAATATAATTGTGGGTTTGTAAATATCTTATGGGATGAAACATATGGAAGTAATTAATTATTCACACCATGGTTAGGATTTTATTTAGTTAATTGAGCCACTAAATTAAATATTTTTTGGCCATATATCATTAATTCAAGTAGGAACAGGAGAAAAATGGAGAGAAGCCAGATTCATATTTAATTTTACAAACTATAAAAGGATACTCTTGGTTAACTTGGTTATTCAAAATAAAATAATTAAAGCACAAAATACTATCTAAGACTACATTTTGAGTATATCTCTAGAAGAATAATGACAAAGCTTTTGATTTGTGTCCTCCTCATTGTTACTCTATTTTTTGGTACTTTAGAAGCTTAACTTTGTTTTACATCTAACCTTCAATTCTTTTTTTTTTAATCGCGAGGAGTATTTACTATCTGAGGAACTTTGTTATATATTGTTATAATACTCACCTAGTCATATCAATACACATTTTTGACTCTTCTTGTTTATTGAATGTAGTTGGAGCAAGTGCTAACGAATACGATTGCTATCAGATACATCCTGAAATATCGTGCGATCAAGAAAAAGTTGAGCCAAAATGTTTAACATTTTGTAAGAAGAAGTTTGGAGCAAGAGCTGATGGCAGATGCATTACTGGCTCTCCTGGTCTTATATGTGCTTGTTATTACCCATGCTAATCACCCCTTTATATCTTAATAAACATTAATTATTGCTAAATGCAATGTTGGCTATCCAATTTGATGTGGCTATGGTTAAATGAATTAATTTAATTAGAGAGCATCAAATATAAGGATTTGATTACTCAACATAAATACACACACTAATTATTTTACTCAATACAATCTTCAAAACACTCACTTTCATCTTCATCAAAATCCCAACAAAACAAGATTTAGAATAAAACTTCAAGAATACTAATCAAGAACTCAATATATCCCAACTTATGAATGAAATTCGTTAAAGAAACTCATGATTGGCGTGTGGGTGCACTAACCCAATACTATGACAACTTACATATCTTTTAGGGATCAAACCCTTGAGGAAAATCCGCAACGAAACTCAAGAATCTCGATGAGTGCTTTGATCCTTTCATCTTTTCTCTTCTTAAACACTCAAAAAAACCCTAAACGTAGATTAGGATTATAAAATTGTACCTAATCAATTTAGACCCCTAAAACCTTACTAAAAATGACTTAAAGAGTTAAATCTGATTGTTTTTGCAAAGAGTCTTTTTATATAAAATAGATAAATAAATTTCTATCATAAAAATCGTAAAGTCGCCTAAAATAATTCTATTAGTACTTGTCGAGTTTATATTGTAGGAGAGTTAATTTAATTATATTATGATAAGTAGAATAAATTTTAAGAATAATAAACAAAATTCTAATTTATACACTGAAGCGAGTTATACAATATTGGGTGAATTATATAAATTAACCAAATAACAATATTTAAGAAAACTATGACTATATGAATCACAATTTTCTAAAACATTAGCTATAACGTTTAATATCGTTTAAGTGTTTGCTATTATCTCCACAATTTTCCATAATAATAATAAGTAAATAAAACAAAGTGAATAGACGTGTAGTTACTTGCATTTTCAGATATTTATAAAATTTACTAAAGGCAAACAAATAATAATTTAAAATATAAATTTATAAAATAATAATTGTGGGATTTTAAAAATATTTTGGTGATAAAATTTTATTGTAGTTAATTGAATCTTAGCCATAAAATTAAACTAAATTTGTGTCATATGTCATTAATTCAAATAGAAACGCAAGAAAAACGAAGATAAACCCTATCCATATTTTATTTTATGAAGCTATAAAAAGATACTCTTGGTTATAAACTTGATTATTCAAAGTGAAAAAATAAAAATCACAAAATACTATCAAGACAACATTTTGATTATATCTCTAGAAGAATAATGGCAAAGCGTTTGATTTTTGTCCTTCTCATTGTTACTCTATTTTTTGGTACCCATGAAGGTAAACTTAATTTTTCATCTGACATTCAATACTTTTTCTCTCTCTCTGTTTTATCGCGAGAAGTGCTTATCATCTAAGCAATTTCTCTTGTCTAAAATTCTATACTCGTTATGAAATTGTCTAAAATTCTATACCCGTTATATATTGTTGTAGTTGAAACAGATGCTAATCAATACGATTGCTATGAGGCACATCCTGAAATACCGTGCGATGGATATAAAGTTACGCCAAAATGTGTATCATTATGCAAGAGAAAGCTTGGACCCAAAGCTAATGCAACATGCATTGCTTACTCTCAAGGTTTTATATGTGCTTGTCGTTACCCTTGCTAATCACCCCTTCATATCTTAATTAACTTTAATTATTGCTAAATGCAATTTTAGCTATCCAATTGGATGTAATATCAATCTCAATGGACTTTATATTTTGAGATTTAGTTAATACCTAATTCTATCATCTAACTTTTGCCTCGTTTATTCATAAATTTTACCATAACAATCAAAGAAACAATACACCTAAAGAGCATTTAAGAATACAAAAGCAGGTTTAAATGGATAAATAAACTCCAAAAGTTTAATAAAATAATTGTGGAAATAATGCCTAGAACCTGAAAGTCAAAGTTCAACAAGTCTAAGAAAAAAGGTACAATCCCGAAAGTGAACAAAAGAATATCTAAAGTATTAGTCTAAGTCTAAAGAAAATGGACTAAACAAAAGGAGAACTCATAACAGCCTGGAAGAACTGGCTCACCCTTGAATTCGATTTCGATTTAGTGATCTCCTAAATGAGGTCTGTCATTAGCCTCCTGAAGATGCCTTGTACTCAACAAGAAAGAGTAAGTGCAGTATCAGTACACAACTAAAGTGTACTAGTAGGATCACACGACTATTTTAGTAAGCGAAACATACATAAGAAGCCACAACATAGTAAACATGACATGCACAATATATATATACACATATACCCATTATCATTTCAAGAACGACATACAATTCCATATTCTCACTAACAAGTAAATATGACAAGTCAATGATCCTCTCACGGAACCCATACACAAACTGTAAGTGTGCCTAAATGAGACATCCCATCTCAATTAGCGTGTCGAAATGTGATACCTGATCCAATATGTATGTCGGTATGTAACCTGCAACCCCAATTCGTATGTCAGTAGGTGACATCCGATTCGAATTAGTGTGTCGAAACGTGATACCCTGTCCAATCATCATACCACAATCACAATCACAATGCACATTCTAAAAATAATACAATCAAGTGTTGATTCATGACATACAATCGTTCATTCATACTCATTTACATTAGGTTTGATCAATAGTGCTACATTCACATACACACATGTGTTGACACCCAATTTTTGACCCACGTCGGTATAAATTAATCGTCGAGCTTCGTGAGTTTTCCAAATTACTTAAGTTAATTAGTTTTATAAATCTTGCCAAAATTAAAAAAAAAATATAAAAAAAAATATATATACATATATATAATACATGGATTTTATGCTATTTCTCATAACTTTAGATAATATACATATATTACATAATTATGTATATAATCAGTATATCTTATGATTATTCAAAAAACCATCAAAAATATACATTTAAATGTTTTATCAAGCTAGTTCAATCTAAATTATAATTATACTTTAATCACTTCTTACGATTTTAATAATTATTTTACTAAATAAAGAGGCTCGTGATTAGTTGATACAAATTCGTTGGTTAAGACTTGATCAAATTTTGTCATGTTTTCCCCTTAAACATACCAAAAGCGAATTTGGGCCTCTTCTTCAAAATCTTCAGCCCATCAGAAACCAAGTTCTAAACTTAATTCCCTTCAACCCACTTTAATTAAATTCCAGGCCCACTCCCCTCCAGCCCAACACACTTCAGCAGCCCACCCTTTCAAGCAACCCAAATATTCAGGCCCCAACATTAATCCCCAAGCCCAAATCCTTTCTTTTAAATCCAACCCATCTCTTAACCCAACCCAATTCCTAACCCGCTCCAAACCCAATAACCGACCCGACCCACCTTTCACTTTCCCTTCCCTTCTTCTCCCCTCACCCCACGTGAACCCAGAAGAAACAGAACACCCCAAAAACCCAGAAAACGCAACCCTTTCCCCCGCGTATCCCTCACGCACAACTCCCCCTCTCATCTCCCTTCCCTCGTCTCCCTCATTCGCGCGTGAACGAGCAGCGCAACGGACACCTGCTGTCCTGCTGCTCCGTACGCGGCGTTGCAGCACAAAGCGACGCGTTTCGTCCTTCCAAGCAGGAGATTACACCACGTAGCTCGCAATCGGACGGCCCCCATCCCTCCCCTGTTGAGAATTTCGTACAAGGATTGTACTAGTGGCAGCTTCAACCTTATCTTCATGGATTTGAATTTCGAAATGGAGGGCGAAGTCTCGAATTTGCCCCAACCTTTTCCCTTTTTCCCCCCGCCCTCCTACCTCATGAAACCCTAATTTTCCCCTTTCTATATAAACCCCCTTCCTTCTCCAAAAAGGGGGTTGGATTTTCGAAAATAGAAGTTCAACACGAAGAGGGGTTAGAATTCTGGGGGTTAGAAATTTTGGTTGAAAAAATTTTTCGAAGGGAAATTCTGGCTTTTCCGTTTGTCGTGTAGAAGAACAGTTAGAAAATTGTCGAAAAGTTCCTTGGTTGTTCTGTTTATTTCCGAGAGAAATAAAGGAAACTTTAGAGAAAATCTTCGGCCTTTGTCGGTTCGTTTCCACTAGAATCGAAGGGCGTGGTAGATAGCTGAGAGAAAAGAGAGTAGATAGCAGCAGTAGCGATTCTTAGATTGAGTTTCCTCGTTCGTGGCTCTTGAACAGCAACGTTCCAGTTGGAAGTCGCCGCCTGCTCGCCATCGTCCTCAGTCGCTGCTCCGAAGAAGGTAACCGTCCTCTTAAGTTTTCCTCGTCTTTTCAACTTAGCATGTTGTTTCGATCGCGAAGTCGCTACCTTTGATTGTGTTGTTGTTATTATTCTCGCTTTTCGTTTCATGGCTGCTGAAGGAGTCTGTTCAACTTTTCCAAATGTGATGTTTCTGGAATGTCGATGGTTTCTCTTCATCTCCATAGTTATCTGGAACTTTCTGATGATAGTTATCTATTTCCAACAAAGTTTAGTTGGTATTTTTGCATCTGTTTTGTTCTCAAGGATATTTATTCATGTTTCTTCACTGCGTAGTCCATTGTCCTGTCTCGAGAAGTTGGCAGAGGTGGTTAGTTGTTAAATTTGTTGTGTTGAGTTCCATGATATACTTGGTTTGAGAATCTGGTTGTGTGAGGGTAGAGGGTTTGATAATAGTGAATCGATGTTATATGGTGTGGGTGCTAGGATTGTTAACTGTTAAGTATAGTTGTTTATCTGTTAGGTTCAATGTGATTAACTGTGAGTATAACAGTGAAAATCTCCTTAAAGTTGGGCAAATCTTGAGGGAGTTTAAATGTTCTGCTTTGTTGAAGGTCTTTTTCATATCAATGTGATTCTTTCATTTCGTCAAGGCACAAGTCCATGTGTGATTTCACACACTCTCGTCTCTATTTGTTGAAAATGTATGCTGTATAGTTGTTGCTTTCTGCCTTGAGTGTTTGCATTCAACGTTGAGATTATCAACTCGATTTTGTCAAAGTCGGATTCTCGTATCTTTTATTTGGGGTCATTGGGACTTATCATGCAATTTGTTTATGTCATATATCAACTCAAGCACAGGATGAATGACTTGGTTGCTTACTTTCACTTAGTGCTGCGTATTCTATATTTGCCATTTTTGTCTCTTGCTTCAGTAGCTTGTCATGAAGTTAAATGATGAATTTGAGTTATTAAGTTCCTTAGAATTTGTCCCCTATAGTAATCACCCATGTCTTAAGTTAAATCATGTTTATTACATTATTCAATATGCTAACTCGCTTCTACTTTATTGCATATGAAAAACCCCTCTCGAGTCCGCTTTGGGATTCCCTTCTCTTCTTTACACTTCGGGAGGGAGCCCTAAAGGCTCTAAATAGCTTTCCATCGAGTCAAGACAAGCATATGAGGATCAAAGTTCCAAGAAGATTGAAGGAATTCGAAGGCGTCTGATTAGAAGACCTTTTTTCTTTATGTTATATTTTTGCATTCTATTTGTAATGGGCCTAAGCCCTCGTTAATTTACTTTCCCGTATTTTTATTTTATTTTGTATAGATTAGGACAGGTACAAAGATGGGTCAAAAAAAAAAAAAAAAAAACAAAAACAGGTGGGTTCGAGTTTCGGCCAAGGCGAACAGCATCCGAAACTTGGACCCGAATCTCTCTCTCTCTCCCTCTCTTTACTATTTGCTTACCTTGTTTTGTCTTCAATGTCGTTAGCTTAGGATTAGAAAACTCCAAACCCCCGCCGAGACGCTTTTCTATTTTACTAAATTTAAAACTAAGCCTTAAAAGCGATAAAAATTTCAATTCGTAAAACTGTCTAGATAAAACTTTAACAAGTTCAACTTCAAAATTGCAAAAGTTAAAACAAAAATAGTCAAATAAGTTAATCGCCGGTAAACCGTGTTTAACGGAGTGTCTTAGGTGCCTTAAACACCTTCCTAAGACACTAATATGAATCCCGAACCCCCCAAATGTTTTCCAAAACGATTTTTCTGTTTAAGTTGTTTGGAAACAAGTTTTCTTAATTTTCTCAAAATTAAGTGGCGACTCCTAAAAGTCGAAAATAACTTTAAAACAAAACGAACTCCTTCTCGAAATCCTTTTTTTTCGATAAAACAACATGCATAACAAGGAAGCAAATACCCACACACATCACACAAAAATGAAATCAAAGTATCACCTAACTCGAAACCAAGTTTGAATCCCCCTAAGGCACTTATTCATTCCTTTCCGAATTCTTTCCGCTTGTTCTAGGTCTACAAACAAGTAATAATGAGCAAGGATCAATAATTAAGGTCTAATTTATTCGGATTATAACAAACCCAATAATTCAAGACGCAAAGCTGATAGAATATGCCTTCGTGACTCTCATGGTTTTATATGTGCTTGTCGTTACCTTTGTTAATCACCCCTTCATATCACAATTTGATGTAATATCAATGGACTTTATATATTGAGATTTGGTTAATACCTAATTCTATTATTAAGCTTTTACTTCTTTTATTCATTTTTACCATAACAATCAAAGGAACAATATACCTAAAGAGCACATTAGAGATCCAATCTCCTCTTTTCTGGGGTTATTTGGTCGAAAACAAATTATCTCCAGATTAATCATGATAAGTTATTTCACTGTATATATGAGATAACGTATTCGATCACTAAAGCATATATAATAAGATAAATAATTTTAAAACTGTCTAATACTTAAATCAAACACCGAATAAAATAATTATACATGTTATCTTGAGATCGTTAATTATTATACCGTAGAGGTTTATACCAAACAATTCCTTATAGTGCCTCGAATACACTATAGTAAAAAAAAAACAAGATATTAAAAAAAAGAAGAAGCATAGTTGACTATTCAACCCTCAATTTTGATTTTTGCCTATGTAATTAATGCTCAACATTAATGAAGATGTGTCTGCTATTTATTCTGTGATATGAGTGAAAAAGAGTATATAGATGACCACCCAAGTGGTGCAATTTCTAATGAAAATTAAAAAAAAGTGTTGTTATTTTATTTTGAGAAAATAATATGATTTATTATTTTTAGTTTCTCGCTCGGTGTCTGATATTTGTTTTGTGATCTAACTAAATCAAAATTCACATTATATTAAAAAGTCGACTCATATCAAGGGTAAGCACTCTTTAGTAAAGGTGAATACATACCTAAAGCTCGAACATGAAACTTATAATTAAGGATGAATGAACACTTATCATTCCACCACAATTTTATTAGTAACAAATGATCACATGAATATGCGCAACTAAAATCAACAAAAATAAAGTATTACTATTTCTTTCTATCTCAATTTATATGATTTATTTTATTCTTTTACTCTATTTAATAAAGAAGGATTAATGCACAAGTACCCCCTCAATCTATGCTCGAAATCTCAGAGACACACTTGTATTATATTAAGGTCCTATTACCCCGTGAACTTATTTTATTAATATTTTTACTCCTTTTCGATCTACGTGGCACTACCTTGTGGGCCCAACGTTGATTGACTTTTTTTTTTCAACCTAGTGCCACATAAGCCGTAAATGCATAGAAAATTACTTATAAAATAAGTTTGAGAGTAATAGAACCTTAGTATAATATAAGTATATCTCTGAAATTTTGGGCATAGATTGAAGAGGTATTCGTGCATTTTCCCCGTAAAGAATGAGCATATACACATAAAGTATGAATATAATTATGCAAATATGCAATATAGAGACAAAGTGAACGTAGTTATAAGAGTTGTAATCTTTATTTCACCCACCCCACTAGGATCTAGAGTAGGTAGTGGAGGAGTATGTTCCAAGACATAATGATTTCATTTGGTCTTGGGGATGTAGAAAGTTTAGCGTGGAAATATAGCTATACATGAGAAAGAGATTATTAAATTATAATGAGAAGAACATGGGTGCTTGACCAAGCCTAAATTAACCATAGCCTAAAGCCAAAGTAAATAAAAAATTACAAATATCTCATCAATTAGACACAAAGATTAAGAAAAAAGAGCATACTGATGTTCAATATTATATCTTAGAACGTGATTTAGGAATAAGTAACTAACTCTAAGGGTAAAATATAGAAAAAATTGTATTTTCTTGATATGATAAAATAAGTAGATAGAAGCGAATTTTTAAAAGCAGATAGAGTGACTAATTATGCTCCCTCATTCATTTTTACTTGTCCAACATTTAAAACGTAATAACTATTTACAATCGATTAATCCAAAAGAGCTAGTCGTAATCAAATAGCTATAGAAAAGGATAGTTGATTGAGAAAAAAGAATGTTGTAAATAGGAATTAAATTAAAGGATAGGAACTACCAATACTTGTATCCCCACTATATATGATAGTGGAGATGGACCACTAAAGAATGTGGCCTGGATGAGGTCATTCCTCCCTTAAGATCTCAGATTCGAGTCTGGATATGGAAGAAAACTTTGGTAGGGATAACTTCCCCTCAAATAGGGCCCTATACAACACGAGTTTAAAATAGTCAAGCTTTAATGCAGATATCAAACACCAGATGAAAAAAGAATTAGATAGTGGAGATGGAGGTGTGGAATGGAGTATAGGTATGAAAGAGAACATACTATGTTGCATAGGGCCCAATAGGAAAGAAAAAGGCATAGAAAACAAAAGGCTAAGTTGATGCTAGGATAAATAGGATCAAATACTCTATTCAATCTTCACATTTCACAAAGTTTTGTGTTGCAAAAGAAAACAAACAACATATATAGAAAGGGTGAGTTTTGAAAAAAAGAAAGAGGACAACAAGTGGAAGGGCACACAAAGCCATCAAAAAATATAAAGGTATGTCTTTTCATCATCTTTCATTGATCTCTTACAATCTCCTTTTATCACAAATGAAGTAGAATCCAAGTTTTTGATCCCCTTCTCTTTATTATTCTTACTTTTCCTCTTTTTGTATAAAAAAAGAATAAAGATGATTATCAAACAAGTCTAAAGTTCTTCGACCTCAGACTTGTTTTGTAGTGATTTTAAACAATCATACACTTCACACTCATAGAGCTAGGTCTAAAGATTTAACTTATGTGTAAAGATTTAACTTTTATATAGTACTAAGAGTAAATATTTTCTATATTATAATTAACTAGCTTTTGATGATAAATTTTGGATCGAAGAATTTGAAAAAAGTTATGTTCAAAATATCTATTTCCATACAAATTTTATTTCGATACAAATTTTGAAAATCTATCTTCAAAACAAATTCAAGTTTCAAAAACAGGTGGTTCAGACTAGGTTCTGAGAGAAATTTTACTTCTATTCACAATTTCTTTTTAAAACAATTCAAACACATCTCCAAATACAACTTCATGTTTTGAATATCAAAACTTCAAAATTTAAGTTTTGAAGTTTCAAATTTCAACTTTAAAATTTATGATCAAATCGAAGCTAAGTGTATTGCAATCTTTAGAAGCATACCTTTTTTTAACGATTACTTATATTTTTTATTTAGGTCATAATTAACCTTTTCTCATTTAGGTAACTTGATAGTGTAAGAATTGTATTATAGTATATATTGTCCGTATAAAAAAAAAGTAAGCCTTAACGATAAAATTGTCTCCATCTAATAAACCTTGTATATAAATCACAAGTTTCATCAATATATGCGTTCGAATAAACTTTTTTTAAGGTACGACCTTCCTACAAACCCTATATAAAACATAAAATACTTCGTACATCAGACTAGTTTTTGTCAATATAGTAAAGTTAATCTCATTATATAATCTTCCTCAGTTATGTATGGAAGTGGAAATAGATCATCAATTCTACCATGGAATAGCTTCAACACACTTGAAGATCCATTTATTTTTCATGGATCATCATATTATGGAGATTTATTCAACAAAATTATACCACAATTTCCATGTCAAGATCATAATGAAGTGCAAAAAATGATGAATTCTCAAGAAATAATGGATGCAAAGGCACTTGCTGCCTCAAAAAGTCATAGTGAAGCTGAAAGAAGACGTAGAGAAAGAATCAATAATCATCTTGCTAAATTACGTAGCCTTCTCCCAAACACTACTAAGGTAAGTCAATTATTTCATAATTAATTGAATTTACTTCCCTATCATATGCATATTTCTAGTGCAATTTTATAAATTATTTTAGGTTGCAAATTTAAATACCCAAAGTGTGTATTGATTATCTTATATTTGTTTTGATTTCCTTGTTAGGGTTCTAGACCCTATATAAAGTTCTTTTTTGTTTCTAGTTTCGACATTTGGTGGATGTTTGACTATGTTTTATTCTGAAATTTGAAAAAAATTAATAACTTTTATTTTCAAAGTAAGATAATTTGGAGTTATTTGACCATGAATACAATTGGAGATATTTTTGACTTCTTATGAATAATTAGAAGTAAAAATACTTTTAACTTTGTTGTTCAATTTCTTATAAATTCTGAAATTCAATATAATGTTGAATTTTGAAATTGTCTGACTATTCATGCTTTTTGAAGTTTAACTCTGGAAAAATGAAAATTTGTCATAATAAAGCGCATTAATTTAGATCCTTCAAGATTTTCATTTTTGATAGCTAAGATCGATAGGGTGATAACAACGAGTACTCAAAATTTTAGTACTTTTTGAGGGTTTAACAATCTTTTCTTTGATTACAATTTTTAAAAATATCTTGATTCATTAGTTATATCGATTCATAGTATTTTTTTTTATATAGTTTAAAAATATATTATATAAATTTTGTTTTAATTAAAAAAAATTAATCAAAATTAGATATGTAATCCTTATACTCCGAATTTCTTCACATTGGAGTACTACTCTAAGTTACACTCATATATTCTAACTCTATTAAACAATCTCTCTAATAATTCGAACCAATAGTATCAGATAAATTGAGACAGAGTATATTTTAATTGCTATAAAAACTGTTGCACTTTTGATCATTTCACTGATTGTAGTGATAATTTCTAGGAAATTAGGATCATTTCACTGATTGCTAAATTGATATGATAAAGAGAAACAATGGAGCAGTTAAAAAGTTTCCATGGAAATTAAATCTAATATTCCACCTTTTTTTTAATGTTGTGGTAAATATTAGTCAAAATAAAAGCATATAAAATCAACAAAAGGAAAAAAAAATAGAGGCTAAAAGGCAGACAAACAAAGCATTCTTGTCAGTCATGCTCATACTTAAAAAATTCTAAATAATCCTTCCCATGCCTAGCCTCAAAATCCACTTTTTGTGGTTCATTTGGAACTGCTTTTATGTTAAAAGAAATGAATTTTAGGTTTAATTTCGTTTGAAAAAGTTAGTTCATGAGGTGAGGATATTTAAGTAAAGAGATTATTTATTTCTTTTCGTGGGATTCTTTAATGTTTTATCTTATATTTAGAGTTGGATATTTGGAGTGTGAATAATTTAATATGGGGATTTAACGTTGATAATAATAGTTGGAATGAACCCTACTTTGATATCAAGTAAATAAACAAATTCTTAGTCTAACTCGATCTTAAAAATTAGTTCACGAGGCAAAAATTGTTCAATGTCATATGAAATTATGTTATTCAGATTCTTCAGAAATATCGATAAATGTGTGTCGAGTTCTATAAAAGTATTACTTTTTTTTTTGAGAAAAATGGTATATTTTCGAGAAATCTGACATAGATATGACAACAATTTTAGAGAATCCGTGCAGACCCTTGCCACTATTATTAAGTAGGTTTAATTGCAACTATACACTTGATTGTGTGTGAATATATATATATATATATATATATATATATATATATATATTACAATATTAGAATAATAATAGAATATTAAACTTTTTTTTCCATGTTGAGTGTAATCTTTATGGTTTTACTTAATGTCTATTTTTTTGTTTTTTAATATTGTAGACAGATAAAGCATCACTATTAGCTGAGGTGATACAACATGTAAAGGAGCTAAAGAGACAAACATCACAAATAGCCCAAACAAATCCACTAATCCCAACTGAGATTAATGAATTAACAGTTGATTATTGCAATAATGAAGAAGGAAATTTCATGATCAAAGTTTCATTATGTTGTGAAGATAGGTCTGATCTTTTACATGACCTAATCAAGACCTTAAAATCTCTAAGGTTAAAAACACTCAAGGCTGAAATAACAACACTTGGTGGACGTGTGAGAAATGTCTTGTTCATAACAAGGGATCAACAACAAGGCAACGACGATACGTGGATCAATGATAACGATAATGATAATGATGATGATCAGATGAAATATTGTCTAAGATCAATTCAAGAAGCACTTAAAGAAGTTATGGAGAAATCTATTGGAAATGATTCTGGTAATTCAGGGAGTATTAAGAGACAAAGAACTAGTGATAATAATATTATACACTACTAAAAATAAATAGGAATTTTGTCGTTACGTAGCAAAATTTATCGCTAATTCTATAGAGCAATTGGCAATTTGATGATATAGCTAATTTTAGTAGTGTTTCTTCACTATAAGATAACTGTGAATTACATGGAAATTTTTCTAGGGATTAGTATGAAAATTCACATGAAACTTATTTTCCTGTAAATTTTTATACTAATCCTCATATAATTCACACTTCTCTGATAGTGCACTTGGTATTTTAGTCTAATTTCCTTTTCTTTTTTAGTTCTTAATTTCATAATAAAGTGTGTTATTTTGGGTTTGTATTGACCTTTTGATATTGTTTTTAACCTCTAAAAGAAGTAATAATATATAAACATTTTGAATTTCTCCCCATTTGTCATCTTCAATTTTATTTTATTTTTGAGAAATTAAGAGCTCAAAATTTTTATTCGAGTCCATATAATTTAATATATATACATAAACTTACTTTGAATATAAAAATTTGAAAGAATAATGGTATTCTTAATTCTTTTAGAATTGAAACTTAATTAAACTCTATCACAAGTATGACAAAACTTAACTATGAAAAAATTATACCTAAAAGGACTAATAATAAGTAATCTGAATATTTTTAACATATTATCGTAAATCACATTTTTTCCAACCGTTCTCTATTTTTTTTATTTTTTTTTCAATTTCTAACTTCTAAAACCTACAAATTAAACAACACTCTAACAGTAAAGCGTAAGAACATGTAAAATTTTAAGTAAACGGGAAAAGTATTCTCTAAGGTAATGTAATTGAGTGAAATTTATTTTGTATCGTTAAAAGGATAGAATATATATTCTTTTAATTTCAAGGCACATCATTGTATTAGAATTTTAGAAACTTAGTACTCGTGTCACCAAATTTTTGGTGTTATTATATCATTTTGTGCACTTTGTATCTTACTTTGATTTTGATAAAAGAATCTATTAAAAATTACTTATGCTTGAGGTATTAAATTTCACATTTCTATTAGTTATTAATTGGTTAAAGAGGATTTGGCTAACTTATCGCGGTAAGAATGCCTTTTTACTTCTTAGGTATTGAAGTGAACTAGTTTTCCAGGTGGATTCAATTTGACTCAAAGCAATTTTTCAAATGATGTTAAGAAGTCTTACACCGATAGATAAATTGAGAAATTGATCTTACAACATAAAACTAATTGTTAGCACTATTTGGGGGAGGGGGGTGGTGGTGGTAAAAATTCTTGCTATTTGTGTACCGCAAATAAATTGCAGGGGTCGCTTTAAAACTGTCACAATCTAATAATATTGTGGCGTTGTTTGTCATTTTAACACCCGCGAATTGAGCTTTTTTTGTAGTGAAGGGGCAGTGAAATTGTTTTATGCGCTTGAGTTGTAGGTTTGAACCCCTCTGATCACTATCAACAAAAAGTTCTCTTTTAAAACATACTTTGCAATAATTATCTCTGTGATACCATAAATCCAATAAGACATGTTAGAATTTAGCATGTAGAATTAGAAAAAGGATATTTTTCCACCAAACTTACAACTTACCATGTCATTGTCTGGTTAAGAAAAAACATTTCTAAACCTAAAAAAACGTTAAAGACATTTTTGAACCTTTTCCATTCTGATCTGTATCAATCTTAGCTTGGTGTAAACATTCCAAAGAGTGTGAGTAGTTCCACATCAACGTATAACATGAATTTTGTGTATACATAACAACACAATAAAGAAAGGGGTTGGACCATTTTGTTTGGTAATAAGAGAAGACATGTAAGAGGCATTAATGGGTAGTGGGGTTAAATTGAATAAAGAATATAGGCCATAAGTGCACGTGAGGGATGATAAGTCTTGTCATTTTGGCTCATAACATTGTGTTGGGGGAAGAGGGAATGTCTGTTTCTTGGATTAAGATGGCTAACTATGTGTTAGTCCATATGGCCGACAATACATTCTAATTTTTAGTTATATATTATTTATATAATATCGATACATACGTATACCTAGGTGGTTAGGTATGTATATCTATATCAGATATACTAATTTCACTCCTATTTTTAAATAATTACGTGTTTTACTATTATTAAGAGTGTTCTATCATATATTGAGAAATATACATGTTCTTTTGCTACCAGATACATTAAAATAGGAAGAGAGGCGAGTCAGATAGTCATGGATACTAAAAACGTGCGAATCACACTAGATACATGTATATATCTGGTGTGATACACAGGTTTTTGAATACCATATACATAGGAGAGTACTGACGAGCAAGATGGAAGAAAGACGAGAGAGATGAATGAAATTTGTGTATTTCCAAAAACATGAGAATCCATTTGGATACAACGTATCTAGAACAAATTACGCCTAATTTTGATCAATATATATCTCGAGATACATATGTTGAGGCATAAAATATATAATATTACAAATTGGACTGTATCTAAATAACTAACTTCTAAATTATTGTAATTTCTATTAGTTTTACATTATATATAAATATCAATAATTCTATTAATTTTTGGGCGGTTCTTTTATTTATACTGTTTTAAGATATTTCATCAAAACTTGAATGTGCTTTGAATCTCCTCTCATTATCTTTATCCGAGTCTTGACTTCATAGTACATGTCATTGATCGCCCTAGTATTTGTCACATGTGCGTCTTTAGCCTCCAAGCATTTCCCTTGGGATTTTATCATAAGTCTTTTCTAGGTCAATAAACATCATGTACAAGTCTGTTTTTCTTTCTCGATATTGTTTCACTGATCTCTTTAGAAGATGAATGACTTTTATAAAAATGAATAAAATGAAATTATTAAATAATAAGAACATGACGAGAAAAATAATAATAATAAAGCACTTACATCATATCGTATGGTATATAAAAGTTTAAAATTATGTTATTTAGTTAATATACTAGAATGTGATTTTAATCTCATGTAGAGGCATAACTTTTAGAACCCTTGATGAGCCGTTTCTCTACCTCTCTTTTCCACAATACTAAGTATATATTAATCAATCACTAATCATGTATTGGTGTACCCAAATTGCTTAACGACGATTGTATGAATTCTTCATAATTGTTATTTTATTTGGTTTTATATAATTGTTAATCGTAATACTAACTACCCCAAAATCATAATTTAGTAGTGGAGACCAAAATGTCCTTTTTTAATCGTACATACTGCTACGTTTCTAATCAACCTAGAGATTATATTAATCATTATCACCAAATTGCATGATTAGAGTAGTTTAATATAATTAAATACCCCCTTCCAATAATTGTACAAGTTGATACTAAGAAAAAGAAAAAGTCGAGAGTTATCCTATTTCGTACTAGTATAAGATAATAGATATTCTGTGGAAATTAGTTGAGGTGCGTATGAGTTTTTCCCAATATAACAAGTATAAAAAAGAGTGGGAGGGGCGGGGGAGGCATTTTTTTCGTATATACAACTCAAAAGATTGACGATAAGGATATATATAACCCTAAAAATTGACGATAAGAGTATCAATAACCTTTATGAAGTTTTGGGGGTTATATTTGTCATTTTTGTATTTTTTTTTTATTTTAAAGGAAAAAATACTTTCTTGACATGCTCTTGTAATATACTACCAAAAAATTGAAGGAATATATAACTAGACTAATTGACAAAATAAATATATATTATCTTGATTTGGACAAGGAAAAGAGAAACAAAAAAAATGTTTGCATAATATTCTGCTTTGTTATGGAAAAAAAAGGTTCTTCCTAATTTCTAGCTAATCAAGTACTTGGCTAACTAATCAATGATAATTAGTTCTCAACAAGAAAATCGAGCAGATTTAATTCTTAGCAATTATCATCCAGATTTAAATTAAATATTTGTGTCTTATTTGTAAAAAAACTCACACAAACAATTACAAAAGAAAGAGAATTTGTTGAAGATGGACCAATAATTAAAATGAACCTCTATAATTAACTTGATTTATATTGGATTGTGACATCAATTACTTCAAACAATTCACGAGTCTACATAAGATTGGAAATGTAGCATTTGTTTACCTTAAAAAAAGAGATGATGTAATTTATATGTGCGATTTAAAGAAGAACAACTTTCATATGTACCAAAAACAAAAATCATATTTGTATGCTATAGGTATAATTTGCATGATCGTGCTCCATAACAAGTATATATAAATATGTATATTTCGCTATACATATACAAAGAAAAGTCGTTGTATAATCTGTTTCTGTTTTGGTATACATATAAAAAAGATCAATTGTATAATCTGTGTTTGTATAAAGAGAGAGAGAGAGAAAGAAAAAAGAGAACTGGGCAGGGAAATATTTGTATTTGTATAATTATAAGTGTATAGGATGAAGATATATGTATTTGCATGTGTATATATAATTTTCTCTCGCTTTATACAAACAGAAACACAATTTATACATTTATGTTTGTATAAGCGAGAGAGGCGAGGGAGAGACTGACGAGCGATATCTGGGAGAGTGGCGAGCGAGATATGGGAGAGGGGAGAGAGGGGAACGAAAATATATTATATACAATTTTCTCTCATTTTATACAAACAAAAACACATTTTATACATTTCCCTTTGTATAAAAGCGAGAGAGGCAAGAGATACTGTCAGCGAGAACGAGAGTATTGACGAGAGAGGCGAAATAACAACAGTTTGCTATGGGGTATAATTAAATCAAATTATGTTGATAACATTTAATTTGAATTAATAATTTGCTATTATATATCATTTTCCCCTTGAAAGAATAAGAAAAATATTGCTTCGACCAAATGAGACAAAAATACTAAACAAGAGTAATAAGTTTAGTAATAACTTTATTGCTAGTCTGGTACAACTACTCTGCTCCCTCCAAAAAAGATAGACGGAATTTCTTCCGCTTTTTCTGTACGAATAATGAAGAAGTATAAAATACTCTAATTATACTGACCAACGGAAAGTATGGAAGAAGAAGAAGAAAAAGAAGAATTTGCCAATTTTTTTTCAAAAAAGAAATTACAATAATTGATGACTCTTTCAATCCAGCAAAATGAAATCGAATATTTCTACCACTTTAAGTTAAATTAACAAAACTTAATACCACTAAACAAACTTGGTTAACGAACATAGTTTATGCGAAGATTTGAAGTCTCAACATTATCAAAGCAACAAAAAAATGAAACAAAAGTTGAAGAGTTGGAAAGAAAGTAAATTTGTACTTAAAAACAACAATCAAAATTCAAAACTAAATAGTAGTCTTTGATTGAACCTATTCAATGTATACAAGAGGCCTCAAAGACCTAAATTTAGTATACAAAATTCTCAAATTTTTTAAAAAAAAATCTAACTTACACTATTTCTTTTTACTATATATGGACAATTGATAAGTACCCTATAAGCCCATAAGCCAATTTTGTTGAATGAATTAATTTCAATCATTCCAACAAAGAAGCATAACTACACATCTCCTAATTATGTAAAGCTTAGCTCTTTGTTCTCTAAGGACTCCTCCAAGTCCTCTACTTGAAATCAACTTCTTCTTGGAACTTCCCATTCTGTTGTTGTTGTTGTTGGTGGTGGTGGTGCTCATCTTCATCATGTAACTTTAATTCGTCGCGACGAAAATCAAGAAATAATTTTTTTTGGCTCTTTTGAAGGAATTTTTGTATGGAAGAGTGATGGATGTGTTCTAGCTATTGTTATTGTGCAGTGAATATATTGAAGAAACAAGTTTGAATGGGAGAAATGAGAGTCCAAGATGAGGCTCTTATAGGCTTGTTTAGAGTGTGGTCCTAATTTAGAGAAAATGACACAAAATGGTCCATTATTTTTAGTAGGGGTTCAAAGTAAACCCTTAAGTATTATTTGAGTAGTTTTGTATCCTTTAAGTTTGTTAAAAATGAGACTTTTCGGTGTTGTTAGATATTTGTTTATGAAATTGTAATTGTTAAAAATAGCTAGAAATGAGAAAATATTTAACGAGGGGGTCAAATTTGACAGTACAATTTTTTCTAGTTTATGCTAGTTTTGATCTTTTTGAGATGTAGTTTCTGTTGATTTGTTTTTGTTTGGTTCATACATTTATTATGTTGTGAAATCTGAGATTATAACGAAATTTTTTTATTTTCTGGTCAAATCGTTTTTTCATATCTCAAGTCAATTTTGACAAGTAGAGTTGGATAAAGACCAAATAAAAATTTAAAGTTCTCATTTTCGATAAATTTAAAGGACTAAAATTGCTCGAATAATACTAAAAAAAAGACTATTTTGAACATACAACAAAAGCTAAGGGGTCATTTTTGTCATTTTCTTTCATAACTTGTATTGATTGAGTCATGAACCAAAATATGGGTCCCACTTTCCACTTGTAACCTAGCCCCCCACCCCACCCCTTCACCACAACCAACACCATTACAAGAGAAATAAAGTAATAGTAACATCCATATTCTTTGTCCCCCACACCTTCATCCTAATAAGTATAAATATATAATGATAAGAGTATTTTGTTCTATTTAATTTGTATGTTACATCATGTCTGATCAATGTTTTGGAAGACAAAATCAGAATAATATGCCTTAAGAGTGGTGCTATTTCGAAACATTCTCCCTAGAGAATTAAGACATGCATTATGCATATGAAAATTGTTTATAAGAACAATGTATTGATATAGGCAAAATTTTCACTTTGTTATTTGGTGTTTGCTAACTTTGCTTTGTTTCTTCATTTACGTTTCTCTTTGTTCATTTTTATTTTGATATGTCGTACTTAAATAGAAGGTTCTTCGAAAAAAATATTTTTACCTCCACGAGGTAAGGATATGATCTGCAGATAAAATGTAGAATTAGTATCATAAAGGCTCAGGGGTTCTTCCAAGCCTCATTTGATGGAAAATTACATGGTTTAATTTATAATATCACTAAAATTATCTTTTAATGTATATATAGTAGATGTTGAAATTTCTTCGACTTAATTCTTTGTGTCTTTAGATTTTCATATTTTAAACTCCTTTAATAAAAATAATGGCTCCACTTCTATTCTGGCGCATACACTCTACCTTTTCCCGTAATTCACTTATGAGATTTCATTGAATATATTGTCGTTGTAACGTAATTACATCCATAAATTTTATTTTTCAATAAAGTCTTTGTCCCATGATAGTCATGTGTGTGTGACCCATACATTTAAAACTCTTGTCTAGCAACGAATATGACCAAACAGAAAAAGAAATAAGATATTAATCAAATTGCAACTCTTTTTTGTTACATTGTTAGTGTTTAAAGGTGTAAAATTGTTTGCATGTCACAATCCAAATTCAAATGTACCGGCAAAATAAGTAGCATTTAAAGATATATAGTTCCTAAACCTTGAAATATAATCTACACCAACAAAGAGTGTATGGATGGTAAATAATGTTAGGCCCGTAAAAAATCGTATCTTGAATTAAGTTAATATTCGAGGTTAAAATATCGATCAAGTTCAAAAATATGAGATCTATACATGAATAACAAGGTGAATAATTAAAAATGAGAATATGAAAACAATATTTTTCGAAAAAAATACTTTTCTCTGTGCCAAACACACTCATAAAGTGAAAACAATAGTATTATATTAGTGGGATCCTCCTAAAGTTTAATTAGGCATTAGAGGGATTATTTAGTTGATTCCTACTAAAGGATGCACATTTTCAAAGTTTGATGACTATAGTCTATCATGTAATCCTCCTTTTTGACTAATACAAACACTCACACTTGCATTCTTTGTTTTCAATAATGATGTGGATTATCATTATAAATCTAACATTAATGATGACCAAAAAGTATGCTCCCATGATGTTAAATGACTCCAATATTAATTCATTTCAAAATTGAATACTTTGACACACTTTTTAAGATGCGCAATGTTTAACTAAAAATTACCAACATCGATTGTGGTGTATTGATGGGAGTGTTTCACCCTTAATCAGAGTTCTTGGGTTTGAGCATTGAGTATGGAGAAAATCTTGTTGGGAGCGCCACCCCCTGAATGAGCCCTGCAAAGCGCGATCCGAATTTAGTTGGAACTCCAATATAGGCTTCAGACATCGGATGAAAAATTACAAAAAATACTAAAAATTAAAACATTCAAATAATTAATTATATTTGAGAGTCAAAAAGTGTTGAAGAATACATATAGGAGAATAATATAATCAGACATAATTCACTATCATATATATTATTATTATTTATCTTTTTAAAATATTATATATTTTTATCACTAATTAAGAGTTTTTATCATATATTTAGAAATATAGACTTAGATACATGTATTTTTGCTACCAAATACATTAATATAGGGAGAAATGAGAGCAAGATTTTGTCCGCCCGAAAAAAATAATGTATGTTGGAACAAATTTGACCCTATTATTTTGAGATACATGTATCATGACGTATCTAAAACACATCAAATGTACTGTGAATCCACTTGAATACAATGTACCTTGAACAAATTTAACCTCGTATATCCTGAGATACATATATCTGAATATATCTAGAATGTGTCTAACTAACTAACTCCAAACTAGTGAGATTTATGTAAGTTTCCTTCTTTCAACGTGTTGTTATAGTAATAGCTAAAAACGAAAAAAATAATTGAGACAAAGAAAAGGAAAAAAAAAAGAAGTTATTTTATTAGAAATTCTAGTCAATTAATTAATTAATTTCATCATGAACATAAATCTTGTTTTTTTTTTTTTTTTGGGGGGGGGGGGATGGGGGTAAAGTTCTCATCATTCATTCTATCATGCTTATACCTTATGCATATCACAAGAAATATAATCAATTGTAGATAAATCGTAAAAAAATATAAAAAAATCAAAAGGATGGAGTCCACTGAATTTCTTTTCCACAAAAATGATAGTAACATCATTTGCTTCTTTTTAGACGTGCTTAAACAATACTAAAGCTTTGGGAGTAGTTTGACCGACTTGTTTTATATTGGATTGTGACAAATTATTTTTGCTTTCCATCCGTGTTCACGTTTAAGCTTTGACTAAATTTGAATTGTGCACTGTAAGGATCATTTGGGGTGACACCAGTGACAGATCAAAAGTTTTCACGAAAGATGTCGAATAAAAGACCCAGAAATTTCACGAAAGGTGTCGAACAAAAAGCGAACCGAAAAGTTGTTGCTAGTGAGATTCAAACACATGAGCACCATAAGCGTTAACTCTTTCAAGGTGTCTTGATATCACTGGACTACAACACATTGTTATGTCAAGAGTGTCTAGAATATATTATTTAATCACTTTGTGTGTCATATTACTTATATATACGTTCTTAATTTCCAAAGAAAGGTGTCCAATTAATTAGACACCCTGACAATAACATAGCTACGCCCCTGGGTGGCGCTCCCAACATGATTTTCTATATATCTGAAACTCGAATCTGAAATCTCTAATTAAGGGTGAAGCAGTTCCACCACCGCATGCACCACAACTCATAGTGGAATGTGACATTAGTTGTTCTTCAGATAATTTATAGACCTACTTATGTTAATTAATATAATCTATATAAGTCATTGTAAAAAAAAAAGAGCTTAGATATTATGCATATCTTTTGTAATTATACTTCTCATTATCTGCATAATCATTCTTAGGGATGTCAACTTAGTCTCCTAAAAGGATCATAGCAGGAAAAGATAAACAATAGATGGAGAAAAGATATAAGGATTAAATTTTGGATACAAGAAGGTTTGATAGATCGCACATAATTAAATGTATCTGCTTAATATATATTGAAAATCAAAATGCGATAGAAAATGTAATATCGAAAATTCACGGGAAGATAGGTAATTAGACCCTAAACTAATGTAGTTTATGTTATTTGCATTAAATAGTGTTCTGACTTTAGGCCACATTGTTTAGGTCTTTTTTTACACAACTTGTATATACTCTACTAAATTCATGGCAATTACAATGAATTGGGCCTATAGATCAAATATGGTGAAGACTATCAAGAAGTAAAGCCCATACTTATTTTGGGCTCACTCTCTTCCATGCACAAGGCCTCCAATGTGGTATATCCTCCAACAGATAGCGTAATTTATGTAGATGTGTAGTTCGATCATCTAATTTATCAAATATGACCGAGTATACATTATAAATATAATATGGTTGTATATATTGTATATATTATATGTATATTTAGTATATAAGTCCTATATATTGTGTACGTATTTTGTAAACAAAATGACTCAAAAACATTGTGCTGTAATTTTTTGGATTAAATATCTAAGGTTGAATCCTCCAAGGCACTACTTTGAAACACTTGTATTTTATTATTAGAGGATTACTTTTTAATTCTTTGCATAATTGACACAAATGCAAATCCTTTGGAAATAAATGAAAAAAAATAATTAAATATGTTATGTGTAAAATTAAAGATATCTTATAAGTATCATAAGATTAAAAAAAAAAATTTGTAAATGACCTACAAAGCGTGTGTGGTGGATATGTTTTTCCCTATCTAAACATTGGAATCCCTAAAGAAAATGACAAAAATGTTCCTTTAATTATTTGTAGTAGGTTCAAAATAATCCTAAGTGTGTATCAATCAAACAATTCTAATCTTTCATGTTTATAAAAAAAAAAAAGCAATTTTAAAAATGAAAAAGAGTAAACAATGATCTTAAATTATGCAAAATTATTGAACAAAAATGTCACAAGTTATTAGTATGGTTTAGAAATGCTCTCACCGTCAATAGATTGGTCAAAAAATACCCCTATTTTCTAGTTTATGTTATTATTTGTCTATTTTAATAGTCCGGTGCAACTTTTGAAGTGTAATTTTTTTTTTCTATTATTGTGTATGATATAGTATTTTATGTTGCGATTTTTGGAATTTTTCACTAATTTTTTCACAGTTAATATTATACGAAATTACCGGAGAAGTTTTTGGCATTTCTCCAACAATGTGTCCCATAGGGGCCTCGTACACAAAATTCAAATTGTTTGGAGAGTTCAATGTATGTAAATTTGTTCATGAATCCATAAAATGAATAAAAGGACATGCCTTCAAATTAGAATTATGGACATTGGACACATATATATGATTGTGATGTTATTCAAAACTTTAGTGTAGATGCCTCAATTGTGTTTTAGGGGCATTGGACACACATGATTGTGATGTGAATCAAAACTTTTATGCACAAAGCCAAGAGAAGATAAGAGTTTTCTTATATTTATACTGATGGAAGATAATAATTATTTTGTACAATTAATCGAAATATATATAAATTGATTTAAATACTATAAATATATTAAGTTTTTGTTATATGCACTAATACACGTAGAGATAGAGCGTTAGGCTTAGACAAACACGTTGACATGGCATTAAAGGATATCATTATACTTTTAAGTTTTATGTAATAGTTATTTCTCATTAACTTTTAATGTGAGATTTTATTCACATACTCAACAAATTCACAATCGAACTCGTTATCAAATAAACCAGACAAAGAATCTTGAATTTATTTAAAAATTTACTATGTATCATCTGCATCAATAAAATAATGAAGATATGATGCAACACCAAATTATCGGCTCCAACAACATTTATTAGCTTAAAAGTGACCTTTAATATAATATAATATTGTCCACGTTAAGTTGGCTTGAATAATATATATGTTGTAAAAAGAGTGATATGAAGTGTATATGAAAAGTTAGTAACAAAAATATTTATAGTATATGTATATATATATATTATATAAAAAGTAAATACAAAATGTGTATAAAAAGTCTGTTGATAAAAATGTAAATTTTACAAAGTATTTTGTGTACATATTAGTATATAAAAATTTTAAACTTTTTTAATAGTTTTATTTAAATTTGTGACTTCAACATTTCTAAATCAAGATAAAAATACAAAGAAAATATAAAAGTTCTTTACGTTACTGTCAATGTATATAAATTAAATTTTGCATAGAAATAATTATTTGAAACGTACTTAGCTAAGGTCTCACTAATTCACAAGATGCTTAGTAATTAATGTCATCCAACCAAACAGCTCAAAAAAATCCAAGTTGATCCTACTTAAAAAAAAATTAAAGTTTTGTTATTGACTAAAGACTTGGTCAAATAGTATTAATTAATAATTAATAAGAGTCTAATCTTTGTTGTCATGTTTGAGTGAATTTTCAACAACATGCTGTAAATAATGTAATTGATGACTCTCTAAGACTATTCTGCAAGATAAGGGTGCATGGAATTATTATTCTATTTATGAGTTTGATTAAATTTAATAATTTTAAAGTATATTTTTATATTTATAATTAAAATATTTAGTTATTATAAATAAATAATTTATCAGAAATTTAATACTTTTTCTATTTCTATTTAGTTGTCCACTTTAAAAAGGGCACACATATTAAGATAGTAATAATCAGCATAGTGAAGTTATAATTTTACCCTTATTAATTATGGTTTTAAAAATGATAAATTAAAATTTGAAAATTTTCAAGAAGCTTAAATGAGCGTATAATAGAAAAAAAAATTGTCATTTTTTGATTTATCAAAATGAACAAGTAAATAGGGATAACTAAAAGAGAAAATATGAACAAATAAATAGAGACAGAGATAGTATATTCAAAATTCTGAACTTTGTTTGGAGCTAATCTTTTGTCTTTTTGACTTCAAATTTATAAGAATTAAAACTCAAAAACAATATACTTAGTAATAACGACTAGTCTATTTCGTACTTCTATTGGTTAAATACGAGAGTTTTAACTTTTAAGTAATTTGTAAGTAAATTGTATTAGCGGATTCTCAAAGTAATAATATTATTACTTTATTCTTACTTGATTTAATTACGCGTTTTATTAAATCACACTTTATATAACTTTTAATATCTTTCGTACGTCTCGATTATTTTTACCTTATGCAAGAGCCAAACAAGGTCTAATTGAGCTTTGAGTAGTATATCACGTGGGTTGACCCGATAAGGTTGGTCATTATAATTAGTTGGCTATATCAAGTAGAGAACATTTTTTTTTAAAAATAAACTCAGATTGTTACGTCAAATTAATGTAACTTATAATATAATTAAGTGATTTAATAATTAGAAAAAATATTAATCAATTACAACTAAGTAAAAGTACTCTATATCAAAATGCATACCATTATATATTGACTTGTTATAACTTATAAGTATTAGTCCGATACAAAAAATATTTTTTTCTTTTTTACGTTTCATTCTAAGTAAGAACAACACATACCACGTAATATTGTTGGTATCATGTTGTGTTAATTCTATATATAATATGTAACAAACAAATTAAACAAATAAAAGGTCATGAAATTATTGCGTGTAATTGGTGCCGCTTCAAATAATATATAATCGAGTGTTGTCGCATTTTAGGTGGGAGAGGCGGGATCGAGCTAGTCTTATGTTCTCTCATCCTTATATTATTACTAGTGTATTAGTAATTGAGTAGTTTCTTATTTTTTAATGTGATTTACTAGATGTTACTGAATCTGACTTCAAAATGGATACTTTTTGAACACTACATATCGAAAGAGACTCTCTCTAGAAACACAGATTGAAACGGACCCTTTATTGATCATTCGTGGGTGAACTGTGACAAACAAATTTAATTCCTTCAATCCCCTTCAAAACACAAAAAATAAAAAATCACGAATTTTTAAATATTTGATGTCTATGTTGTTTTTGTTGTCATATCTTGCTTTCGAATAACTTCTTTCTTTTTTTTAGAAGAAAATCTGTTAAAATTAACAATTAATATCTAGGTCTATGTATTTCTTACCCTCTCCAACATATATATATATTTGTAGATTATACTAGTCATTAGATATGTTATTGTTGATCCGTCGTAAATTCGTTGAAAAAAAAAAAAGCAACTTTGTGTTTTATTTTTTCGTGGCCAAACGCATTAGTTGTCAAACTATTTTGATAATTCAACACTCAACTTATACACCCAAAATTATGTCCTCCAAATTATCGTCAACTTACTAGTTATTACGCATAAACACTATGACAATTTCAACTTTAAAGACGTGGAATATACTTTATTTTTAGTGATTTGAACTATTTTGATACAGCATCGACACTACAATAATAATTTATAATTATAACATGAGCACCATAGCTACATTATCTAGTTTTTCATCTCTTAATTACTAGTCATATGCATAAAAAAGACTATTATTTACACACTCAAAACGTGCGTTCTTTTTAAGTGTAACAATTATTAGAATTTTGGTTTTATAGATTTAGTGTATCGATGACATAATCATAAATATGAAATGTGAATGACATAAATTAGAATAGTAGGCTAGTAAGTAGCAAAATGTTGTTTCATATAACTATATAGTAATAAGTTAATATATAAATACAATTTTGGATATATAATTCATATGAGTTCCTTCTAGCTTCGCTAATAATAAAATATAAGAATAAGATATAGACATATTCTTTTAAATTAGCCTCAATTGTATTTGCACAACTAGTCATGTAAACATATGTAAAGTAAACCTTTTTTAAAACGGATAGGCGCTTGGTATCTGTAAATACACTTTTTAGAATGATTTCGTGTTGAGCCTGGTAAAGGGGACTTCTTTTTCATTTCGATAGGTAGGGTAGGAATATTGAATAAGTAGACATACATATCTTATGTGACATATACAAATCAGTTCGAGAGTATCACACACAGATTGTCACATAAGACACCACTTGGGACGAACGTGTCTACTTATTTAACTTTATAAAAATTTAAGTATCTACTTAATTATATAAAATATATCAAGTAAAACTAAATTAAACTAACATGTTCATGTATTAGGTATTTATATACTATGAAGTCGGTGGGCGTGATGAAAATTTGACTTGTCTATTTCTAGTCATATATCCATCCACCATAAGTCATCTCCAACTGAAAATTAAAAAGACAAATTAAGTTGGAAAGTTGTCCTAATTATTAAAATAATTATTCCAACATTCATTTGGATAATCACAAATAAACAGACCAATAAAAAGAAGATATATTTAAATCAACAATTCATTATTTAATGTGTTTTTATAGGCATAAATGAGCACTATAACTCATTAGGTATACGTCCTCAATTCCCCATATATGACAAAAACAAGTCATTTGGAGCTTGCTAGGGCCACTTACTTAATTTGGTGGTTGCTTACACAAATATAGTACTATTATTATCTTTAATTGGATTAGCTTAACTATGCATAAGTGTAATTTACGAGAATAATTTTGAATTTTTGACCTCCTTTATTTAAAAGAGGTGAAATTTTGAAGGCGCTAGACGATTGGCACTGACTTTTATTTGATATTTGCCTATAAAACAAGTAGGAGACAAAAATTTAAGATCATCAATTTGTAAGGTCATTGAATTAAATATCTTGCTTGTAAACATCGTGGAGGCCTGAAAACAAGATCGTCCAAAAAAGATGTCAAACGAACGAATTAAAACGCAATAAAATAGACACGTTAATAAATAGATGTGTTAGTGTTTCATTAAGGGATTTTTAAAATGAATTAATTTGTTCTTTTTGGTCTTAGATAAGGATTAGGGGATTAGAGAGAATTATCCACATGTCAAATTAGATTCTTAAACGTCACCATAAACAACTAATTAACTGAACCTTAATTCAGTGGGATCAAACATAAGTTAATTATAATATCTATAAGATGACGTTTAACATATATGTACGTGGTAGCTAATTATGGATTGGCTCCTCTTAATCAATTAAATTAAACTATGCTAAAGTGAAAAAAAGTTGGAATATCTATAAAATAAACTAAAGTTCTTGAGATAAGAATGTTTTAGATAAACTGTCCCACTTAATCAAAATTTGTGACGTACGTATAAAATAAATGATCTAAATTTTATCACAAAATTAGACCCTACCACTAATTTAATGCAAAGGTGATTGTATTTGTGAAAAGTTGATGTTTAGAAGAGACTACAAAGTAATATATAGTGGAGGGAATTAATAATCATAGAAAAAATGGAGGGGCCAGTGGGTGGTAAATTAGGTCGATAGTGACTGATTCAAAATTTTTATTAAAGAGATTTAAATATAAGAAGTAATAATACGAATATAAATTATATATACATAAAAAATATTTTTAATCATATATAAATCGTATAATTTTTCGTCGATAGAAATTTTTCGAAAGACCTATCTTTTGTGGCCTTTTTGTTTGTTTCGAGTTAGTTGGTGCATAGAATTTGGTTATATGTAACACTTAGGACAAAAAAATGTAATTATATAATAATGTAGTAATGTATTTCAAAGCAAGCTGGAATTTAGTGATTAGAAAGGAATAGAATTATGTATACACATATTTAACTTGTTATAGCATACTTATTGTTTATTTTAGGATATTATTGATGTTATTAAACAAAATTATTATTCTTTTTATTTCAATTTTATGTGATACATGTCATTTTTGTTGGAGTCAAAAAGTTTAAATTTGTTCGATGATTTTCTTATTGAATCTTTAAATTTTTCAAAATGAAATTTATATATTTTTAAATTACATAAAAATAATACTATAAGTCATAATAATTAATAATTTAAAATATTTTAAAGATATATAAAAAATTAATGATCAAAGATTAACTTATTTAAATATTGAAATTGATATCACGTAAATTGAAACAGATAGATATAGTACTTAATAAATTATTTAATTGTGTATTCATGTTAACATCATCATTTATAATACTTATAAACTCATTTACAAAAATTGCAAAAAACTCTTTACCTAAACTTTAGACCTAGTCAATGTCTCCTTAAATAAGCTATTAAATTGACTAGACTAGCTTTAATATAATATTGCAAAATTGTTGGGGAGGTAATTACAAGTTCTCAAATTAAAAATAATTTGGAAGTATTTTGACTTGGTCAATTCTTCCTTAAATAAGCTATTTAATATATTGACTTAATCTAAAACTCTAAAATTAATGGGGAAGAAATGAATAATAATATTTATAATTCACTAGATTGATATTGCTTAGTAGAAATTGAGACAGTATTATACTTATTTTGAAAAATATTATTATCAAAAAAAAATTATTTTTGTAAAATGGTTACTTTTGAAGAGATACAATGTGTTGAAAAATATTATTATCAGAAAAATTTATTTTTTAAAAATGGGTACTTTTGAAGAGATACAATGTTTTTGTCTGATATTTTTAGAAGTGTTTTTTCAATATTTGATGAAATTGGAATTAGAAACCTTATTCATCCAAGATTTTAAAAGATAATATATTCCTTCATCCATCTATTTTAGAATTAAATAAAACATATGAAACAAAAACAATATTATGACATTAGGGTCCAATATATAGTAACAAAGAGAATCAAAATGAAACTTGTTTTAATGTTAATATCATGTTAAGAAAATAGATTTTGACAACAATCAAGATTAGATTAAAGGTTTAGAGCTAATTTTCGATCCTCTTATCAGTATTATTATTATCGCTCTTTTATTTTATTTTTTTATTTTAATATTAATTGTTATTTTATTAGTATGACTTTCTGTTACGCACTTGATTTATAATATACTTTATGATTATTTTAAATCCAAAACCATATAAAGATACTTTTATTCTATTTCATTTGACAAACTTTAATTTGATACGATATCTTTTTATAAACCTTTGAAACTTAAGATCTATCATATTTAAGAGCGAAAGGAGTATTTTAAAGTAAAATTAAAGGTGACGTTTTTTATGATGACTTAAAGAAAAAAATGTCACGTAAAATGAAACGAAACAGAAATAGAATACTATTGATCCTATAACCAACCAATGTAAGAGTACTCTTCAACAGTAGTAAAGTTGAATCTGGCTAAGAAAGACAAATTTGAAGATAAAATGAATCAATTCCTGCCAGGTAAGATTTTATGGGGAAAAAAATTTCTTGTTGGATAGGTTTTGTCTTCAACTCCATCCATCCCTTCATTTAACATTAGCCCATCACACCTCCCATCCTATTGGGAAGCTGAAATCAAGAAAAAAAAAAATACATCAAAGTAATGAAAAAATATATTTTATTCGTCTCGATTTATATGATACGTTTTTCATTTTAGTCAGTCTGTAAGAAAAATACTTCTTTTATTTTAAAAGAAATGACTTATTTTCTTTAATACTTTTTAATCTGTTTAAAAGCGAATGACTGTGTACTTCTTTTGGCAATAATTCTTTAATTTCAGCTATCTACGTAGCATGCATAAGGTTACAAGATTAAAGAGTATTTTAGTACATTTGACATAAAATTAATTTTTTTTTTATTTTCTTGAAATTCGTGTCAAATCAAATTTCATCATTCTTTTTGAAACGGAGGAGTAATATATTTCTATATTTAAGAAAAATTTAAGTTTACTTATAATAAGATGATATATAGTCACAAAAACATTTATAATTTAGTTTAGATCACAAGTTTCAGTACTCTTTTTTCTTTTTTATTTAACATGTTTGTCAAATCAGATAATATCACATAAATTGAGACTAACATATAACTTTTACTTTTATATCTTATCTGATACTTGTACTACATTAAAATCTTCTCTATTATTTGTTGTTGTTGTCTTTTAAAACATCATCTCATTCCAGATAAACATCAACAAAGAAAGGATGCCAAATACCACTCTTATAATCAGCATTTAAGCTAAGCTAACACCAAAGCTCAGGGGGGATGAACTTACACATGGTCCACTATCATGTGAACATCAACAACTTGATCATATATCCAAACCCCACCTACAATCCACAACATATATATATAGATACTGATTCATATCAGGTACTTCATTACGTAAATAAGTTAATTCATAAAAAATATATCACTGCTTTTACATAAGTATGTTAATCTCAATAAGCCGCGAATTTTCACGTATACTCCAGTTGACGTTGATGTACATACTTAAAGAAGGAGACATATCTGACTTGCGAATATGCTCAAATTTTTTTGAAAAAAATGAATCAGAAGAATCTAATAGATATACTTATAATGTGTTCAGATATTTAATTGAAACAAGTTCGAATATCTAAATGAAACTTAATGATAGATAAAAGATATTATCGATGTATTTAGTCTTATACCAACTACTTCACCCCATATATATACACCATATATACTATACACATTTATTTACCTACCCAACTACACAACAAAATGTGTACCTCATGCTAGTACATACCAATAATACTTAATTCCTCCCCCCCACCCCATCATCTTTGAATTTTCCCATGTCCCTTACCTTATTGGCTTCTAGTTGACCCACAATACCCACATCTCAATATCTTCAAAAACAATATTACTCTATTATCTAATAAAACTATATAATAAACAATTTGCATGACTAGTTGTATTATAATTATACAACAATTCAGACAAAACTTGACCCATAGCTCCTTATATATATATATAAGTATCCAACAAGTTCATCCATCAAACAACCCCAATTCACTACCTCTCAAAAACAGAGCAAAACAGAGTAAAACAGAGCAAATGGAGGTAAGTTGCATAGATCAAGAAATTAGCATAACTAGTGACTCCCCATCAACCATTTCCCCGGCGGGGTCTCCCCGCCAGATGGGAAGTGGGGTCAGCGTTATAATAGACGCTGACTCCACAAACGGTGTAGAAGCAGAGTCGAAAAATACTACTATTACTAATAATAATAACAATAAGCTTCCTTCTTCAAAGTTCAAAGGTGTTGTCCCTCAACCAAATGGTCGATGGGGTGCACAAATCTACGAAAAACATCAAAGGATTTGGCTTGGTACATTCAATGGCGAAGAAGAAGCAGCAAGAGCTTATGATATCGCAGCACAGAGATTCCGTGGTAGAGATGCCGTAACAAATTTCATTGATTTTCAAACAGAGGAAATCGAGATCTCATTTTTGAACTCTCGTTCTAAGGTTGAGATTGTTGATATGCTACGTAAACACACGTATAATGACGAACTTCAACATGCCAAGAAAGTATATAACAACAATACTTTCGAGATGAATGGAAGGAGGACATGCTATACTAATAATAATATCGCGACTTTTTCATTAGATGCTAATGAAAAAGTCGCGAATAAAGCTAGTGAACTGCTTTTTGAAAAAGCAGTTACACCGAGCGACGTTGGAAAACTTAATAGGCTTGTTATTCCAAAACAACACGCAGAGAGATATTTCCCTTTGGTTGCCAAAGTAAATAAAAATGATAATACTTCTAAAGGGGTATTATTAAATTTCGAAGATATGAATGGGAAAATGTGGAGATTTCGATATTCGTATTGGAATAGTAGTCAAAGTTACGTATTAACTAAAGGATGGAGTCGTTACGTTAAGGAAAAGAAGTTGAAGGCCGGAGATATTGTGAGTTTCAAACGATGTTCTGGAGTTGGAATCGAAGATAAACAACTTTTTATTGACTCGACGAACAGAATAATACGAGGTGAACAAGTAAAAGTGGTTAGATTATTTGGAGTGAATATATGTAAGGTTCAAGATGTTAGTAATAATGTTGTTGTTGAGAAAAATATGAGTGTTGGCAAAAGAATGAGGGAGATGGAGTTGTTGGCATTTGAGTGTAGCAAGAAACAAAGGGTAATAATTGATGCCTTGTGAATTTTTCTTGTGTTTGTAATTTTTTTTCTTTTTGTACTTTGGTTTTTTAGATGTTTTAATTATATAACTTCCAATTGTATATTAGTGTTATTAGAAAAAAAAAAAAAGAAGGGCTCAAAAAGAGAGCTAATCAACTATGGTGTAAACATAGATGAAAATAGAGACAACAAATTAATTAATGTGAGTCTCTAGGTTTTATATTTTTTTTTTCTAGCTTTTATATGTTAAAAATTTGAACTTTCTATGTCTTTCAAGTTTCATGAGTTTGTCATGCTTTATTTTTGTAAAGTATTCTTCTTGATTTACCAAAAGTATATCTATGATAGGCTATATATAACCTAACATTTTTAATTTTTGAATCTTTGTGACGTTGTATTAAATATACGTCGAATGTACTAAAATGTTTAATAATCTTGTATTTTTAAATATATCATGTTAAGATTTGAAATTAAAGAGTTGCTAAAAAGAAAAAAATAAATTTAAATAGACTGAAAAAGAAAATTAGTCAAACAAATTGAAATAGTGGAGTATATTATATCCTTAATGTGTATTTTTTATTTATTTTTTTGTATCAAATATCTACATTAGATTTTGACTAAATACGAATTCGCATTAGGATGGAATATAAAAATTTCTAACAAAGACTCCTCCTCCTTATTCAAAGGAACTCAGACTCAATATTTCTGATTAGAGATAAATTATTACGTAGTTAGTCATCCTTCGCTCGATTCAACTTTATTACGATTTTAACAAATGATTGACAAATTATTATTTTTCGCACAATATTCGAATTAAAATTATGCGAAATTTTCCTCTTGCCAATCGAATATGCACACTCTTTAACGAACATGTATGATTGCACTTGGTCAATACAATGGTTATAAATTGTGAGGCTTCACCTTAATTAATAATGATATAGTCTATGATATATGTAAAAAATCAACTATCAAAATTATCGAATCGAAATTTTAAATACATTTAACGTAACATCAATACCACATGCTGAAGGTACCATTTCTAGGACAAATTAATAGTACTTCTACACGTTTAACAATCAAAAAGATGCTGTACGCCATGTTTGTCCATTCCATCTTTTATATATATATATTCCTCAGAGTTTCTCTTTTTTTGAATTTTGAAATGGTTTAAATTGATAAGGTGTTTAAAAAAGAAAGAAGTTTAAAAAAAAACTCGTACTCTGAAATAATTAATACATGTTTGTATGATTATAAATCATTTCATTAAGAATAAAATGAGTATTTTAAAGTAAAAGTATTAACAAAAATTTAAAACGGTGATTTGAAACACCAAAACTTAATTTCAAGTGATGATTTGAATTATAAATAATATTTTTTTTAAATAGCCATTTTAATTAATAAATTTTTTTTTTTTTTAAAAAAGCAATCCTAAAAAAAATTTGAAGCAATCCTTTTTAAAAAAAAAAACAATGCTAAAAGTAAATGTAATATGTAAAAATAAATAGGTCAAGAAAGCCTTGATAGGAGATGTGCACCATTAAATTGATTTTTCCCATTTTTGAAAATTTGAAATCTATTCAAAAGATTGAAGATTAAAGTAATCTACCATGGTCCATGGTAATAAATAATTACACTTTTTCTTCAAAATACAAATTCAAGGATATCTATATTAATTATATACATAATTATATTGTTTACTTAAAATAAGACAAACTATACTAATTATACTTAATTATCTCACCTCCAATCTAGTTTTAAAATTATATAGAAGGCCCTATATCTATGTGTTATGCAATGTTGGAAGAATTGTTTGTAAAATGGCACATTAATCTTTTAATTTTAAAAATGAAAAGGACATTGCTTAAACAATTCAGCGTAGTTAACCAATATATAAATTGAATTACAGAATGTTATAATTATTTTGTGACTCAATAATATATAATGATTGCTTTGTTAGTTTAATTATCATATTTTCTCATTGATTTCACAAAACAACTCTTTTATCAAAATAATTTTCATTTTCAAGCATATTTTTAATTCTTTTCAATTAAATTAAAAGACATAAATAAAAGAAAAAAATTAATTCAATATGTAATGGATAGGTACGTTTTTTTTTATTGATAAGCATAAATTTGTGTAAATTCATATAATTTTTCTTGATTTCAACTAATATTTTTTCAAAATGTTTAGATTAAATTCACAAATTTAGACATCTAAACAATTTCATAAAAGTGGAGAAGTAAGTTCATCTCATTAAATTATAAGGTATGTTTATATAAATAGGAAATTTAAATTGACCAAGGAATAAATTCATAAATATAAAAGACAAAAAAAATTGTTATATAAGTTAACATGTTTGGCTAGAGTATGTACTCATTGTATCTTTCTATTTCCTCTTGTTTAGGCATGGAAAGAAAAAGTTCTCCTATAAGGAAATCTGTTGAGATAAAATTTATCAAAGATAAACGTGCTGAGAGTGCTAGAATTTCGAATATGTTGAGAACTCTGACTAAGAAAGCAAATGATCTTTCAATTTTATGTGGAGTAGAAATCGCCATTTTAATTTTCTTGATTGGAACTCAACCATTTTTTTTTGGTAATCCTGATGTGGACTCAGTGGTCCACCAATATTTGGAGCTCAACCAACCAACTACACCTTCGTCTTATACGAAGAAGAAAAAAAAGGTGGAGAAAAATAAGGATAAAGGAAAATCTGTTCAAAATAATATTACATATTGTATATCAGAAGATTTAAAGCTGACAGAAACAGAAAGGCTAAAAAAATTAAACCGGGAGATCGAGAAACTCGAAGATCATTTGAATAAGGAAATTCATCTCTTACAAAATGACATATGCTTTGAAGATCCCAAATTTATAGTTGAAATGGACATAGCTAGTTCTTCAACTATACCACCTAATTGGTTGAGTCTTTAATTATAAATTTCAATAATAGTATATCCAAACAATAATATTATTTTGGATGTTGTTTCCTTATAATGAATTATAATAAAAAATGATATGTCTGATTATTTTGAGTATTAGAATTTTTTTTCCAAAGTGATGCTATTATTCATTTATTATATATTTTATGACTTGTGAGGATGAGTGATACGGATCTCGAAAAATATAAATACATTTCAGAGTAAACAAAAAATTAAAAAACTATAAATTTAACTACCGTCAACAATTGAAATTAACAAACTTGAAATTAATATTATATATTACATAGAACAATAATAAGAGTATCATTAGTGTTAAGGAGATAAAGAAAGCAAAGGATTTGAATATTTGACTTTCTTATCCAATTTAAAAGAAAAGATTTTAAATATTTGACTGTCTTAATAAATTTTAAAGCAAAGATTTTAATTATTTGACTTTCTTAATCAATTTAAAAGCAAAGATTTTAATTGCTTGACTTTTTTTGACCAATTTAAAAGCAAGAATTTCAATTATTTGATTTTCTTGGCCAATTTAAATTGTTATCTTTTTGTTATAAATTTTCTTTGTCTAATACAATATTGGGTAATTCCTATTATGTAGAGGTTAGAACTATAAATGAAAAATGTTATTTTTTACCACAAAATAATATTCTTTCAAACGTTGCAATATATTGCAAAAAATGGGTCTTTGTTAATTTTATATTGCTTTGGAAAGAATAATTATCCAGACATTTTACACTTTTAATTTGAGACAGTTATTTTATTGATATAAATCTACAAAATGTCATTGCAAAAAGAACAAGATCAAATCAAACAAAAGTTTGAATCTACTTATGTAATAATATATCAGCGTTTTAAATAGTGATAAATAATATTTTAAAAGAAAAAATTCTAATATGTCATCAAACTATGAGTAAAGGTTCATTTATGTTTAAAAGATTGGCTTATCGAAAGAAATTTAAGGTGTTCGAAAATAATAGTGTGACTATCAAAATTTTAAAAAAAAATATTGTGTTATTTGAGGTTTGAACCTGAAGGCCTTCATTCAAATGGACACTTATTAGTTATTACCATTGTACCAAAGGCATAATTTTTATCATGTCCAACTTCAAATATATATTATTTAAATGTTAAATTTGACATATATATACAACGTAATTTCCTATGAAGGGTGTCCAACCTAGACTGACTGTAGTTGCGCCACTGCGGATGGCATTAGACATATATAAGTTTTTAGTCAAAGTTCAGTGACTTATTTGAGTCCTTACCTCTTAAATAATTGGAAAAATTTCTTAATTACACATAATTTGTTATCATATTTTCTTATTTTCCCTATTATTTCAAAAAATATCAAAAATCCCTTCTTTTTCTTTCCGCATCTCCTTTTCCTGATACATTAACTTGAAATCTCATACCCATGATTTTCTTGCCTTTTTTCATGCCACAAATCTCTCTATAATTACATCAATTAATATATTTTTGAATTTTAAATCTTTTTATTTCCAATTAATAATTTCAAATTATTCAATAGGTAGATTTCTTTCCATCTCTTCAATCTCCGATTTCTTTTATTATTATTTTTTAGCTTTTCATCTTAAAAAATAAAAACAAAATTATCTCCTCCCCTTGACCCCATTGAAATCTTATTGAACCATTGTAATTTTAGTTAATCATATCGTCGTCGAAATTTTTTCTTGAAAAATATTTATTTTCTTTTAATGTGTCTACAGTTAAAAACGTCAAAAAAAATTGTTGAATCTGCCATTGCACGCCATCACTGTCAAAGATACATAATTTTAATGTATCTCATTTATTTAGAGTCTTAAATTAATCTTTCTTAGTGTTATCATTGATCTGATACAGTGCTACAATAATCTTTGTTGTGTGCAATGTATCATGTTCATATTTAAGGTAGATACATAACTCTAATATTGTTGAATCTTCAATTAGTGTTTATCATGTTCAATATAAATGTACTTGATACATAAAATTTGTGTTATGTATCACACACAAAAAGGGAAGCTAATTTGATACAAATACATGTATAATGTATTTTTTTAGTTTTAAATTATAGAATTTCTCAAACAAAATAAAATACATAAATAATAATGTATCATGTACTAATTTTTTAGCTTTGATATATAAATTTGAATTTATACTAAATGTATATGATACATAACAATTACCAAACAATAATGTATTGATCTCAAATCTAAAATCTTATGAACAACACTTTATTATTTAATGTATCTAGTAAAAATACGACACTTATTTGAATCAGTACAAAGAAAGTGAAATATAAGAATAAAGAATCAACAGAAAGATGGTCAAGAAATAACTGTTTCCAATGACTACATGTTTTAACGAAAAAAATGATTTTCGAAAAGAGTTTGTTTTATTTTCATAGTTATTTTCGACTTTTAGGAGTCGCCACTTAATTTCGAGAAAATTAAGAAAACTTGTTTCCAAAAACAACTTAAACAAAAAAAAACGTTTTGGAAATAATTTAGGGGGTTCGGGATTCCTATTAGTGTCTTAGGAAGGTGTAAGGCACCCAAGACACTCCGCTAACTTACGGTTTTCCGGCGATTAACTTATTTGACTATTTTATTAACTCCTGCAATTCTTTTGTTTATAGAACTTTATTAGAAACTCTTATGCGAATTCTCCAATTTTTAGAATATTTCATTGAAGTTAAAACTTTAACTCTAAGCGATATCCAAACTTAAACATCTATCTTTTAAAGTTTCAAATTTTTAATTTGAGTTTGATAAAACAAAGACGTTCGATGGGGTTGGAGTTTTCTAATCCTAGACTAACGGCATTCAAGTAAAAAGCGTAAGCAAATAATAAAGAGAGAGAGAGAGAGAGAGAGAAAGAGAGAGATTCGGGTCTAAGTTTTCGGGTTCTGTTCGCCTTGACCGAAACTTGGACCCACCTGTTTTTGGGTTTTCCACCCCCTTTTCCTTTGTGCCTGTCCTAGCCTAAACATGTAAAAAAGAAATTGAAAAATAAAAGAAACAACAACGGGCTTATGCCCATTACAACAATACAACTAAATGAAAAATAAAGACAATCTTCTGATCCGCCTTGGATTTTTTTTTTTTACTCCTTGAACTTCAAATCATCTCGCCGATGTCTCAGCTTGACTCGAAAGGGTGAACTTAAGCCCTTACGGCTTTCTCAAAACGCAGGAGGAGATGAGAGTTTTTGTCAAACTCAGACAGATTTAGCATGCCACAAATAAAAATGAAAAGAAGTAAATATATAATCCAAAGTAACATAATTGCAAGAAAATAAACATACTTGATGGAAAATAAGCACTTTATCCATGAAAGATGCATATTTACAAATGATCCCACTAAAGGAGATTGCACAGAGGCATACTAGACAGTGTGTTTGAAGAAGAAAATTGATAAAACCAATAATAACAAAGAGACAAAATAAGATATATATATATACATAACAGTCACTTAAAAACAATGAATTTGTATGTCAGTTAATAACAGATATAAGAATAGAAGGACAGCGAAAAGAGTACAAGTAAAAAGAAAATTCGATAGAAAAATGATCACGTATGCTAATACTCATTCTTGAGCCAAAACTGGAACCAGTGAAGAATTGTATTCATGTATTGTTTCCTTTATAAAGTCATCCATACCAACTTTAACTACATGCTATGACTAAACAGATAGCAAACTAAGACGAATACACCAGCAGACGCCAAGCAACCCCCCCATAGGACAGTCCGACAAAGTATCGACATGAACAACAATATATACAATATGAAAACTCACAAACAATGGCAGACATAGTCATTTAGCTTCAGAATGTTGACATCTTATTTCATTCATTCGACTTGAGGCGAAAGAACGAATAATATGATGTCGAGTATCAAACAGTATTAGAGAACCATAATGAATAAAAATGAATTGAGACGAGAAGAATGATCTAAAAAAAAACTATGCCGAGTGTAGCTATGAAAACCGAAAATGCCAAGAACAACAGGATTCGAACTGGAAAGCGACTTCAAGACCCCTTTTAAATCACATATACATACTGCCTCTATGATACAAACCTCAACGTAAACAAGGTATATCAAGAAACTAAAAAAAAACTAACAACTAATCGCCATTTACTCGCTATTCGATATAAGACAACACTACAGAAGCAGAATGGACACGCCCGGAAACAAAAAGATGCAAAGACTCCCATGTAAGATGGAGCAGCAAGTTCAGAAAGCAAAGTAAGCTTCTTCAACAGCCATAAAACACAGAAACGAACCAGAACAAACCCAACAAGTCACAGTAACGTTCATAACAGATAGAATCAACAGCAGCTCACAAAGCAATAATCGACAAAGGAGACCATTTCGAGATGAAAGGAGACGAGAAGATAGTATAGAGTCGAGGGATTACCTCTTCGAAAGCAGCGAACAAGGGACGACTTCGAGCTAACGACTTCACCGCAAACAGAAACACGAACACGGAATCGAGTTTAGGGTCGTGGAATTGAACAACTTGCCGACCCCTTTGAAACCTCTCTCGCGTGAATGTATAAGGTTCCTCTCTTCCTTACGCCCTCGGAAACGAAACAAGAAAGACAAACAGAATACTTTTCAGAATTTTTTTTTTAATCCTTGCTGATAAAGCTCTCACCCCAAATTTCCAAACAAAAATTTTTCAACCCCTTCAACGTTTGAGGGAGGGGATATCTATAGAGGGAGACTAGGTTTTCGAAAGCTGGAGGGAATTTTCGGCCCATCTGCTAATTCGAAATTCAAAATCCCCAAAATCTTATCCGAAATTTCGGAATATACCGATTAGATGCTTCCGAATATCCCATTCAAACGGGTTGATGGCGAGGTGGAGGGTCGTGATGAACCTTCCGTCCTTGGTACACGACGTGGCTCAAATCCGCGTTGCAAGGACGGATTTTCGCGTCGTTTAGCGCGCAGCAGGCTGTGAGAGGAGGGAGACGCTGCAGAGCTGTACGAGGACAGCTAGACGCGTACTGGGGCTTGTTCCGCACCCACGCGAGATAGAGGAAGGAGGGAGAAGAGCGCGGGGGAGGGAAAATCGCGTGAGGGCGCTGGCGTTTCTGGGAATTTTCGTCTGTTTTCTGGGATTGGGTCGCGTACATTTTTGTTCTTTTCCGTGAACAGCGATGAGGAGGAAGAGAAGAAGGGGGAACTTGGGGCTGGGTCGGGTTATTAGGGAATGGGTTGGGTATTATTAAGTTAGTGGGTTGGGGTTGAAATGGGTCGGACGGAGGGGGGTAATTGGTGTGGGCTGGATTAGGAATTAATCTAGTGGGCTGGGATGAGGGATTTGGGCCTGGGGAAAATGGATTGGGCTGGAGGAAGGGAAGAGGAGGGAAAACGGGTGGGCCTGGGAGGTAGGAGAGTGGGCTAGGCAAATTTTTTAAAGGAATGGGCTGGGAATTTAACAAGTTAAAGCAGTGGTTTGGTTTAATTTAGAAGATATCCAATTAAAATGATGAATTTTGCATTAATCAATTAACGAGCCCCTTTTATTTAATAAAATAATTATTAAAGTCGTAAAAAATGATTCAAAAGTATAATTATAATTAAAATTAAACTACTTTAATAAAACATTTAAATGCATATTTTGATGGTTTTTGAATAATCATAAGATATACAAACTATATACATAATTATGTAATATATATATATATATATATATATAAAAATCATGACGAAAGGCATTCGAAGTAACATGACATTCATGTATTATATTATTATATTCGTAAAATTTGTAAAACTAATTAATTAAAAAATATTTGGAAAATTTAGGAAGCTCGATAATTAATTTATACCGACGCGGGTCAAAATTGGGTGTCAACACTACAAACTGAGAAAACAAAGTCTACAGCAAAAATAAGAGTTTTTTGCTACATAGGTTCTTTTCGAAATTTCTTAACAAGAAACAAAGTAACTAAATAGAGATTTTTCGTGCTTCAACTTTCAAAGACACGGACGTTCTTTTTGCCAATTCCCTCAATTATGGACAAACCTTCTAATTAAATATGTTTACAACTTATTTTCTCTTGATTTTGAAAGGATCTTCGTGATGTGTCTCCTCGGATTTTTCGATATTATGAATAAAAATTTGAAAGGATCTTGAATGAACTGGAGATGAATTTTGAATCTCAAAATTTTCGGCAATCTTGTATCAAAATCGAAAGGATATTCGATGAACTTGAAGATTCACAAAAGAAATTATTTGTCCAAAAACAATTTCATCACTTTTGTATCCTTCATAACTCCCCTGCTTATCCAAAATTTTGACAAAAGTTTTTATGAAACAGAGAAAACGATGAACAAGAAGAAATTTAATTTTTGATTTTTTTGGATAGTTACACTATATGATTGAATTCTTGACAATATGGAAGGGAATAGCGCAATTTATGGGACTTATATTATTTTCAACTTTTCCCCCCTTAATTAGTGTAACAGATGGATAAGATTGTAATTTGATTTTTTAATTTTTTTTCCTTAAAGATTGATACAGAATGTATCAACAATAATCCTGATCCTTTTTTATGTATCAAAAATACCTAAAAAACATGAGATTTATGTAATTAGAAAAATAATAGGGATAGAAGGTAATTAAGATCTTACACTATGTGATTTAGGTAAGTTATACTAAATAATTTAATTAATAATATAGTCAAATCATAGTTGACCACATATATTGATTTTGCGAAACCCTTTTTTAATCATATATCATATGCATATATAAAAGAGAATTTTAGGGCCACCTATGTGGCGCAATTATAAACCAGAATTCTCTTTTAATTTTTTTATTTTTAACATTATCGTTCCCCCATGAAAAGATGAGACATTTATGAAAGTTGTGACTTTTATGAAAAGTTGTGACTCTCATGAAAAATTTTGACTTGAATGTAGACTTGTGACTTTTATGAAAAATTGCGACTTTAATGAAGAGTTGCAATTTTTATGAAAAATTGTGACTTTTATGAAAGTTGTGACTTTTATGAAAAGTTGTGACTTTAATGAAGAGTTGCGATTTTTATGAAAAAGTATGATTTTTATGAAAGTTTGTGACCTTTTCGAAAAGTTGCAACATTTCCAAATAGTTGTATCATTTCCGATAAGGCACAATAAATATTTGCTCACACTATCCTTTGTTGTGTATAAATAGAGGGATTTCCTTTCATTTTAAAACAACAAAAATTCTGAATCTCTTCTTCTTCTTCTTCACAATTAAATATTTGCGTACTTTGCTGCTATTGAGTGGCTCACTCACACCATTGCTTATGTTACAGATCCTGGTATGATTTTCACGATTATTAATTTATGTTTATGTTATTAAGGATAAATGATAAGATGCAATAATTTTTATTTTCCTTTACATTATTAATGTTTGTTACTATGTAATCTTATATGTAAGATAATATATTGTTTTAGTTTTAATAACTTGTATGTCTTAATTATTATTTTATAAATTTCATGATGCTATTAAATTTCCGCACGAAGCGTAAGTAATTTTACTAGTTATGATATAAAAGAAAGTTTGGCTCTCTCAAGAATAGGATGGACCCGATAGGTGTTACTCCTTCCGCTCATTTTATGAGCATAGTTTTTCTTTTGGTCAGTCCCAAAAAGAATTGTCACATTTTCTTATATAGTAAATATCGAGAAAGGATAATTTGTTTTTATTTATTATACCATTAATTAAATACTTTAAAAAATAATGTAAATTTCTTTAAAATTTTAAGTTTTTAATTCATTAACTTCATAATTAATAGAGATAAAATGTTAAACTCACTATATCAATATTGTTTTCTTAGTAGGTGTGTCAATCTGAAAGTGATAAGTAATTAAGGATAAAGGGAGTAACATATAGGTTTTTTTTTTTTTAAAAAAATAAAGTTATTTTCTAGTTGGATGACAATATTTTTTTATATAAAGATACATAGCAGAAGATAAAATTAACCTATTTTAAATAATCCAGATATATATATATATATTTGGCCCTCTCTCCCCCCCCCTTCCCCCATTTTTTTTTTGTGTGTGTGTGGGGGGGGGGGGTAAAGAATTAGACCAGCACAAAATACATAATGAATGACACCATAATAAAGGAAATGTTGTATGTTTATGTGTACAACAAAATAAAAATAAAGATTATATGAAGCAAACCAAATAAAATTATGAATTGTGTATTTATAAATCTCAATCTTAGCGATTAAATAACGAATGTGCTTTGGCGTTATAGTGATTCTACTACTATGAAAAAATATGCTAGATCTATTTTATTGAATGAAAATTTCAAATTGTATCATATTACTTTAAAATCCAATAATATTTTCGTAGCGATCCATAAATAATATAAAAACATAAAATTTTATAGTGAAAGTCAATTTATAACTAACATACATCTAATTACACAGAAAAATGAATCAACATGTAAATATGTGGTTGATAATACATTATACTAGCAAGCTTTTATCAACTAAGTAAAAAAATGTATATAAAGGCTACAAGTACTAAATATTTTTTCACCACTTTCCTTTAATAACTTATATTACTCTAAGAAGAAATTATGGGTCTCAAGGGCAAGTTGATTGGTTCCATAGAAGTAAAATGTGGAGGATCTCCGATTCACGATATTCTTCACGCTTGTCCGACCCATTTGGAAGGTCAAACGAGCCCCGAGGCGAGCCTACCCCTCATTTCGACGATTTTCGTGTGCTATAGCATACCATTTTTTGGGTGATCC
>NC_028640.1:862580-873954 GCF_001406875.1 Solanum pennellii
CGTTTGACCTTCCAAATGGGTCGGACAAGCCGTGATGGCCAACCGTATGCATAGACAAGGTTAATAATTACAGATGGAAAGGAAATATTTCTTAAAGAAATGATTGAATCGGTCGACCTTGAAAAAAATCGATTACTTGGAAAGTGATTGGAGGAAATATGTTAGAGTCGTATAATTCCTTTACTATTATCACATCGAGTGAACATCAATGGACGACAGTTACACTTGCGTACGAGAAGAAAAATGAAGATACTCCGGAGCCTCTCACACTCTTGAATATTTTTCTTACTGGACTCAAAGATATTGAAAGTCACCTTCTCAAGTAATAGAAAATCTATATGGTTGAATGGTTATATACATTATGTATGTGTGTGTATGTTCGTATTTGACTAATAATTACTTGACAATAATGGCTAGTTTTTGCTAGCGTATGAACTAAATAATGTCATATATTTGAATAATATACATATTATGTATACTAACTTCTAAATAATAAAATTTAACTCATAATTTCATAGTATATTCAGTCTTATATGTCTGAAGTTGTATTATTCACATTTTAATATCTCGTTTTATTTCAAGAGAATTTGTATAAATGTCACATTCCGTTTCTCATTGAGGTTTTTCAATTAAAGGGACTATTTTGAAAAGAAATTATTTACAAAGTCGTCATTTAAAGTTGAATTTTGGTGAATCTTTAATCAAAATAAAGTTTACACTTTATTTTAATTGGTTTGCGAACAAGAAATTTGGATAAGAAATTATAATAATCGAGAAGATGTATCAAACATTCTCAAATCTCTTGATTCTAGCATAATCACTTTATTAATTTATATATGATTTGAATAAATCTAAGTATACATTACGCTTATGAACCTAGCTAGAAAAACTGCTTATGGATACTTGCTTTTTAATTTTTTTTTAACTTATTTTTAAAATATCTTGTTTTATTAATATTGTGCTGATTAGCAACAATTTTCAATTATGACAAGGAATTATCCTTATTTATATGTGATATTTCATTTAATTAAATGATATCAATTTATTTTTAAAAATTTATCCTTATTTATATATTCTTGTGGAATTTTTCTCCACTGCTGTTTTTTTATGGCCGTTTTGCCTTTTTTTATTAGAAAAAATAAAATTGTAAAGGATTCTTAATTAGACCATCACAAAATATAATGAACGACACCCTTAAAATAAAAATAAACCAAATAAAATCTTCTTTAGGGAACAAAGTTATTTAGTGAACAAATCATCTAGGCACAAATATGTAAGGATTAATATCATTTTATTTGTTAAATTATTCACTTGTATTACATATAGACGATTTTACAAGAGTGGTAATAATTCAACTGTCTTCGTGTTTTGATGTTAACGATTAAATTAATATCAATTATTTTGTAATCCTTTAAATTATGAAATGTGCATATGTAAATCTGACGATAAAATAACGAATAGGCCTTACCATTTTCTTTTCTCAACTTACTAGAAGACCATAATAGGTCTCAAAGGTAAGTTATTTGGTTCAATACAGGTAAAATGTGAAGGACACTCGATTCATGCTCATTATCTATCAATATAACCCCTAAAGTAGTTAAGCATGAAAAATAAAACGATAAAAATTGGTTCGATTTTTAGCATTTTAAGATTCATGAAGGTTAAAGTAGTATATTCAATCTCACAGGTCTGAACTTGTATTGTTCACATTTTAATATCTCATTTGTTTCAAGCGTATTTGTATGAATAATCACACCAAAAATTGGGAAAATTTTCACACTAGAGAAAAATGCTTTAAGAATAATACTTCACCATTCAAAACAAACTCAAATGGACTTTGAAGTCCCTCTCAACCAAAGAACATTTACTTTTACATTTTGAAAACAAGTGTTCTTTCCCATCTTTGTGGTTGATAAGGTATGAAACTAACAATCTTAACACCTTGAGGCACCGGCAACTCATCCTGCATCGGAATTTTCTCATGCCAGACAAACTCGTTCTCGTGTTCATACTTCCGGAGCAACACATTCAAGTCATCAATCACTTGCTTATAAACTAGTCTCCATGACTCTTCTCTTGGTGTATGTTTTTCTGAACTTTGTATCACATGGCAAAGAACTCCAGTAGCGAAGCCTATTTGCCCCTCCGTCTTTAGACTCTCTGCTAGATACTTGTAACTGAGTAACTCATGCAGCATTTTACAGGTCGTAATATAGTCCTGTATAGTTCAGAAATATCACCCAAAGACATATGTCAACCCTTGCAATAGTAAGCATGTTCATAGTTTCCGGAAATTCAAGTCATAATAATAATAGAAAATGTTCTTGAAGCTAAAAGCTTTCAGCGATACTGATGGATCTAAAGCATATCAAAAGCATCGGTATATAAAGAAACAATAAGGGGAGCTAGAAAGGCGAGAGAAATAGATAAACAAGACATACCGTTAAAGATGAAATGTCTTTGTACTGCTTGGTGGCTGAATTCAAGGTATGAATAGCTTCATTAAGAAATTCACAAACACCATAGTGCAGCTTTGCCAAAAGTCCTCCGGTATTCCCTTTTTGCTCTGCCTTCTTCACTGTCACAGCCTAAGTCCAACATCAGGCAAGCAAAAACAGAACGTTATTACAAGCCAAACAGGTGATAATTTGGAGCAGAACTACGCGTTGATGCTCAAATTCTGATTTAGAAAATATAGATAGCATCATTGTTGGAGAGGCTCGAGAAGAAAAACGAAAACAAGATAACAATTAAGACTAACCTGTGCCTCAGCTAAACAAACAAGGGTGGTTGCAGCAGAAACACTAATCAGAGCTTCTGGTGGCCTTTCTGGTGTCCACTCATGCTGCAAACAAGGAAGGACAACCTGAGCTAGATGTTGGTAAATTCCCGCAGCTTTTCTGAGAATGGTGGCAGATTGCACTAGATCTAAAACACGGGAGATAAATTAGATATTTCCATGAAAAGATAGAGATGAGATGAAGGAACGAACATATATATCACACATACCTGTTGACAGAACTTCCAAAGCTTGATCTCGAAGCAATGCACCAAGAACGAAAAGTGTCATACCAAGTTCAAAATTCAAATTATCCATTTGATAAAGTTTTGGACCGCTAAGATGGAAAAAGGAGGATGGAGCGAGAGAGCTGCTCCACCTAATCTTTAGGTCAGAAATCCATCGAGCCATCTTCGGGTCGTCACCAACTAGGTCTACATGGTGTATCAAGTTCCCCAAAAGTGGCAAATATTGTTCTACCTTCTGTATATTCTGCATAGATTGAAACAATCAAAATGAGTAAGTTCCTTACACTGTTTGTTGCTTTTGAAAGGTTAGCAAGCAGTTGATCAGTATAAAAGGCCAGCTAGCTCAATTGTCCAGCTGAATTCGTAACGCAGAATGTTATTATTATCATGTCACTATGTTAGCAAGAAGGTAATATACAAAGAGTCAAACAAAATAACTACCTGTTCACATCGAGACGTCAACCCCCCAGACATTTCTCTAGCAATGGCCTCTGTCACAAAGCTATTCTGATTGATCGACTCGATAGCTCTCCTTCTGGAGCTCAACTCTTTTAATTGCTCCAGGGTGCCAGGATCAGACGCTAATAATGCATTTTCAAATAGAACCTGTCAACATTAGCACGTAAAAAACAATGAAAATCAAATTGTGATATCAATAGAACCATATAGCTATAGTCTGAAAACACACAACTGTTTTTTAAAATTTCCCCCCATTGGAATTCATTATTCAGGTGTAAGGAGTTGAATTGATACAATTCTACTGTCAGACATCTATCTTTTTTTCATTAAGAGTGGCGTCTAGATCAATCAACTTGCGTGCACCTCGACTATTTCACCATATATACACGTACTACTTCCCACCAGCACAGCTACCGTGTAACACTTCACCACCAAGTCTTAGGCAGATGAAAGTAATCAATCACCTACTGTTTTTATCTCTATTCAGAAAGCATATACGGCTAATTTCACAAATTCGGGTGAAAATTGTTTCTTTTCCCTTCTTAAGTACAAAAATCAAAACTCTCCACCAACCTTACCTATCAAAAATAAAAGCACAGAGCAGTCGAGCATATATTTATCAACACACACTAAAATCAGCTGACAAATTATCGCCAGAAATATAATCAAAATTCAACAAATCTGAAACTTTCTATTCCATATCCAGATTCAAATCAACTCCTTAAATAGAATCCGGATCAACAGATTCAACGAAGCAGCCAGTACGGCTTCATTTTTCCTAATTGTGATTACTGATTAGCTAGCATCATCATCATTACGCATTATAATATTCAATTTCCTAACAACAGTGATCAATGAATCAAAACCACAAAATTAGAGCCAATTAGCTAATAAAATCAAATAACAATACCTGAGGAGATTTCTGCTTTGAAAAACCTTGAAAATTTATCATCATTTTTTCTGATTCACTCTCCCCAAAATCCACTCAAAAACAATGAAATACAGTGAAAATTACACAGAAAAAAAATTGAGAAGAAAATTGTGGTCATAGTAGATTATGTTTGTGAAGTTAAGTAGGGCAAGAAATGAATATAATTAGAGAAGAGAGTCCACAAAATTGAAGGGTCATTTTCAATCACTCTTCTACTCTTTTCCTTCTCTACTAAGAATACCGAATTTCATTTTTCGGGTCAAATTTCATCTATTGGGTTCCCGCCGGCCCATTTAGAAAGATGAATTTGGGCTACTAACGGTTATACCTTATTTAAGTCCAATAAATAGAAGAAAAAAAAAAGGAAAAACTACATACTACAATATATATTATGATTGTACTTTCAAAATATTATTATGTATTTTAACACTAGTAAGGAGTTTCCTATCATATAGTAGGGAAGATATGTTTAGATATATGCTACCTGATACACTAAAATAGGGAGGAACGTGAGTGGGACTCATTATATATCCAGATACATACATCTTGTAGCGAGTGTGATTCGCACGTATTCATGTATCTAGTTTGGCATTTATTTGGACACCAATACATAGAACAGTTGTGAGCGAGCAAGATGAGAGGCGCGCGAAGTTTGTTATGTATCACAGATACATGTGAATTCACTTGAATACTATGTAGCTATAACAAACTACACCTAATTTTGGCCACATATATCCCGAGATACGTGTATTTGAATGTATTTGGACGCATGCAAACTGGAGTGTGTATATACATAAGTAATTAGCTCCTAAACTAGTGGGAGTTATGTAAGTTCTCCGTTTAAAACGAAGTTACGTTAAACAACATGAAGCATAGTTGATTACTTGCTGAAACTAACAGTAATTTTTGAAATTCGTTTTTCTGCAGTTAATTGTTCTGCATACATGTATTTGACGGTTTAGATACATGTACGTATATCAAATACTCGCAAGTATGATAAGGTGTAGTTTCTAAATGATTGACATGTATTTGAGATATGCTAACGCGCTTGTCTTGCTTGCATCTCTCCCTCTCTTATCCCTCTCCTTTTTTAGATATGTATTTCATAGTGTATCAATTTCTACGAGTATATTCAGTAGAATATGAAAGCATATATCAAATTTAATTTCATCTAATGTATGTTCATATTCAATATTTGTTATATATAAAATATAATTTTAACCATGTGTATAAGTGTAATTTTCTGTTAAAGGATGTTCTCCGCTCCTAATTTTATCACAACATAACTTTGAATTATTTTAATTTAATTTAGTTTGTTAGGGCACAATAGAACATTTCCCCAAGTTGTGGGACAACATCAGAATTCCTGTTTAAAACAGAACTCTTTATTGCCATTTAGAATATTGTGTGGTTTGGTGTGTTTGGCTCCATTATTTCAAAACGTCACTCAGAAGTATGAAAATTTATGGGTTTTTTCAAACTCTTTAAAAACAAAAAAAAATAAAGCATAACAACTATAATACGCAAAATATGGTAATCACACCCTCTGCCAGTTTCTTTCATGAATTAGATGCAAAATCTCTCCCGTCTAAGTTCAATCAATTCCGATTTCATATGAACATGATCACTTGAGTAGTAGTCTTGTTGGAAATCTTAACGAAGATACGTGTAGAGAATTCTTTATGCCTATTCTTTAACTAAAATCACCATACAAGTAATTCAACTTTGAAGAACAAGATAACAAAAGAGATCAATAACGGCATAATACATAAATATGCTCATTAACTTGGCTTCGAATCACATTTATGCTCTTCAACTTTAGGTATGCACAAGTAGACACTTAAACTTATATAAAGTTGAACAAATAGACACACATGTCCTACATATCATCTTACACGTCATTTTTTGTCCTACGTGGTATCCTAAGTGTATTTTGCCATGTAGGACTCATGTGTTATTTATTTAAAAGTTGGATAGTTAAAGTGTCTGTTTGTTCATTATGAAAGTTGGAGGTCAAAGTTAAAATTTGAAGTCAAGTTTAGGATCCAATATATGTATTATGCATAAAGAATATGCATAAACATGACTCTTAATTTGATATCAGCTGACAATTATGACCTTTAATTTTGGATGTGCACAAGCAGGCACTTAAACTTGTATAAAATTGCTCAAAATAGACACATTCATCCTAGATGACAATTTTGTGTATTATGTCATACTTATTCAATTCAATACAAATTCAAATGTCTACTTGTGCACACGAAGGGCATAATGAATCCAAGTTAAGGGTCATTTTTGTGTGGTTATTGCAAAAATGAATAGATTTTGAGCTGTGTTTTGTGACATCATCGAATATATAGGATACGTTCTTGGAGGTTAAAAATATGGTTGGGTTGACTAAAGAAGCAAATGAAGTGATGGAGCGGCTTCAGATTGTTGGAGGAACAGAGGAGGTAGAATGCATAGCTATTGTGGGTATGACTGGACTTGGAAAAACCACACTGGCAAGAAAATTATGGAGTGATTCTCAGATTACAGATAAATTTTGCAAGAACATTTGGGTTTCTGTCGGACAGTCGAACCAACTAATTTTTGTGATTCTCAAATCATCTACAGGACCTAATCAAGAATTTCGCTGTAATGGTGAGAATGAATTAGCTAAATTAATAGCTCTGTTTGTGACTGAACAACACATGAGGTGTCTCGTTGTGTTGGACAATGTGTGTGGTAGCGGACTTGTGAATTTTTTCAAAAATGTTCTCCCAGAAAACAACAAAGGACATAGGATCTTGATGACCACTCGCCGCAGAGATGTGGCAGCTAGTTGTGCAAGTAAGGAACCTTATCATCTCAAGTTTCTCGATGGAGAAGACAGTTTTCGGTTGCTGGAAAAGATAGTTTTTGACAATGGAATTAGGCATAGGAAGGATGAGTTAGTAGAGGTTGGAAAGAGTATTGCAAGTAAATGTGGAGGATTACCACTCGCAATAGAGGTAATTGCTGGAGCTCTAAAAGTTAATCAGACCGCGTATTATTGGAAAAGGGTAGAGAACAATTTTTGGCAGTTTGTTGTGAGAGAAAATGACACATCAAGCTGCTGGAAAATTGTGGAAGCCAGTTATGGAAGTTTGTCCTCCGAAATGAAGGCGTGCTTCTTGTATTGCCTAGCATTTCCGAAAGGCTATGATATCCCTTTTCAGATGTTGATTAGCTTGTGGATGGCGGAGGGGCTAATAGAGTCAAATCCAATAAATTTCTCTTCCCCTAAGGACAAAGCAGAGGATCATTTGATGGAGTTTGAGAATTTGAACCTTGTGACTGTGTCGAGAGAGATTACTGGTTCGATAAAAAGGATCAAATGTAATGAAATATTCTATGACTTCTACAAGATGGAGGTGACTAAAGAAAGTGTTTTTCAACAACTAGGTCAAACACATGATCTTCCATCAATAAACGATCCAGATATTTCTCGTCGATTGCATATTGAATCATCTCATCTTTCAGATTTTATCTCCCAAAATCCTAGTGCAGAACATGTTAGATCTTTCTTATGTTTCCCCTCGGATGATCGTGTTGCTAATGTTGACATTCAACTCATCCCGAAAGCATTTCCACTTCTCAGGGTTTTGAAAATTGAATCAATCAACATACCCTCCTTGAAGAATCTTGACCAACTATTTCATCTGAGGTACATTTCTATCTCAGGTAATTTCATGGAACTTCCTGCATTCTTTACTAAGTTTTGGAGTTTACAATCTATTATAATTAATACATCCCACCCCACTCTCGACGTAAAAGCAAACATATGGAACATGTCAAAGTTGACGCATTTGAAGACCAACAAACCTTGTAAATTGCCTCTCCCTTCAACCCAAAAGGGAAAACGCTCCTCCTGTCCGCTGCAGACTCTTTCTAAGATTTCACCTCAAACTTGCAACAAAGACGTGCTCGGAGAGGCTTCCAACAGCCTCAAAAAATTGAGTATACAAGGGAACATAGAAGATTCTCTTAAAACTAACAGCGACAGATTCAGCACGTTTGAAGGGTTTCAAACTTTTGAAAAGTTTGAGTGCCTAGAAAATTTGAAACTGATAAGTGATGTCCCTTGCCATAGTAATGCTTTTCAGCTTCCAAAAGTATTATTCAGATTTCTACTCAAGCTTAAGAAGTTAACTTTGTCAAACACAATGTTCGATTGGAAATAGGCGACTAAACTGGGCCAACTGTGATGCCTGGAGGTCCTAAAGTTGGAAAAGGAGGCATTCACAGGGAGTATATGGAAGCCGGAGGAAAATGAATTTCGGAAACTGCACATCTTGTCGATTCATAGTGATGACCTCCATACTTGGGTGGCTTCAAAATCTCACTTCCCCGAGCTTAGGGTACTTGTTCTTGAGTGTCCTCAGCTCGAGAGTGTGCCAGCTGAACTATCTCAGTTTCTGCAACAGTGCTCCGAAAAGCATCAATTCTTTGCTCATTTGTATGAAGCTGATCCCAGGGCCACTCAGTGAAGTTAAAAGGTCAGTTATAAATCTGCATTTTCCATATTACTTGTCTCCTGTTGCGTCCACTCAGTGCATATATGCGCTGAATTATGAGTCCAAATGATGTATTCACAGAGCGCTAGTTTCAAAACTTATCTGAAAACACTACTCTCCTTTTTATTGCAGGGAAGTTTGATCAACTGGGAGCCCGGGATCATCGACATATAGCTAAATAATGCTTCTTTAATATAGTCATGTCACTGTGTCTCATGCATATTTTCTGTCATCTTGTAAGATCATTACAATGAAGAAAGCTTCTTGTCTTTTGTTTATTCAAGTTAGTTAATAATAATAAGTCTCTTTATGATTTGAACTTTGGGTTTGTGTGGTCTACTATCTTCAAAGATATGTTATAAGTCTCAAGAGTTATAACCTAGATATATGATTTTGGGGGTCCTAACCTCGGGTGAGACGAGCCCTGCTCTAATACCATTTGAAATTAGGTCTTAGACTTAACTCTCACCCCAAAAGCTAGCTCAAAAAACAAGTTAGTTAAAAGACATGATTTTTTATGTTTTTAACATATTTATTGATTACAAATTAAATATTACTATATATATATATATAATATTTCTAAATATTCATATCATATGGGCTGCCTCTGAGGCTAGCGGACCAAGTGAGGCTGGGCTAAAAAGTCTCGTTCCTAAATGGGCAAAAAAAATTAGATCCAATCCCACTTAATTCAAGGGTTGGATTGGGCCGATCTCGCGGGTCAAGCCCATTTTGACAGCTCTAATCTAAATTAATTAAAATAGTATGGAAGAAATATGAAATTCCTATAAATACTTATTTTAGTACAAATAATAGGCCAAACACATTAGTAATAAAACTTTGAAGTTACATCCTAAGTTGCCACCAAAAATCTTTTATAGAGACAATTTCTTCGTTTGAAACCAATTAATTTTTCAGTCATATTTCAGAAGGATTATTAGTGGCTACGGTGAATAGGTCGCCACTAATATCTAATCTTTTGTGGCGATTGTAAGGTCGCCGTTAAATCTATGCATTTTGTGACAAGACTTATCATATTAATTCTACGCGCCTCTACAAATAAATATAATATGAAATAAATAAAATTATGTCAAATTTCGACCAAATAAAAAAAAGATGCAACATGAGTTCAATTGCTAAATGACAAATTAAGGGTCAAAAACTCATTTAAAAATTAAAACCTGTTATTTTGTTCATTGGATATGCTTAATATATTAAAATTAAAAATACTTCTACTAATTTGACTTTGTGTGTAATCATACTCACTGGTATACTACGATCATTACAAAGTTGCCCTAGTCCTCCTTGTCCCCATTTTATCACACGTTCTCAAAGTCGTTGTACTTCTATAAAATAAAAATAGTGTGCAACTAGTTGTGCTTTGTTACTCTCTCTGTCTCAATTTATATAATACTTTTTATATTTTGAGTATCAAACAGTTTATGTTTGATCGGAATGTACATGAAATGTTTAATTTTTTTGAAATGAAATTTATATATCTGTAAACTACGTAAAAGGTACTATGAGTCACAATAATTGATAATTTAAAATGTTTAAGAGATCTATGAAAAATTTACAGTCAGACTTGTTTAACTTTTAAAATTCGAAAGGTGACATAAAATGGGACGGAGGGAGTATTTTTTATTTTATTGTCATAAAACTGGCAATGTGAAGGCACCCCGTAAGATCCGGTTCTAGCGGTAAGTTAAATTAATTAATTGCAAATGATGATGCCACTTATAATTAATATATATCCAATCATGGACTCAATTCAATTATTAAGCCAAAGTCATTATTTAATCAAGTTATTCCTGTGAATTAGTTGTTGTTTGTTGATTTAGGGCCCGTTTGGATGGGCTTAATAAAAGCAGCTTTAAAAAAGTATTTTTGAAAGTGCTGAAACTTATTTTTAAAATAAGCAGTTATGTGTTTGGATAAAAGTGCTGAAGTTGCTATGCCAAACGTGAAAAGGGAAAAATGGAAGAAAGAGATGTTAGGGTTATGTTGTAATTTGGAGATTGTATAAAAATATTAAGGGCAAAAAGATAAAAATGTGGTCAACTTAAAACAGCTTATAAGCTAAAAAAAAAAAACACCCCTACCCCAGCTTTTAACTTTTGGCTTAAAATAAGTTTTTTTTTAACTTAAAATAAGCTATTTTGAGTATTGCCAAACAGCTAAATAAGTCAAAAATCAGCTTTTAAGTCAGTTTGACCAGCTTTTAAGCTGAGCCAAACAGGCTCTTAAACCTCGTATGTAGTCATATGATTTGTATATTTTAAATGAGGCCGGAACATAAACTTATATATAAAAATTCACTCAAATTACAATGGTAGTAGATTATTTTCTTAATTAAGCAAATGTAGGTCTATATTTAACAAAAATGATATATATATATATATATATATATATATATATA
>NC_028640.1:874012-883026 GCF_001406875.1 Solanum pennellii
TATATATATATATATATATATCAATTACTAGAAGATTTCGACATAAATACATTGTTTTGTTAACGAGAGGTATATTTTCCCTTTCCCAAAAAAGTTTGCAAAAATGATTTGTATTTAGGCATATTGATGTTAAGGTAGTTTCTTTGCATTATTTTTTGATCTTCACATGATGTTTGACACATTCATTGGAGCGGAGCCCTATTATTATGATTACTCAGGGCTCAAACATGAGACATTTGATTAAGAGTGAAGTAATTCTATCACTGCAGCACATCCATGTTGGTGCCACTATTTTATTTTTTATTTTTAATATATACAAAGGATAAAGACTACGACAATGTGGAGGACTAGCTCTACAATTTCTTAATTTTTTTAGGAGAGTTTTGATGGAATTTTTTTATTTTTGATTTTTTGTTGGAGTTGCATTTTGAGAAACATATTTGATCATTTTATTTTTTATTTCTAAATATCTAAATTATTACTATTTATTCTCACTAGTCACAATCAACACCTAATGAGATAATACCCTCCCTTAGAGTTACCGTTATCAAGTAAATTATTCAAAATAATTTATATATAGAGAGAGAAATCCTAACATGTATCTACAAACCTTTCCTACTTCAACGCTTGTTGGAGTGTAAATTTGATAAAATTCAAAGACGAGACTTAAAGTTTTTTGTCAAAGAGAAGATGAAGGACAGAGTCGGACCCATAGGGTGTCCAAGTTGTTTGCAAAAAGAATTTAAAATGACAAAAAATAAATTGCAATCACAAATAAAACATGAAGAAACATAATTTTATTCATCAAGATATTGTGAGTATAAATATGTTGATCCCTTAATTCCTCTTTCATAAGATTTATCCATGATTCAAGTATCGTCAGAACAAAGTTGGGAAGCATTTTCCATAAATTTTATAAAATGACAAATATTATGGTCCAACTATTTATAGTAAAAAGAAAGGACGATATATATATATATATATATATATAGAGAGAGAGAGAGAGAGAGAGAGAGAGAATTGCCAGAGACCAATTAAATGGTGTCTACATGCAAATACAATATTTATGAAAATTGTGGGCAAACAACTAGCATTATATTATATTTGTTAAATTATTGTTTCATTTAAAATTAGAATTAAGAAAGACTTTAACTTTAAAAAATTCCAAAGTAAAGTCAACTTACTTTTTCATTTTACCTTTGTTCATATATTCTGCAACTATCTTCTCTTTTCTCATTTGTAATCCAATTTTGTTGTCCAATTTACAATGGCGGACGCTGTGGTGAATTTTCTTGTAGAGAATTTATTGCAGCTGTTACAAGAAAATATAATCGATCTGATAAAAGGCGTAGAGGACGAATTCAAAAATTTACTGGAAGAAGTACAACGCCTAAAAGGATTTCTTGACGATGCTGCTAAATTTCACAGTGAGAGCAGTTTATGGGATCAATTAGTGAAAGATATTCAAAAAATGGTACATAAATCTGAAGATGTAATTGATAAATTTCTGGTTCAAGCTAAGCTTCATCGAGATAAAAATAAAGTTGGAAGATTCTTCGATATGGGTCATTTGGCAGTAGTTAGGGATCTTGCAGCTGATATTAAAGTCATCCATGAGAAAGTGAAGAAACTTCGAGAAGATAACAAAGAATCTTTTCAGCCCAGACCAATTCTTGACATCCCTAAAAAAGGACATGAAGTTACCCAGGTATGTTAAAATTCTCGAAAATATTTTTTTTTTCTTTTTAATTAGTAAATATTTTCATGTGTTTCTGTTTAGTTAAGACACCAATTATTATCATAGGTTAATTACAGTTTTACTCTTTTAACCTAAAAGATTATGTAATTTTTCAAGTATAATAAATTTATTTTCTGGTTTCAATTATAATTTAGTATTACTAGAAATTTTCTACGATTAAATAAGGGCATATTAGAAAAAAAAATTATTGTACTTTCTTGATTTGTTAAAATAAACAAGTAAATAGGGACAAGTATAAAAGAAAATATGAATAAGTAAATAAGGACAGAAAGAGTATTATATTTACCTGTTAATATAAATTATTTAAAAGTTGAACAAATACACACGCGTAAGGCACAACTACTACTAGTTGTGTGGTTTATAATGTTTGCTTGTGAGATCCACCAATCAACTCAGTTTTTTCTTTTCACTCGTTTTTTTTTTCTTTCACATTTTCTGTTTTTCTATATTTTAAAACCAATTTTGTTACTCTCTTACATGGGTGTACATGGTCGAATTGGTTTGAGTTTTTTCAGATATAAAATCGAATTATTTATGTTGGATTTTTAAATTTATAAACTAAACCAATAAAATTCAGATTGTTCGAGTTTTTTTTTGAATTTTCGGGTTTTTTTCGCTAGAATATTCATAAAAACATATGATTTAATTGTACTTCAAATATTTTTCAGTTCTATCATAATATAACTATCTAAGGTTTTTCTTAAGAATATAACACGAACAATGATATGATTAATGATACTAAAATATCTAATAATTATAATTATGAAATCGCGTAAAACGAATATTGCAAATGAACAAGTCATAGTAAAAATGATCATAATTTAAAATACTAAGTCATGCTAAAATAAGTTTAATAAGTATTAGTTACAAGACTAAATATTAAAGGAAATTAAATTAGATAATGTATTTTAATTATCTAAACCAATGTAAAACCAAAGAACAAATATTCAATATTGTTGTCATTTTAGTGTTAAATTGATTTTATTTTTCTATTAGTATTAATTTGATTTGATTTAATTTTTATCATAATTACCAACATCTCTGGACTATAATCGTTATGCAACCATTCAAAATTTAGTTGTTGAAGAGCGAATGATTTTTTCTACCATCCACATTTTTTACTTCTTCCTCGTACCTTCTAATATTGGTTCACAATAGCTAGCCATCACTCTTAAATGAAATGAGTCCATTTAACTCATGTTTAATGACTTGAATCACTTATATTTAATTGGGTAAATATGAACTTCAAGCTATTTTAAGAGTCCCTACAAATATGATCAAAATGGGTAAAATATTGGTATCTATATATTCCTATAATAGATCACTTACTTCTCACTTCTACTCAAAATTCTAAATTGTGCTAAAAAAATAAAAAATGAGGAACTTTGACATATAACCATTGAAAAATAGCTTAATTACTCTCCATATCTATTTTTTGATAATTATAATTCGTAACTACATGTTATAGGGAGGAGAGAGACAAGCGAGACTGGAAAAAAGAGGAGAGAGGCGAGAGAGAGCAAAGAGTGGGAGAGAAATGAATTATATATGTATATATTTTAGATAATTGTATATATGACAAGCGATATTGGGAGAGGGAGGAGAGAGGCGAGCGAGAGAGGGCAAAGACTAGGAGAGAGGGATAAATTGTATATGTATATCGGTTAGATAATTGTATATTATACATATGCATTTATGGCAAATGAGATTGGGAGAGGGAGGAGACAGACGAGCAAGTTTAGGAGAGGTAGGAGATTGGGAGAGAAAGGAGAGAGGCAAGCGAGAGATAGCAGAGAGTTGAGAGAGGTGAATTGTATATGTATATTGGTTAGATAATTATATATTAAATATATGTATTTGTATATTCTAGCGAATTATACATATACAAACGTGGCTAATTATACAAATTTGAAGTCAGCCCACGTAATTAATGTATAATGTTAGTCGTGAGTGGTAATTATAACAAACTATAACTATGATGCATAATTAAGTAGTATAAATTTGCTTAACTGCGTAATTTTCCCTACATAAATTAATATTTATTTTTAATTTTAAAAAATAATAATTTATTTTTTAAAAAAAAATTGAGGGTGGGCGGGGCTGAGATTGGGGGGTTGTAGCTCTCATACACTACAAACATAGGCTACTCTTCATACCACTTGGCATTGCAGTCATTTAGGTTCTATGAAATCAATTGCTCATTGATTGTCATGTTTGCGAATAGTTATATCTTATCATGGTGGGAAAAGATAGAAGTATCTTCCTAGACTATGACCCAAATTCTAGAAACGCACCTTACCTAAACTAAGGTGTTATTACCCGTTGAACTCATTTTTCAAAATAATTTTGTACACCTTTTTGGCTTACGTGCATTCATTCAAATATCTCCCATACGCGTCAACTGCATGGAGTCATGGGGTGTGCCACATAAGCCAAAAGGTGTACAATGTTGTATATAAAATGAGTTCAGGGGTAATAGAAACTTAGTTTAGTTAAGATGTCTCTGGGATTTTGGTCATAGTCTAGCGGATACTTATGCCTTCTCCCTATCATGGCATTGCATGTAGTTTAGAATTTTATAGTTACAATTGCAAAAATTAAGAAGAATATTATCCGCTCTGGTTTCTAATGCAATCCATTTGATTATTATGTTAAAAAAGGGTCCTTCTTTGGATGATGATGAAGTGGTTGGATTTGATGAGGAAGCTAAGAAAGTGATCAAGCGGCTTGTTGAAGGACCGGTGGAAAGTCTGGCTATTATCCCAGTGGTGGGTATGCCGGGACTTGGAAAAACAACACTGGCAAGAAAAATCTACAATGACACTACGCTTTCATTTGAATTTTTCAGCACCATTTGGATTTATGCCGGTCCAGAATGCAAAATAAAGGATCTTTATCATAAGATTCTCAAACATTTCAAAAAGAATATAGACGAGCATCTTGATGAGGATGATCACACATTAGCTAAGGTAATAAGTGGTTTTATGAGTAAAGGAGGAAGATGTCTCATTGTTTTAGATGATGTGTGGGAAGCAATTGTCATTGATCACGTAAAGAAAGTTTTCCCAGAAAACAAAAAGGGGCATCGAATCATGATGACCACACGTGACGGATTACTAGCTGCTTATAAAAATGCAGAACCTCATAATCTGAAATTCTTGTCTGCAGACGAATGTTTTGAGTTGTTGGAAAAGAGAGTTTTTGGCAAGGGAAGTTGCCCTGATGAATTAAAAGATGTTGGAAAAAGAATTGCAGGAAACTGTGGTGGAGTACCACTTATTGTAGTTGTAATTGCAGGAGCATTAGCAGGTCGTTCGAATACAACTGATTGGGAAATAGTTGAGAGAGATGTTGCACGACATGCTTTTACCGTGAATAAAGATTGTGGTGTATTTGTAGAGATGAGTTACGATCGTTTGTCTCGAGAAATGCAGACGTGCTTTTTATATTCTGGTATCTTTCCTCGGGGCTTTGATATCCCTGCTTGGAAATTGATTCGCTTGTGGATTGCGGAAGGGTTAATAAAGCCTCAGCAGTCATCCACTCTTGAGGAGATAGCAGAGCTTCATTTGAATGATCTTGTTCATAGGAATTTAGTGATACTATTAGAAAAGAGGTCTGATGGTCAAATAAAGACGTGTCGTCTTCACGACATGTTACATCAGTTTTGCAGAACAAAGGCTGTTGACAAATGGATTTATCAAGAAATATCTACAACAGCTGATAATGCTGTTCCTTCTATACAGGACCCAGATACTTGCCGTCGATTGTGTATTCAACCATCTACTCTGAATGACTTTCTCTCCACAAAACCATCTGCAGAACATGTCAGATCTTTCTATTGTTTTTCCTCAAAACAAAAACAAATTGACTTGTCTCCTAATGACATCAAACTCATTCACAAAGCATTTCCACTTATGAGAGTCTTGGATGTTGAATCTATCAAATTTCTTTTCTCCAAAGACTTTAACAATTTATTTCATTTGAGGTATATTGCTATCTCAGGTGACTTTAAAGCCCTCCCTCCGACTTTTAGTAAATTCTGGAATTTACAAACTCTTATACTTACTACAAGTACCTCAGAGCCCACTCTTGACGTAAAAGCAGACATATGGAACATGTTACAGTTGAGGCATCTGCACACCAGCATACCTGCGAAATTGCCATCCCCGACTGTCACGAAAGGTAAATCTTCTTCTCTACAAACTCTTTCTATGGTTGCACCAGAAAGTTGCAAGAAAGATGTGCTGGCAAAGGCATGTCATCTTAAAAAATTGGGCATTCGAGGGCAAATGGCGTCTTTTCTTGAATCCAGAGGTGGAATCAGCAATCTCGAAGAGCTAAAGTGCCTGGAACATTTGAAACTGTTGAATGATGTTCTTTACATGAATAAAACAATTCAACTTCCTTCAGCATTCTTCAGACTTGTACGTACAGTAAAGAAGTTAACTTTGGCAAACACAAGGTTTGCGTGGAGTGAGGCAGAAAAATTAGCACAATTGGAATCCCTTGAGGTTCTAAAGTTGAAAGAAAATGCATTCATGGGTGACACTTGGAAGCCGGAGGTAGGAGGTTTTAGCAAACTCCGAGTATTGTGGATCGAGAGGGCAGAATTAGAAACTTGGGAGGCGTCTAATCTTAACTACCCCATCCTTAGGAACCTTGTTCTTGTCTCTTGTGATAAGCTCAATGCTGTACCAGTTGAGCTGGCTGATATACCTAATCTTCGCGAGATGAAGTTGGAGAACACAATCAAAGCGGTCAAATCTGCAAAAGATATACTGCTTAAGAAATCTCAAAATGTAACATTCAAGCTTAGCATATTCCCTCCTGAAGCTGAATCCAATGCAACACAATGAAGTTGAAAGGTTAGTATACACGTCTCATTTAGTAGCCGTGAAACTACATCTTTTATAACAATTTGTAGAGCACTATTTCTTTTCCTTATATTTTAAAGGCACTCTGCTCTTCTTTTTATCTGTAACACTTTTCCTCTCTTTGTTTCCCTGTTATTCTTAAACTAATTTTCCTCCATTCTGCAGTAGAGCAGCGGGATTTCGATCTGGGGTCATGTGTATGATGTCGCGGCATTTCATGTCTTCTGTTGTGATTTGTAATACGCTAAATAAATGGAGTATGTACTCCCTGGAGTTGTTGTCTTTTTCGAGTTTCTGATCATTTTTAGTGTTTTCTTTTTCAATTGTAAGTCTGTTTGCTTCTTTCATTATTCTGTTGTATTTGATTTGTTTGAGTGTAAAACAGTTGCTTTTATCTTTCAATAAAGTGTTGTGTGTTTTGTTTACAACTTGGAATCTTTCAGATGAATTCTAGTTATTTCAAAATAAAAATGTGCTTTGTGTAAGATTAGTTCAGACTAAGAAGTATTAAAATTATCCTCCATATTCTCACTCTACTTCTATCAGTTGCCACTGTATCCAATGAAAGAGCTTTTTCGACAATGAAGTTCATCAAGAATGACTAGTGGAGTCAAATTAGTGATGAATTTTCTAGTGGTTGGTTGATGCCTCGTTTAGAAAACATGTTTGATAGAATAAGTATAAAGACATTTCAAGATATGAAACCTCATAAAATACGATTTTATAATACACGTAGGCCACCACATAAGATACATAAATGTGCTTTGCATAGGCTGTGCTTCAAAATATTCACACATGCTTGATACTTGATTTTCTTAAACCATTACATACACCTAATCAAGTCAAAAGTGCAATACCAACTTAACCAAATCTTAAAACATGAATTAGAATACAAATACATTATTTTTGGAGAGTACAACACAAACCCGTTAACAATTTTGAAGAGTCCGAGCAACATAGAATAACAGTCTTTCAATACATGAGCCATAAAGGCGCAAACTATCATACAACGACACATGAGAAGCAACACTTCCACAAAAATGAATCAAAGCAAATACAACAAAAACAATAAAAGGTGCAAACAGTTATACAAGTGAAAAAAAACTCTCCATATATTGTTACATGCTATTGTCATGACTTTAACACTTGTCTGTTTGGATTACCATGGCTGCTAGCACAGAGTTAGCCGATACTTATTTCTCAGATACCATCGTTACTTCTTCGAAAAAAGAAGTTCACGACCATTATAAATATGTATTCAGAGTTTTGATTACTATTAATTAAATTAATTTTCCTAAACATCATGATAGTTCTTTTATGAAATTTATTATATTTATACCAATATTATAACATGTTTATTACTATAAGATCTTTATCAAGAAAACAATTAGACAAATTAATATCGATTTAAATTATTTTGCATAAACACAAATAATAATAATAATAATAATAATAATAATAATAATAATAATTTGAGAGGTTGAGTTTATGATTAGATAGAATACGCAACTTCAATCTTCAACTAACTATAACCTTAGATAGAAAAGACTTAAAAGATATAAAAAGAAAAAAAAATCTTATTTAAATTTCGAAAGTTAAAAGGTGTTACATTAACTAATACAAAGAGAATATTAAACTTTATTCTATATGATATATTACTCAAAAATTGAGAAATTAATAAATAATTGTTCACTCAATTATTGTCCCCAAGTGACATTTTCATTCACTAGTGACATAAAGGGACCTCCAAAGGATATGATTGAAGAAAAAGGGATTCGATATGATTAGGATTACCAAAAACTAGAGATGCTCAAACAAAATCACTTTTTAAGTCTTGGAAGAAAAATATTTAATATAAGTGCAAAGTAATGAAATATTATAAGTCCTTTGGACATAAAAAAAATTTAAAAAATTACTATTTGATTATAAATTGAATTGATTATAAATTGAATTGATCTTTAGCTAATTTTATAAGAAGAATTCTTTTTAGTTCGAAAAATTGATTTCAATGAATTCTTACAAAACAAGCCATGATTTGTATATATATCATATCATATATTATTATAAGTGTGAAGCTCCAAAATTCAAAGTTGAATTACCATTTTACCCCTATAATAGTTAATTCTATTTTTAAATATTAGTTCATATGATAGATATTATTAAATAATACTTACTGAAATTAATAACATAATAAAAACCTAATTCAATTCTTAAAGTGGAAATTTATCATCCTTCATTCATAATTGATTTCTAGATAAAATTTTACTAGATAAAAAGATGTACATGCATTGGAATAAATAATTTTAAAAATATAGTAATAATGATTTAGCCTTTTAAGTTACCTACTTTTATTATGCTCTTTAAACCATTGTCATTTT
>NC_028640.1:886230-988437 GCF_001406875.1 Solanum pennellii
AACTTTATATATATATATATATATATATATATATATATATATATATATGGTTCACTATTTTGAAGTTCGATTATAATATTTTGTGGTATGATAAATTGTTAATCTTAGATTAGTAAATTTTGACTAATATATATTCTTAATAGAGTATTATAATTTCGACAATTCAGAAAATATCTCTATCGAAACATAGTAACACATTAGACATGTAGAAATGTACATCCAAAAGAAAGTAGAAATAAATTATGTTATTTATGCAACTATATACTTCGGTATGATATTTGATCTTTATGTATTAACTACATATAAACTTATATGTAATTATATACTTGTATTAAGTTGAGTAAGTAGACACATGATTTCTGTGTTGCATAATACACGTAGAACACCAATTATGATACAAATTGTCATATCGAATGTCATGTAGGACGTAACGACGGACGGAGATTATGGACTATGGGTGCTTAAGCACCCATTGCTTTTTGTGATAAACACTATTCTTTGTGTACAATTTCTAACAATTTACTCAAATATATTATCTAAGCACAAACTCTATATAACAATTTTAAAATTAAAAATAATTGAGCATCCATGATATAGAATTTTTGGATCCATCATACTGAAAAAATATGTATTTTTATTTATTTAATATTATACAAATTCAAATATTTATTCAAAATTAAAAAAATATAAATATAAAATTAAGCTAAATTAAATATCATATTTATGTAATATCGTACCTTCACCAACTACAATAAATTCATTCTTCAACCTATTGACATGTTACTCTATAAAATATCTACTTGGAATCTATTATTTTGGCAATGAGTCATGAGTAGAATAGGAAAGGACATGTATATTTTACTTTTATTTCCACTTAATTATACGATTTTCATAATAAAATTTAATATCGAATTTTATTTATATGGAAAGATAAAATATTTTTAATAAATATAACTTTCTGTTTAAAGGAATTTAAATTTATGACATTTAATTAAAAATAAAAAATATTTATTACTCCATCACGACTCTCATTAATCAAAGAAAGGACATGTATTTGCAGTTATGTGTAGACATTTGAGTGAATAAAAAAGGACATGATGATGTGAAGACTCATCCCTATTAAAAAAAAAAAGAACAAAGACTTTAAAATAAGTCGGTCAACTTATTAAGCGTTTGGACATATAATTTTATCTCGTAATTTAAAATTAATATTTAAATAAGTGATTTTATATCAAACGGTGAAATTCTAATTTTTTAAAACAAATTAATTTGCAAATTTCATATTTTTAAAATACAAAAAACAAGTTTATATTTTATCAAAGAAAAATTTCATCATTTTATATTGTGTATATTTTTGCTTGAGTATCAAAAAGGTGATGAAATATTCATAAAATATGAACATAATGATATAATTACTAATGATATGATCATGTTTCATTTTAGTAAAGAGTAGTACACTTCCGCTCAAGTTTAATGTTACCTTTTTTTTTTACTAAAGTTCAATAAATAAATATTATATATTTTTTAAAATTTTATGATAGTGTATAAAAAAAATCAAATTACATACATAAATAAAATTTTAACTTCATTTCATATAATTTCATATCATGATTTCATTTCAAACGATAAAAAAGCGTTACAACATATTCCACTACATTATTTATACACACCTTTGGTGATGTGAAGATGTCATTGCTAGCTACTAATTGAAAAAATAAATAATATTACTCCTCTAATTGAACATTAACCTTGTGAGATTTCTTAACGCTAAAATTTATTAAAAAAAAAAAAGAATGATCTTTGACCACGACATATTACAAAATTTTTAACTGAAATATAAAGTAAATACATAAAAGAATCTTATTGGATTAAAAAAATAAAACATAAAAATTCCAAACCAAAGCACCCAACAAACCTTTAATATAACCATTATATAAATATATATATATACTCCCACTCTATTTTAATTTATATGATATCTAATTTAAATTTGATTGTAAATTTACATATGAAATCTTCAATTTTTTTTTGAAATGAACTTTATATATATGTAAACTACGTAAAAAGTATTACGAATCACAATAATTGATAATTCAAAATATTTATAAGATCTATGAAAAATTTACGATAAAAATAAAACTTATTTAACTCTTAAAATTCGAAAAGTTACATATAAAACGGGACGAAGGTAGCATAAATTTAAGTCGAAATTAATGGATGCTCCCTTGTTGGTTCCGCATGGGTCCGCCCCTGTCTATCTATTTGCATTTAAAATAAGAACACAGAACAAAGACTTAAAAACTAAAAATTCAGTCAACTTACATTTTTTAAAATAAGAATATTACAAAATAAAAACTCATAATTTTTTCTTCCCATTATATAACAGCTGTGGTGATGTGAAAGAAGTCATTGCAAACAATTAGTTGAAAAATTTAAAAAAAAAAAAGAGAAAACTTTCTTTGTAATAATGGCAGATGCAGTGGTGAATTTTCTGGTAGAGAACTTGTTACAGCTATTAGCTGAAAATGTGAAGTTAATTGGAAGGGCAAAAGGAGAATTGGAAAATCTACTAAAAATTGCTCAACAACTGAAAGGATTTTTAGATGATGCTGCAAAGTATGGACACACAAATAGTGAGCAGTGGAAAGTTTTGTTGGAACAAATACATAAAACAGTGTACAGAGCTGAGGATGCAATTGATAAGTTTCTGGTTCAAGCAAAGTTGCATCAAGACAAAAATATAGCGGAAAGGACATTTGATTGGCTAGGCAATCAGATTAAAGTTAGAAATTTTGCAGCTGATATCAAAGGAATACATGATCAAATCAAAGAGATTCGTAACAACAATCAAGCACTTCAGGCAACCCCTGTTCTTGAACTCCCTAAAAAAGGGGAAGTAATTCAGGTATTATTCGAATTTCTTGTAACAGCTAATTGGAGGCCTAAAGTCAAAATTTGATATTGATAAATTGTTTTTGGGATGAAGAAGGGGTTTGGGGGGTCAAATTGGGATAAGAAAAAGAAAATATTTAAAATTATTTCTTTTTACTTAGTTGATGATCATTATTTGAGTTTTTATTTTATTCTTTAATAATGTAAGAAGGGAAAAGGCTTAAATATGCCATTGAACTGTCAGAAAAGGCATCAGTTAAAAGTTTTGGTTATTTATGTCATTATCGTTAAAGAAAAGACTTATTTATGCCATTATTTTTTAATGGTGGTTTTGTAAAATCATTTTTGATACGTGGCTAATTATAATTCGGCGACTTCATCAATTTTTTTAAATAAAAAAATCATAATTCTGAAAAAAAAATTAATTAAATTTTTTTTATTAAATAAATTGATGACATGGTCGAATTATAATTGGCCACGTCATCAATTTATTTAAAATAAAAAAATCAAAATTCTGAATGAAAATTGAATTATTTTTCTTTTTGATTTTTTTATTAAAAAAATTGATGACGTGATCGAATTATAATTGGTCACATGTCAAAAATGCTTTGCAAAATCATTGTTAAAAAATGATGGCATGAATGAGCCTTTACTTTAACAGTGACATAAATGAGCCAAACTTTTAACTAATGTTATAAATAAATAAACATTTTCTGAAAGTCTAATGGCATATTTAAGTCTTTTCCCATGTAAGAATGTTTATTTTTATTATAAGAAATAAATGTTATTTTTATTATAAGAAATAAGTGTGAATGGAAAAAGAGAAAAAAGTAAGATTTTTTTTAAAAAACTAATATTTGTTTGTGGCTATATTATAGTTTAAAACTATATTTTGTATTACCAAAAAAAAAACTATATTTTGTTATTATATTTTAATTTAATTCTGTATCAGTAAAAAAAGAAGGGTAGTTATAATAAATTTAATAAGAAAATTAGAAAAATATAAATTTGAATAAGTACTTGAATCAAAGAAGTTAAAAAAAAAATCATGTGAGAAAGACCAAATAAATTCCTACAATTTTTTTTAAAAAAATTCACTTATTTTAGAAGAAAATGGTATAATGATATGAGCTATGAGAAGTATATTAGCCTTTTTTTTTTCTTTGTAATAATTAGGTTTAACATACTATATGAATGTATCTTTTAATTTGAACTCAACTCATATTTATTTTTTCCAATTTTGAATCTACACAAATGAATACTTATTTGTTGGCTTTACTCTTACTGTTAAAATGAAGTTATTTTTACCTTGTTGTTACTATATATATCACCTGTACTTCTCTATTAGATAGAAAACTCCAAATCAACTGAAAATATCCAATTTCAATTAAAATGACCCAATTTCTTTGTTAATCCAAACCCAACCCACTAAAACAAATAAATTCATACCAAATTAAAATCTCAAATCTATTTCTCCATGGAGGAAGGAGAGGAAAAATATTAGAGAGATGAGTTTGGAGTTTTAATTTTATATGAATTCATTTGGTGTAGTGGGTCGAGTTTTGGACTAAAAGAAAAAATTGGGTCATTCTAATCAAAATTGCGTACTTTTAATTGATTTGGGGTTTCCATCCGAGGGATAGAGGTGACAAGTATAACGCAAGGATTAAAACAACTTCAAAATAAACTAATAAACTGAAGTTAAGGGGTGTTTTTGAACTTTTTCACTTCTCATAATTATATGTCAATTGACAAAATAGCTAATCAATTTTATGCTTCCACTGTCTCAATTTATATAGTCATCTTTTTGGTCAGTTCGAAGAAGAATGATACGTTTTTATATTTGGTAATATTTATCTTTTAATGTTTACATTAGCCTTAGTAAAATGTGACTTACTTTAGATGTCTAACTTGTGAAGATCAGCCATTCTGTTTTCTGATGTGATTCATTTACATGTTCAAAAGGGTCCTTCTTTGGAGAATGATGCTGTGGTCGGGTTTGATGACGAAGCTAACAAAGTGATCAAGCGACTTGTTGAAGGACCGTTGGATAGTGTCGATATTATCCCCGTGGTGGGGATGCCCGGACTTGGAAAAACTACACTGGCAAGAAAAATCTATAATGATCCTAAGCTTACATATGAATTTTACAGCATTGTTTGGGTTTACGTAGGTCAGGAATATAAAGCAAAGGATATTTATCTTAGGATTCTTAAGTTCTTCAAAAAAAACATAGAAGATCATCTCAATGATGATGTGGACACATTGGCTAAGGCAATAGGTGGTTATATCAAGAAAGGAGGTAGATGTCTCATTGTTTTAGATGATGTGTGGGAAGACGATGTCATTGATCACGTGATGAAAGTTTTCGCAGAAAACAAAAAGGGTCATCGGATTATGATGACCACACGTGACACACGTCTTGGTTTCTTTGCCAATAAAGAACCTCATAAGCTGAAATTCTTGGAGACAGAAGAAAGTTTTGAGTTGTTGGTAATGAGAGTTTTTGGCAGGGGAAGTTGTCCAAATGAATTAGTGGTAACTGGGAAAGAAATTGCAAAAAAATGTGGTGGAGTACCACTTGTAGTAGTGGTAATTGCAGGAGCATTAAGAGGTCGTTCGGACAAAAAGGATTGGGAAAGAGTTGAAAAAAGTGTGGTGCAATATCTTGGTGAGCATACCGAAGATAGCTGCCTGAAATATGTGAAGATGAGTTATGATTATTTGCCCCGAGAAGTGCAGATGTGCTTTTTGTATTGTGGTGTCTTTCCTCGAGGCTTTGATATCCCTTGTTGGAAACTGATTCGTTTGTGGATAGCAGAGGGGTTGATAAAGCCGCAGCCTGAGTCCACTCTACAAGTAGAGGAGATAGCAGAGTTTTATTTGACAGACCTTCTCAACAGAAATTTAGTAATAATAATGCAAAAGAGGTCTGATGGTCAAATAAAAACATGTCGTCTTCACGACATGTTGTATCAGTTCTGCAAAAAGGAGGCTAGTAACAAATGGCTTTTTCAAGAACCTGATCAATCTAAACTGGATCCAGATACTTGCCGTCGCTTGTGTATTCAACCATCTAATCTGTCTGACTTTCTCTCCACAACACCTTTTGCAGAACATGTCAGATCTTTCTATTGTTTTTCCTCAAAACAAAAGCCAATCAACTTGTCTCCTAATGAAACCAAACTCATTCACAAAGCATTTCCACTTATGAGAGTCATGGATGTCGAATCTCTCAGATTTATTTTCTCCAAAGACTTTAAAAATTTGTTTCATTTGAGGTATATTGCTATCTCAGGTGACTTTAAGTCCCTCCCTCCTACCTTTGGTAAATTCTGGAATTTACAAACTCTAATACTTAATACAAGTACCTTAGAGCCCACTCTTGAAGTTAAAGCCGATATATGGAACTTGTTACAGTTGAGGCATCTCCACACCAACATACCTGCAAAATTGTCATCCCCGACTACCACGACAGGTAAACCTTCTTGTCTACAAACTCTTTCTATGGTTACACCAGAAAGTTGTGAGAAAGAAGTGCTAGCAAAGGCGTGTAATGTGAAAAAATTGAGCATTCGAGGGCAAATGGCGGCTTTTCTTGGTGCTTACAAGGGTGGTATCAACAATCTTAAAGAGCTACAGTGTCTGGAACATTTGAAATTGTTGAATGATGTTCTTTTCATGAATAAAGCACTTCACCTTCCATCAACATTCTCCGAACTGGTACGTACGGTGAAGAAGTTAACTCTGACAAACACAAGGTTTACTTGGAGTGAGGCGGAGAAATTGGGGACGTTGGAATCTCTTGAGGTCCTAAAGTTTAAAGAAAATGCATTCAACGGTGATTCCTGGAAGCCAAAGAGTGGATTTAGCGCACTCCAAGTCTTGTGGATTGAAAGGTCAGAATTAGAATCTTGGGAGGCTTCGGTTGTTAACTTCCCCGCGCTTAGGCAACTGGTTCTTATCTCTTGTGATAAGCTTGATGCTGTGCCACTTGAGCTAGCTGATATACCCAGCCTTGTAGAGATGAGGTTGGATAACACAAGCAAAGCGGTAAAATCCGCAAAAAATGTTTGGGATAGCAAGACATCTAAAAGCATGAAACTCAAGCTAAGCATATACCCACCTGAAAATTAATCCAAGGTTGCACAGTGATATTGAAAGGTCAGTTGAAATTCACTAATAATCCTTACATTATGAATTGCAGTCTGCTCTTACGTGTGTGTGTGTATATATGGCTCGACCATGATTTGGAGTAGAAAATACCATTTGCTTATTTCTAACATAATTTTCCTTCTTTCTGCAGGAGACGACTTGGACATCGAGCTTGCTGGAAGCCAGGGGTCATCAGACAAATAGCTAACTGGAGTATTGTCATTTTGAAATAAGGCTAGGTCTGCTGCAACTCGAGTTCCCTTTTATGTAGATTGTTTTTCTTTTTCTCCGTTGTGAAACTGTTTGCATCTTTCCTATTCTATTATCTTTGTAGTTGCGTAAAACTGTTGTTTGCATCTTTCCTGTTCTGTTATCTTTGTATTTGCTTTGGTATGTTCGTGTAAAACTGTTGTTTTAATCCATCACTGTTTTTGTTGAAAGACATGTTACTCTCAACAAAGGCCTTATTAACTTGGTATCTTAGCTTTCACATGAATTCTAATATTGGCTTGACATTATGTACATCTATGGATCACTAATCTTACAGAAATCAGTTATAACTGCCTAACTGCTTTCACTATAGCTGTCTAACAGAATTAACGGATATACACGTGTCATAATCTTATCTACAGATCTGACATTTATTCAATATCGGATTAGCGGATAAGATTGCGCCACGTATTCCTATTTAGTCTTCCGTTAGAGTGAAGAGCATGTATGCTCTCGTTTTTGGACGGCGTGGGCATCAATTTCCCAAAAGTATGAACAACACATCAACGAAAAACACGTATTATACATGAACAGAGGAAAACAGTGTGAAACCAGCAAATCTTATACTCCATAGGCAATGCATAGTAGATTGAACATGCTTATTTATTTCGAAAACAAAATAGAGATTACAGTACATCAATAGTTACCATTTACAAAATACAAAAACACAATTGGCCGCGATATTAGATGATCCCTCAAAATAAGCTTCCATTCCCTGCATAAGAAAGATAAAAAGTACAAGTCATCATCTTAATTTCAAGGAGGTAAAGATTTAATAAAAATGAGGTGAAGAATCGAAGAACTTTTCAGAGAGAATTATAACTTACTGTTGCTGTTACGGATGTAGACCTTAAGCATATTATTTCCCATGTCCTCTTGTTCTTGTTCGATATTTCTGGCAGAATCCTCAGAAGTAGCGCTGCAATCATGTAACTCAATCGATTCCAAAGTACAAATTTCCCCAAAATCTGTTGGAATTTCTTGCAGGTCCTCACATCTCTTCAGAACAAGACGTTTTAGATTAGGGAAGTTATCACTGCTAGCTTCCCAACGCTTAAGATTTAGCTCGCTCAGTAACAACAACTTCAAGCTTTTGAATATGTCTTTATCGGTCATTATCCATACATCATCATCGGCTTCACAATATTTAAGTTTGAGCTCTTCAAGATTTGGCAACATGATAAAAGTTGATGATATCTCTTCCCAAATGAACTTACTACAAAAAGATAAAGTCAACCTCCTAACTGATGTTGGAAAAACAAATGTCTTGATGGGGTTTTCCCAACTACCGTTCCAGGAAAGCTTGAATGCCTCAAGTTTTCTCAAGCTCGACATATCCAAGAGACGATAGGAAACAATTTCTTCTTTAAATGTAATAGGTACATGAATGGTCAATATCTTTAGATTGGGAATGCTAGAAAAGACTTCATTTGTACAACTTGTGTAACAAAGACCGAAAAATTTCTCTAGATTTGGCATCACTGTCACAAGATTCTTATTTATTCTAGGACTTGGTAAATAAGTGTTTCTTCCTAAAGATATGTACTTCAAGTTCTTCAACAACCATATCTTCTTAGGTAAAGTCATTCCCGATACAGGACTACAGTTAGAAATAAGAGTTTGCAAATTCAGAAGCTCTGAGATTGATTCAGGAATATTCAAGCGTAAATGTTCAACATGGAGATATCTCAAATGAAATAACTTCGTAATCACAAGTGGAAATGAGTCGAACCGTAGCATTTCATCATGGATGATGACCAATACCCTGAGAAGGTTGAAACAAGGGAGAAATCCCAGTATTATAGGATCATAATCGATGACGGGCAATTCACAAGGACTTGCAGTACAGGATTCAAATAGTAGACTAAGTGGATCAAAACAGTAAATAGATCTGGTAACAGGGGGTAATTTCTCATTAGCATTATGATACTCTTGAATACTGAAGCGACGAACATTATGCTTTTCTGCTGGTGAAAAAGGAGCTCTCACAACATGTGTAAACTTTGTCATTTCAGCTTCTAACAAACAGAACTCACGCAGAAGATCATGTATTCCGCATACTTTTACCTCACCATTGAATCTCCTTTTTCTAGCCATTATCAAATTCCTGCTGATAAGATCCTCCAGATAATGTTCAGCCACTTCCTCCAAGCTTTCACGACATCCGGAAGACTTCCTTATGAAACCTTCAGCGATCCATAATTGGATCAATCTCCGAATATCAACTTGAAAATCTTCTGGGAAATCCCCCATTGAAAGAAAGCATGGTTTGAGTCTATTAGGCAAGTGATGGTAACTCAAACCGAGAACGGCTAAACATTTATTTGGATTACTAGCAATGATTTCACTCAAGGTTTGGGCAACATACTTCCAATTTAATAATGTCTTGGGCACCGTTTTAGAAAGATGCCCTGCAATCACTGAAATTATTAAGGGAAGTCCTTGACATTTTCCTGCTATTGTTTTTCCAATTTCATCCAACTCGGGAGGATGATCGTGTTCTAGTCCAAACACCTTATCACGAAGTAACTTCCAACTGCTATCTAAATTTAAGAGGTTCATCTTATGAGGGCTACTAGTATCTGCATACATTGCTACATCAGTTTCCCTAGTAGTCAATAAGACTCGACTCCTATTGTTGCGGTTAGGAAATATTTGTGATATGCTATCCCAAACATCCCTACTCCAAATATCATCAACAACAACAAGGTATCTTGGACCCTTTAGGTTCTTTTGCACCAGGTCAGCTAACTCGTTGTCTTCCATCTTATCATAATCTTTTGTGTTCACAATAACTCTTTGCTTTGAGATGCAATGTAAAGCTTCTAACCATACATTTCTATATCGAAACTCTTGAGAAATTGTAACCCAAACAAAAATGTCAAAGTGATACCTGATTGGAAGATGGTCATAAACTTTTTCAGCGAGTGTTGTTTTGCCAATGCCACCCATACCTGATATGGTGAGAATGTCTAGATCCGACGTTGGTCCTCTCAATCTTTTATCTATTATCTCCAAGTCAACATCAAGTCCCTGAATGATATCATCTTTCATCTGATCTGACAGCATTTGATTACTCCTAGAGGAAGCACCAATCAAGGAATCCCGGGTTAATTCAAGAATTTGATCAGCATCATGAGAAAGAATCTCCACCACTTGTTTCTTTGTCGTATCCATTTTTTCAACAACTGGTAGCATATCCTGGTGTTGTAAAATTCCAAATGTCCAGCTTAATTCTTCGATGACTTTAGAAATCTTCATTTCAACAACATCCTCTGCCTCGCTAACAACAACTCTAATATCTTCCTCCAAAGATTTGATTTTCTCATTGCTACTGTTTTCAAGAACATCTTGAAAATATTCAGCTGTAGCACGAAGAGAATCGAGCATTTCAGTAGTGTGATCATGAAAGAGTTTTGAAATATTTGGTTGATCAAGAGTTTGAAGAAGAGAAATTACAGCGGTATAAGCTGCCATCAAGTCAAGATATCAAATAATGTACTACTCTTTTGTATTTATAATAAAACTTCAATTAATTTCCAACACCATATTAATTGGTTGTGTGAAATCAGAAGAAGTAGGTGTAATATTAATGATGGGCAGTTGGGTGACTGATGTAACAACCATACCGCTATTTAATTTGCAGCACCATATTAGTAATTATCAATAAAATAATAACTAAGTCAATGCAAGTTGGGTGTATGAAAACAGTTCTGTTGTCTATTTTCATTTGATTAATTCTTCTGTTTTTTTTATCAGGATAAGGCACGAGCAACCCTCTAGTACCCCTCTAGACTATGATCGAAATCTCAGAGAGATACCTTAACTAAGCTAAGTAAATTTGAAAAGCATGTCAACGACGATCAGAAGCTAGATTACATACTGTTACTACCAAGTACCATCCATGAGAAATGTTATCATTATCATCACATAAAACACTGTCCATCAACAAAAAACATGTATTATACATGAACAGAGGAAGATAGATTCAAAGTGTTAAACCAGCAATTCTTATACTCCATAGGCAATGCATAATAGATTGAACATCCTTATTTATTTCGAACTATCACACAGAAAACACAATTGACCGAGACATGTATTAAACATGCTTATTCCTAAAACATGAAATCAACAAAAACGATCAAAATATAAAAACAAAAATATGAACTACAAGGTTCTGAATTCGGAAGATAGCATTAGATGATCCCTCAAAATAAGCTTCAGTTCCCTGCATATGCAGGATAAAAAGTACAAGTCATCATCTTAATTTCAAAGAGGTAAGATTTAATAAAAATGAGGTGAAGAATCTAAGAATATTTCAGAGATAATTATAACTTACTGTGGCTGTTATGGATGTAGACCTTAAGGATATTATTTCCCATGTCGTCTTGTTCTTGTTCGATATTTCTGGCAGAATCCTCAGAAGTAGTGCTACAATCATGTAACTCAATCGATTCCAAAGTACAAATTTCCCCAAAATCTGTTGGAATTTCTTGCAGGTCCTCACATTTCTTCAAAACAAGGCGTTTTAGATTAGGGAAGTAATCATACTAGCTTCCCAATGCATAAGATTTAGCTCGCTAGTAACAATAACTTCAAGCTTTTGAATATGTCTTTGTCACTCAATCTCTATACATAATCTTCGGCTCGAAAACGTTTAAGTTTGAGCTCTTCAAGATTTGGCAACATGATAAAGTTGATGATATCTCTTCCCAAATAAAGTTTCAACAGCTAGTTAAAGACAATCTTCTAAGTGATTTTGGAAAAACAAATATCTTGATGGGGTCTTCCAAATATTTGTGATATGATATCCCAAACATCCCTACTCCAAATATCATCAACAACAACAAGGTATCTTGGACCCTTTAGGTTCTTTTGCACCAGGTCAGCTAACTCGTTGTCTTCCATCTTATCATAATCTTTTGTGTTCACAATAACTCTTTGCTTTGAAATGCAATGTAAAGCTTGTTATTCTTACAATAACTTGTATTTATAAAGTTATTAAACAGAAACAGAAACAAGATGAAGCAGAAAAAATTTAAAATAAAAGAATTAATCCGAGTCCACAGAAACTACTGTGTGTCCTTAAGAAATTTAATCCCCTCACTGTACCCAAGGTTATGGATTAATTTCTCCCAAGATAAAACGGATTAAACCTGTTAAAGAAATAGCGGTACCTCAAACTTCTTTAACTTCAACGAACTTAAGAACAGCAACAAGTCACACAGACTCAGTCGATCGACACTTTGATTTTATTTGAGAGAAAAATAAATGCAGAGAAAGAAAAAAATTTCAGTGATTAAAAAATCAAAAATTGACTTCCTTTTATAGCCATTTTCAGCAAGGAAATGTCTGTTCAGTGAAATCTGTTCAGACCCATTTTATCCAGAAAGTTGTGTCTTTTGGAAAAAATAACAACTTTTCGAAAAATTGTGTCTGTTAGGAAATAACTACTTTTTTTTTTTGGAAAGTAACGACTTTTCGAAAAGTAACGACTTTTCGGAAAGAGTAACAACTTTTCGGAATGTTACCGTTACCTGCAAATTTATAAGAAATGACTTTTCATTTGCACTTTGCAAATGACTTTTCATTTTCCCTCCAAAGTAGTTCCCTCACTTTTCATATTCTCTCTTTTCTTTTCCATTCACACTTGCTAAAACCCAACAAAGCTTCTAACAAATACATTTCTATATCGAAATTCTTGAGATATTGTAACCCAAACAAAAATGTCAAAGTGATACCTGATTGGAAGATGATCATTAGCTTTTTTAGCGAGTGTTGTTTTGCCAATGCCACCCATACCTGATATGGTGACAATGTCTAGATCCGACGTTGGTCCTCTCAATCATTTATCTATTATCTTCAAGTCACCATCAAGAATTTGATCAGCATCATCATGAGAAAGAATCTCCATCACTTGTTTCTTTGTATTATCCATTTTTTCAACAACTGGTAGCATATCCTGGTGTTGTAAAATTCCAAATGTCCAGCTGTCGCCTTTGATGATTTCTGAAATTTTTGTTTCAACAACATACTCCGCCTCACTAGAAACAACGATAATTTTTTCCTCCAAAGATTTGATTTTTTCAATGTCAATCCCACTCTTATAGCTAGATTTTTCAAGAACATCTAGAAAATACTCAGATGTGGCACGAAGAGAATCGAGCGTATCAGCAGTGTGACCATGATAGAGTTCTGAAATATTTGGTTGATCAAGAGTTTGAAGTAGAGAAATTACAGCAGTAGAAGCTGCCATCAAGTCAATACAGAGAGGAATTGGAACAAAAATAATTTTTGAACAAGTAGAGAGGATGTGATTCAAGAATCAAGATATCAAATGTTGTACTACTCTTTTGTATTTATAAAAATCTTATTGTATAACATCCTTTAATTTCAACCACCATCAATAAATTATTTTGACTTACTAAGTCATTGTTTATTTAAAATGATTAGTGAGTAGGTATATAATAATGATGGCCACTAGTTAATTTAAAAAACACAAATTATTGTTTATTTGTTCTGATTAGATAAAATTACAACCACCTTTACAGTGTTCTAAAAGGTTTTTTCTTGACTCACCTACTACGGGCTTCAATCACGCCTAATGCTCAACGCTCGAGCTATTGATAACTTGATGAACATTTCTGATATCATAATTTAAGGTTCTTCATTTGGAAGATAGTGTGGTGTTTGAATTTTTAATCGCACAATGTAACAACACCATTAATAACTCATAATGTGGCGATTACACAATCTGTAACATCTCAACTAAGAGAATAGTAGAAATATATGATAAATTGTGTGATAATTGTTTCACGATGATGTTCTTATCCTTCTTCGCACATTGTATACCCCAAGGTCTGAATCTCCCCTCAAAAACGTGTAGAACATATATTTACAGTGTTAGGATTGACCATGGACCGGATGTCTAAGTAAAATCCAAAGCTGACTTAGATTGCTTGTTTTCAATTCCGCAATATCCTGCAATCCAATATAATATGCAGCTCATCGGTCACGTTCTTAAGCATATCACAGTGGAGAAGAATAAAGTTCCTGAGATTTGCAAAGTGAAGTTTTGAAGCCTCTTAACGCTCGAGGTCAGTCATTTCAATCCGCAAGAGCTGGAGCAGGCTAAAACCTCATATCTCTGTCTTCCATAACTTCCCTCTGATCGCATATTTCTTTCAACTTTAACTACTCATTTCAATCAACTTATTCACCTAACTCCAACCAAAACTGGAGTTTGACAAAGTTAACATTTCAGTGTGCGTAAAAACCTGAATAGTGCCTATGGAAGGTGAAGGGCTTTACTCATATAATCCACCCTTGTTAGTTTCAAGAAAATAGTTGTATCCAGTATACTTGTTCTGTTAAGTTAACTATACGCCTTGGAAGTTCCTTGAAATTGCCTGAGATAGAGATATATGTCAAATGAAATAGATGGTTTAAGTGCTTGCAGAAGAAAAATTTGAGGGATTCAATTTCCAAGACCCTGATCAGTGGAAATGCTTTCAGGATACGTTTTGACGTCAAGAGCAGACAACTCGCCTTGTTCCTCTTGTGAAATTAGGTCTTAGGCCTAACTCACACCCCAAAAGCTAGCTCAAAGGTTGAGGCTTTCCCTCACACTTATAAATTGACCACCAGCCCCTTCCACTTCCGATGTGGGATAACCCAACAATCTCCCCCTTCACACATCGGGCCTTGGGCTGGAGAGAACGACAACCCAGTTCCTCCCGGTGGGCTGAGACTTGTTGACAACCTGGGCTCTGATACCAATGTTGGGTGGTCTTGGGCCTTCTCAACCCAAAAGCTAGCTCGAAGGGAGGAGTATGTTTCACCATGTTTAACTAGAAAACCTGATACTGATCTCCTTGTATTTGGGCATGCTGCCCAATCTGCATCACAATACACATTCAATTTGTTTGATCTTTTGCTGCTCAGTAGTACTCCAAGTCCTGGCTCCCTCTTGATATATTTCATTACTCTCACAGCTGCTTCCCAGTGTGATCTCTTGGGTTGGTGTAAAAATTGACTAAATGTTTGAACAGAATAAGCTATGTCTGGCCTTGTCATAGTCAAATATAACATCTTCCCTATCAATCTTTGATACTGTTCCTTGTCTTCAAATAGCTCATCATCTACTTCTCCAGTTAGATGATCTAATTCTTGGATTGTTAGTCTAACATTGGCTTCAAGAGGTGTCCAAGCTGGTTTAGCATTTCCTAAACCCAAATCTGAAATAATTTCCAAGGCATACTTCCTTTGATTCATCAAAATGCCTTTTGCTGATCTACTGAATTCCATTCCCAAAAAGAATTTCAATTCTCCAAGATCCTTAATCTTAAAAGCCTTGTGTAGAATGGCTTTTGTGTGCTCTATAAGTCCCAGATTGCTACCTGTCACTAACATGTCATCTACATAGACAAGAATCACTACCATGTCTGATCCTTTCCTTTTAATGAATAAGGAATGATCTAGACTACTCTGAACAAAACCAGATTCCAGTAATGCTTCACTTAACTTCAAGTTCCATTGCCTGCTTGCTTGTTTGAGACCATAGAGGGATTTGACAAGTCTGCATACTAAACCAGATTCCCCCTGACTGTCAAAACCCTCTGGCAACTGCATATACACCTCATCATGAAGATCACCTTGTAAGAAAGCATTATAGACATCTAATTGATGAACAAACCAATTATGTTGAGCAGCTAAAGATAAAACAGTCCGGACAGTAGCAATCTTAACCACTGGTGAGAAAGTCTCATGGAAATCAAGCCCCTCTCTTTGTGTGTAACCCTTTGCCACCAATCTTGCTTTAAATCTCTCAACATCACCATTAGCCTTCAACTTGACTTTATAAACCCACTTACAGCCTATAGGAACTTTGCCTGTTGGTAGAGGAACCAAATCCCATGTATGATTATCCTGAAGAGCTTTTATTTCAGATTGCATAGCTTCTAGCCATCTGACATCTAATATAGCTTCCTTGTATGTAGTTGGTTCAGTAACAGCAGAAAAAACATGTAAGTATTTTTGATAAGTTGGGGATAGATTGGTATATGAAATAGAGGCTGCTATAGGATACAGAACATTATTTGTTGATGGCTTAGAAACATATTCAGATAGCCATAAAGGTTGTTTAGTAATCCTTGTGGATCTTCTGAGAGGCACAGCAGGAGAAACAATAGGTGAAGATGATGATGGATGTAGTGATTCTGTTGCTGTATACATTGGGGGTGATGAATCATGAGATGTTTCTAAATCATCAATTGGACATGAAGAAGATATAGGACAAGATTTAGGTGCAGGTGAATGAGATTGAAAAGGAAATTGATCCTCATGAAATATCACATCTCTGTTAAAAAAAAACTTCTGCTTTCGTAGATCAAAACAAACATATCCCTTTGTGACACTGGAGTAGCCCATAAACACTGATCTCACAGCTCTGGGTGCAAACTTATCAATCCTAGGCTATGTGCTTGCAAAACACAAACAACCAAATGTTCTTAAGTGTGTGATACATGGCTTCTTCCCAAAAAATGCTTCATAAGGTGATTTTCCTTCAAGAGTTTGTGAAGGCAATCGATTTATGATGTATGCTGCAGTAAGAACACAATGTCCCCAGAATTTGATTGGAATGTGGCCTTGGAATCTTAGAGCTCTAGCAACCTCAAGAAGATGTCTATGTTTCCTCTCAACAATACCATTCTGTTGAGGAGTATGAACACAAGTCCTGTAACGAATAATTCCTAAGCCTTTGAACAAATCCTGCATAGAATTGTTGGGTTATCCCACATCGGAAGTGGAAGGGGCTGGTGGTCAATTTATAAGTGTGAGGGAAAGCCTCAATCTTTGAGCTAGCTTTTGGGGTGTGAATCAGGCCTAAGACCTAATTTCACATGGTATCAGAGCAGGGCCCGTCTCACCCGATGCTGGGGTCCCCAAAAATTAAAATTGCCCACGCACCAGATGCGAAGCACTAGGCGTGAGGTGGGGTGTTAAAGAATGACAAAAGTCCCACATCGGTGATTAATGAGATGGGTGGACTCCTTATAAGACTTGGGCAATCCTCCTCCCTTTGAGCTAGCTTTTGGGGTGTGAATCAGGCCTAAGACCTAATTTCACATGGTATCAGAGCAGGGCCCGTCTCACCCGATGCTGGGGTCCCCAAAAATTAAAATTGCCCACGCACCAGATGCGAAGCACTAGGCGTGAGGTGGGGTGTTAAAGAATGACAAAAGTCCCACATCGGTGATTAATGAGATGGGTGGACTCCTTATAAGACTTGGGCAATCCTCCTCCCTTTGAGCTAGCTTTTGGGGTGTGAATCAGGCCTAAGACCTAATTTCACATGGTATCAGAGCAGGGCCCGTCTCACCCGATGCTGGGGTCCCCAAAAATTAAAATTGCCCACGCACCAGATGCGAAGCACTAGGCGTGAGGTGGGGTGTTAAAGAATGACAAAAGTCCCACATCGGTGATTAATGAGATGGGTGGACTCCTTATAAGACTTGGGCAATCCTCCTCCCTTTGAGCTAGCTTTTGGGGTGTGAATCAGGCCTAAGACCTAATTTCACATGGTATCAGAGCAGGGCCCGTCTCACCCGATGCTGGGGTCCCCAAAAATTAAAATTGCCCACGCACCAGATGCGAAGCACTAGGCGTGAGGTGGGGTGTTAAAGAATGACAAAAGTCCCACATCGGTGATTAATGAGATGGGTGGACTCCTTATAAGACTTGGGCAATCCTCCTCCCTTTGAGCTAGCTTTTGGGGTGTGAATCAGGCCTAAGACCTAATTTCACATGGTATCAGAGCAGGGCCCGTCTCACCCGATGCTGGGGTCCCCAAAAATTAAAATTGCCCACGCACCAGATGCGAAGCACTAGGCGTGAGGTGGGGTGTTAAAGAATGACAAAAGTCCCACATCGGTGATTAATGAGATGGGTGGACTCCTTATAAGACTTGGGCAATCCTCCTCCCTTTGAGCTAGCTTTTGGGGTGTGAATCAGGCCTAAGACCTAATTTCACATGGTATCAGAGCAGGGCCCGTCTCACCCGATGCTGGGGTCCCCAAAAATTAAAATTGCCCACGCACCAGATGCGAAGCACTAGGCGTGAGGTGGGGTGTTAAAGAATGACAAAAGTCCCACATCGGTGATTAATGAGATGGGTGGACTCCTTATAAGACTTGGGCAATCCTCCTCCCTTTGAGCTAGCTTTTGGGGTGTGAATCAGGCCTAAGACCTAATTTCACATGGTATCAGAGCAGGGCCCGTCTCACCCGATGCTGGGGTCCCCAAAAATTAAAATTGCCCACGCACCAGATGCGAAGCACTAGGCGTGAGGTGGGGTGTTAAAGAATGACAAAAGTCCCACATCGGTGATTAATGAGATGGGTGGACTCCTTATAAGACTTGGGCAATCCTCCTCCCTTTGAGCTAGCTTTTGGGGTGTGAATCAGGCCTAAGACCTAATTTCACATGGTATCAGAGCAGGGCCCGTCTCACCCGATGCTGGGGTCCCCAAAAATTAAAATTGCCCACGCACCAGATGCGAAGCACTAGGCGTGAGGTGGGGTGTTAAAGAATGACAAAAGTCCCACATCGGTGATTAATGAGATGGGTGGACTCCTTATAAGACTTGGGCAATCCTCCTCCCTTTGAGCTAGCTTTTGGGGTGTGAATCAGGCCTAAGACCTAATTTCACATGGTATCAGAGCAGGGCCCGTCTCACCCGATGCTGGGGTCCCCAAAAATTAAAATTGCCCACGCACCAGATGCGAAGCACTAGGCGTGAGGTGGGGTGTTAAAGAATGACAAAAGTCCCACATCGGTGATTAATGAGATGGGTGGACTCCTTATAAGACTTGGGCAATCCTCCTCCCTTTGAGCTAGCTTTTGGGGTGTGAGTTAGGCCTAAGACCTAATTTCACATGGTATCAGAGCAGGGCCCGTCTCACCCGAAGTTGGGATCCCCAAAATCAAAATTGCCCACGCGCCAGATGCTAAGCACTAGGCGTGAGGTGGGGTGTTAAAGAATGACAAAAGTCCCACATCGGTAATTAATGAGATGGGTGGACTCCTTATAAGGCTTGGGCAATCCTCCTCCCTGCGAGCTAGCTTTTGGGGTGTGAGTTAGGCTTAAGACCTAATTTCACACCTCTTTTGTGAAAAAACATAAAAAACGATCCAACATGTTCTGCATATGACTTTGTGGAGAAAAGTTCAAACAGAGCAGATGATTCAATAAACAATCAACAAGAGTTATCTAGATACTATAACTTGATTACCATAAATAGTCGACTGCTTCTAGGATACCGTTCCTTCTTGAACTTGTATTGACCTATTTTCAAGAGGTATTGAAAAGCATGTCAACGACGATCAGTTAAATGGGAAACTAGCCAACAGCATCTTAGCTTGAATGTAATGCAGACAAAAAAGATCACAGCTCATCTCATCTCAACTACAAACAGTTACCAACTTGCGGGATGATTTGTGCACTGATGAGCCGCCTAACAAGCGAGCCACTAAGGTCTTCTTATTCAATCAGTGCAATTAATATAATATGTTCTTGTTCAATTTCATTTCATCAAAGTTAACTAGTCATGATCTTAGTTTGTTATGGAAACAAATTAACTTGTCCGTGATATCTTTCACTCTGGAGATGCTTAGCTTTACACCAGTTCGTACGTTTCTAGATATCTGCTTCAATGGAGGTTGAGAAAGAATTCATAACCAACGACAAACTTGGTTGAAAGCAATGATACTTCTTAACATCAATTGTACACTATTAAAAAGAAGTCAAATTTCATAAAAAGTAAAAGAAATTCATTCATTGTCTACTTCTACCCTCTGACGTTCATTCCTATCAGAAACTAGATTACTTACTGTTACTGCCATTCTTGAGAAAGACAATTGATATCCAGAATCTCAATTCACATAAAGCACCGCCCATGAACGAAAACATGTTATAAATGAACAGAGGAAAACAGATCCAAAATGTGAAACCAGTGGTTCTTGTATTGCATGAATATTACAGTACATCAAAAGTTACCGTTTACAAAATACAAAAACACAATTGGCTGAGACATGTATTAATCGTATTTATTCCTAAAACATCAATTTAACAAACGATCAGAATATAAAAACAAAATATGAACAGAAAGGTTCTGAATTAGGAAGATAGCATTAGATGATCCCTCAAATAAGCTTCCATTCCCTGTATATGGTACATAAAAGATACAAGTCATCATCTTAATTTCAAAGAGGTAAGATTTAATAAAAATGAGGTGAAGAATCGAAGAACATTTCAGATAGAATTATAACTTACTCAATGTGGCTGTTATGGATGTAGACCTTAAGGATATTATTTCCCATGTCCTCTTGTTCTTGTTCGATATTTCTGGCAGAATCCTCAGAAGTAGCGCTGCAATCATGTAACTCAATCGATTCCAAAGTACAAATTTCCCCAAAATCTGTTGGAATTTCTTGCAGGTCCTCACATTTCTTCAGAACAAGGCGTTTTAGATTAGGGAAGTTATCACTGCTAGCTTCCCAACGCTTAAGATTTAGCTCGCTCAGTAACAACAACTTCAAGCTTTTGAATATGTCTTTATCGCTCATTATCCATGCATCATCATCGGCTCCACAATATTTAAGTTTGAGCTTTTCAAGATTTGGCAACATGATAAAAGTTGATGATATCTCTTCCCAAATGAACTTACTACAAAAAGTTAAAGTCAACCTCCTAAGTAATGTTGGAAACACAAATCTCTTGATGGGGTTTTCCCAATTCTTGTTCCAGGAAAGCTTGAATGCCTCAAGTTTTCTCAAGCTCGACATATCCAAGAGACGATAGGGAACAATTGCTTCTTTAAATGTAAAAGCTACATGAATGGTCAATATCTTTAGATTGGGAATGCTAGAAAAGACTTCATTTGTACAACTTGTGTAACAAAGACCGAAAAATTTCTCTAGATTTGGCATCACTGTCACAAGATTCTTATTTATTCTAGGACTTGGTAAATAAGTGTTTCTCCCTAAAGATATGTACTTCAAGTTCTTCATCAACCATATCTTGCTAGGTAACTTCATTCCGAGTAGAGGACTACAGCTAGAAATAAGAGTTTGCAAATTCAGAAGCTCTGAGATTGATTCAGGAATATTCCTGCTTAAAGGTTCAACATGGAGATATCTCAAATGAAATAACTTTGTAATCACAAGTGGAAATGAGTCGAACCACCCTCGCAATTCATCATGGATGATGACCAATACCCTGAGAAGGTTGAAACGAGAGAGAAATCCAAGTGTTATAGGATCATAATGGATGATGGGCAATTTCCAAGGACTTGCAGTACGGGATTCAAATAGTAGATGAAGTGGATAAAAACAGTACATAGATCTGGTAACAGGGGGTAATTTCTTAATAGCATAATGACACTCTTGAATACTGAAGCGACGAACATTATGCTTTTTTGCTGGTGAAAAAGGAGCTCTCACAACATGTGTAAACTTTGTCATTTCAGCTTCTAACAAACAGAACTCACGCAGAACATCATGTATTCCGCATACTTTTACCTCACCATTGAATCTCCTTTTTCTAGCCATTATCAAATTCCTGCTGATAAGATCCTCCAGACAATGTTCAGCCACTTCCTCCAAGCTTTCACGACATCCGGAAGACTTCCTTATGAAACCTTCTGCGATCCATAATTGGATCAATCTCCGAGTATCAACTTGAAAATCTTCTGGGAAATCCCCCATTGAAAGAAAGCATGGTTTGAGTCTATTAGGCAAGTGATGGTAACTCAAACCGAGAACGGCTAAACATTTATTTGGATTACTAGCAATGATTTCACTCAAGGTTTGGGCAACATACTTCCAATTTAATAATGTCTTGGGCACCGTTTTAGAAAGATGCCCTGCAATCACTGAAATTATTAAGGGAAGTCCTTGACATTTTCCTGCTATTGTTTTTCCAATTTCATCCAACTCGGGAGGATGATCGTGTTCTAGTCCAAACACCTTATCACGAAGTAACTTCCAACTGCTATCTAAATTTAAGAGGTTCATCTTATGAGGGCTACAAGTATCTGCATACATTGCTACATCAGTTTCCCTAGTAGTCAATAAGACTCGACTCCCATTGTTGCGGTTAGGAAATATTTGTGATATGCTATCCCAAACATCCCTACTCCAAATATCATCAACAACAATAAGGTATCTTGGACCCTTTAGGTTCTTTTGCACCAGGTCAGCTAACTCATTGTCTTCCATCTTATCATAATGTTTTGCATTTTTCTTTGAAATGCAATGTAAAGCTTCTAACAATACATTTCTATATCGAAATTCTTGAGATATTGTAACCCAAACAAAAATGTCAAAGTGATACCTGATTGGAAGATGATCATAAGCTTTTTTAGCGAGTGTTGTTTTGCCAATGCCACCCATACCTGATATGGTGACAATGTCTAGATCCGACGTTGGTCCTCTCAATCGTTTATCTATTATCTTCAAGTCACCATCAAGTCCCTGCACGATATCATCTTTCAACTGATCTGACAGCATTGGATCACTCATAGAAGAAGCACCAATCAAGGAATCTCCATCACTTGTTTCAAGAATTTGATCAGCATCATGAGAAAGAATCTCCATCACTTGTTTCTTTGTCGTATCCATTTTTTCAACAACTGGTAGCATATCCTGGTGTTGTAAAATTCCAAATGTCCAGCTTAATTCTTCGATGACTTTAGAAATCTTCATTTCAACAACATCCTCTGCCTCGCTAACAACAACTCTAATATCTTCCTCCAAAGATTTGATTTTCTCATTGCTACTGTTTTCAAGAACATCTTGAAAATATTCAGCTGTAGCACGAAGAGAATCGAGCATTTCAGTAGTGTGATCATGAAAGAGTTCTGAAATATTTGGTTGATCAAGAGTTTGAAGAAGAGAAATTACAGCGGTATAAGCTGCCATCAAGTCAATATGGAGAGAAATTAAAACAAAAATACTTTTTGGATGTAATTCAAGATATTATATAACATCCTTTCATTAATTTCCAACACCATGTTAGTGGTTATCAATAACTTATTTTGATTTACTAAAATAAACTAAGTCAATGCCAGTTGGGTGCCTAAAATCAGATCTGTATTGACTGACTTAATAAAATAAAATAAGCTAATGCCAGTTTGATGCATGAAAACAGATCTGTGTCAACTTAGCTCCTACTCTTTTTGTTCCCTTAATGGCTCGGACTCGCTACTTTAGAATTGAAGGTGAAGGATGTTTACCATGCAAGAACCTTCCTCTGGTTTATTAATGTTTTCTTTCTTTTGATATAAACAATTTTATACTAAATTAAGAAAACGCCATTTACTTTTTATTTGTTAATTACTATCGACAATCATTCCCTTTAGTAACCACTATATATTAATACTAATAATTACTGACATCATTCACCACCACCTAATAGATATAAGCCTATAACTATAATCAGCCACCACCTGTTGCCACCATTAGGTATCAACTACTACTGTCAACCACCATTACTGACTAGCTACTACCCATAATTACTTAATTCATTCAAAATACTCCCATCTAGCCTATAGCTCTGTTGCTCGCACTCTGCAAAAATGGTGTGTCCGATCCTCCAAAAGTAGGTCATTTCTGGAGGATATGACACGAGTACAACAACAACATAGGCCTATTGTACCATAAAAGTTGTATGAAGTTAGAATAACAAGATATACTAGTAGTAAAAGACTATTGATCATGCATTGTTGGACTTAAAATATCCCCCAATTGTGTATAGTAGAAACTTAAAATAATTTATGAACAAAATGAATTCGGCGACCTTAATCATATCATATATTATTATAAGAGGGAACAAAAAAAGTTAAAAGTTGAATTACGATTTTACCCTTATTATAAATTAAAATATTATAAAAATATTTAACTATTTAATTTAAATATTGAGTTACATTATTTTAATGGAAATGTTAATGACTTTTGCACTTCTTTAGAATAATTCTTAATTAAAATATCTAATTTAATTTATTTTCTTAAATTATTTACCCTTTAAATAGATACATGTATATGATTTATCTTCTAAATTAATTTATGTTCTTAATTAATATTTGTCTTAAATTTTTGTAACACTTGACCTTTCAACTTTGTAAGTGAATCTTCATATTCCAAAGTTATATTTTTTCCTATAAATACAATCTTTTAACATTATTTTTATAGGAAGGTTTATATGTGATACAATTTTTGTGTGTGGAAGACTAGAGAAACTTTAATCAAGTGAAGAAAATCTCAAGGCAAGAAAATTTATGTCAAGATTACAAGGCATAGTATGATTCTACTCAAGTATCGAAGTTTGATGTATTTTTTTTTTACTTATTTGTCGAGATTGGAACTATAGTAAGACCCCGCCATTTATGTAGTTAAATATCACTTCCATTAACTTGTCTTCCAAATATTTTAATTTTTTATGGTCAAAAGTTGAATGTTTATTACTAAAACTTTGTTTCAATTTGCTTTATAAAAAAAAAACAGGAAAAACATTGTCTTAGAATTTTTCTATTTTTCATTGGTTGCGTTATGTTAAACTTGCTCCTATATATGATACTTTATCTTTGTATTTGTACTTTTGTTTTAAGAATATATTTGATTGAAGGGTGTGTTTTTTGCTTTACAAAATGAGACATATACAATCATAAAAATAGTGTATAAGACATGCAAAACAATTAATGCCTACAAGATTTTCTAATTTCAAATTATTAATAATTACGTTTATGCATTTTAAATTTTAAATATTTGTAAAGAATCATTCTTACATGTGGTTGTGGATAAAATCTAAAGTTTTTGGACAATTTTCATTAAAATTATCATGAGATCCAAATCCCAAAGTCAAAAAAATGCTTAAGAAGTTAGAAGATCTTCTATCCTTTGACCAAATATTGCTCCTATTAATTTTTTAACAAAAAAATTTAAAATATATTTTAACAAACTTTTAATTGTAAGAATACTAATATTGTCATTTTGACTCTCCATTAAATTAAAATCTGATTTATTTAATTAAATATTAATATTTTATTTGTATAATTACATAATTTAAATATCAATCATTGCACTTTAAATCTTAGTTATTTCCTTCTAATAAGTTTTTTATATATAAATTTGAATTACTTAATTGCCTTCTACTTAATGAGAAGGAGAATTTCATCTTTTACTAATTAATGTCAAATATTTTATCTTCTTGAAATGTATAAATATTAACTTAATTTCAACATTTTTATGAGACAAAAAAGAACATTTTAAGAAAGTTAATCATAAGATAGTGTGCCTCCATTTTTGTTTTTGCTACTGTATTTTATCTTTTAAAACAAAAATTATTTATCATTTTATTCATCCTTATGAAGTAAACGTGCAACGCACGTTTCGGAAACTAGTATTATTATAAGCATGAAGCTCAAAACTTAAAAGTTGAATTACCATTTTACCCCTCTAATAAATTAAAACTAATATAATTTATATATATATATAATCTTCTTATTCTCATTTCATAATCTTGACCTTTCAAATTTCTAACATAAATGTAAAATAAAACAAAAATGAGTAAATATAATTAAAGTAGATTCATGTATCTTTAAAATTAAATTTCATCTCTATCTTTTTTATATTTATTTTAACAATAATTCATGTGACNAAAAAAAAGGTGAAACATATAATATTAGATTAATGGTGGATAAGTTATGTATGATAGAATTAAATTTTATATAAAAATAGTAATTATTCATAAATATCCTGATTTTTAAAATATAAATGATAAAACTTTTTACATCTTAGTTTTAAATATTTATAGTTAACTAATTAGTTTAAAGTGTTTGTGGATAAAAATTTAATACAATACTTAAAACACATTCATTAATAAAGTTTAAAGGTTTTGTTTTCCTTCACTCAAAGTTAATCTTACACTATCTAGCATTTTCAACCAATAAAACGGAAGTATCAAGAAATTTAATTTAGATAGTTGTTATTTTTCCTTTTAGCTTTGCAAACTTATTTTTTAATTACAAACAAAGTTTATTTTATTAATTTCTCATATTATTATCTCGATGCATTCACTTGGAGGTCAGAAAATTGGAGACAATTAGTAGTAAAACAAAGTAAGAAATCTCAATTAGACATATTTTATTATTTACTAATATTATCTTTGAAGAAATAATACACTCATGGGTTACACGCGCAAATCGCGTGCTCGGAAACTAGTATCATTATAAAGGAGGACATTGTTTGACTGGTTTAGCACGTTTTCAATTCCGCGATGTCCTGCCTCTCAATACAATATGCAGCTAATCAGGCACATGCTTAAGCGTATCACATTGGAGAAGAACAAGGTTCCTGAGTTTTGGGAAGTGAAATCTTGGAAGCCTCCCCACACTAATATAGTTGCCACTAATACTGCATCTTTAGAGGCGACATTTATACCCTTTAGTGGCGATTATAGTTGCCACTAATACTTCATTCTAGCGGCGACATATAAACCCTTTAGTGGCGATTATAGTTGCCATAATACTCCATCTATAGTTGCCGCTAATACTCAATCTTTAGCGACGACCCTTATACCCTTTGGTGGCGATTGTAGTTGCCGCTAATACTCTATCTTTAGCGGCGACCCTTACACCCTTTCGTGGCGATTATGGTTGCCGATAATACTTCATCTTTAGGGCGACCCTAACACCCTTCGGTGGCTATTTAAATTGCCACTAATACTTAATCTTTAACGGCGAACCTTACACCCTTTTGCGGCGATTACAGTTGCTGCTAATACTTCATGTTTAGTGGCGACCCTTAGACCCCTTAGTGGCGACATAAGTTGCCTCTATACTTCATCATTGGAGACCCTTATACCCTTTAGTAGCGACTAAAGTTGGTGCTAATACTCCATCTTTAGCGACGACACTTATACCATTTAGTGGCGATTACAGTTGCCGCTAGTACTCCATCTTTAGCGGCGATCCTTAGACCCTTTAGTGGCGATTACAGTTGCTGCTAATACTCCATCTTTAGAGGCGACCATTATACCCTTTAGTGTGGCGACTAAAGTTGCTAATACTCCATCTTTAGCGGTGATCCTTATACCCTTTAGTGGCGATCTAGGTTGGCACTACTACTTCATCTTTAGCGGCGACCCTTATACCCTTTAGTGGCGACCTAGGTTGCCGCTATAACTTCATCTTTAGCGGCGACCCTTATACCCTTTAGTGGCGACTGAAGTTGCTCTAATACTCCATCTTTAGCGGCGACCCTTATACCCATTACTGGCGATTAAAGTTGCCGCTAATACTCCACCTTTAGTGGCGATCAAATGCCGCTAATACTCCATCTTTAGCGGCGACCCTTAGACCCTTTAGTGGCGATCACAGTTGCTGCTAATACTAAATCTTTAGTGGCGATCACAGTTGCTGCTAATACTAAATCTTTAGCGGCGACTTAGACCCTTTAGTGGTGATCATAGTTGCTGCTAATACTCAATCTTTAGCGGCGACCCTTAGACCCTTTAGTGGCGATCACAGTTGCTGCTAATACTCCATCTTTAGCGGCGACCCTTAGACTCTTTAGTGGCGATCACAGTTGCTGCTAATACTCCATCTTTAGCGGCGACACTTAGACCCTTTAGTGGCGATCACAGTTGCTGCTAATACTAAATCTTTAGCGGCGACCCTTAGACCCTTTAGTGGCGATCACAGTTGCTGCTAATACTAAATCTTTAGGGCGACCCTTAGACCCTTTAGTGGCATCACAGTTGCTGCTAATACTCAGGCGATCAAATGCCGCTAACATCTTTAGCGGCGACCCTTAGACCCTTTAGTGGCGATTGCAGTTGCTGCTAATATTCCATATTTAGCGGCGACCCTTAGACCCTTTAGTGGCGATCACAGTTGCTGCTAATACTCCATCTTAGCGGCGACCCTTAGACCCTTTAGTGGTGATCACAGTTGCTGCTAATACTCCATCTTTAGCGGCGACCCTTAGACCCTTTAGTGGCGATCGCAGTTGCTGCTAATACTAAATCTTTAGCGGCGACCCTTAGACCCTTTAGTGGCAATCATAGTTGCTGCTAATACTCCATCTTTAGCGGCGACCCTTAGACCCTTTAGTGGCGATCACTGTTGCTGCTAATACTCCATCTTTAGCGGCGACCCTTAGACCTTTTAGTGGCGATCACAGTTGCTGCTAATACACCATCTTTAGCGGCGACCCTTAGACCCTTTATCGCAGTTGGTGCTAATACTCCATCTTTAGCGGCGGGCGATTAAAGTTGCCGCTAATACTCCATCTTTAGCAGCGACCCTTAGACCCTTTAGTGGCGATCACAGTTGTTGCTAATACACCATCTCTAGCGGCGACCCTTAGACCCTTTAGTGGCGATTGCAGTTGGTGCTAATACTCCATCTTTAGCGGGCGATTAAAGTTGCCGCTAATACTCCATCTTTAGTGCGACCTTTAGACCCTTTAGTGTCGAGCAAATTTGCCGCTAATACTCCATCTTTAGCGGCGACCCTTAGACCCTTTACTGGCGAATACAGTTGCTGCTAATACACCATTTTTAGCGGCCACCCATATACCCTTTAGTGGCGATTTTGTTGCCGCTATCTCCATCTTTAGTAGCGACCCTTACACCTTTTAGCGGCGATTTTGGTTGCAAACTCCATCTTTAGTGTTGACGCTTACACCTTTTAGCGATTTTGGTTGCCGCTAAAACTCCATCTTTAGCGTTGACACTTACACCTTTTAGTATAGTTGCCTCTAATACTCCATCTTTAGCCTTTAAGCGGCGATTATAATTGTTGCTAACACTCCATCTTTAGCAGCGACCCTTACACCCTTTAGTTGCCGCTAATGCTCCATCTTTAGACTCGACCCTTGCACCCTTTAGTGGCGAATATAGTTGCCGCTAATACACCACATTAGCGGCGATCCTTACACCCTTTAGTGGCAATTATAGTTGCCAATAATACTTAATCTTTAGCAGCGACCCTTAGCACCCTTCAGTTTCCTCATTCACGAGATGTAGCTGGATCTTGTATTGTAGGAAAGTATCTGTCAGTAGTGGTCATCATGATTCGATGACCTCTGTTGTTTTTCGAGAGAACACTTTTGACATAATCTACAATTACTGTCGCGGACACATCATCCAAGACAACGAGACACTAATCTTCTTTAGCCATAACGCCACATATCACTTTGGCTATTTCGTTCACATCCTTGTATTTTAGTACTGCTCAATCTGTTCTGCGAACTGTATGAGAATCTTCAAAAGAACATCTTTTACTCCGTCAAACACCTTCACATAAATTAGAACCGAGTGAGTTTGTGCTAATATATATGTCTATCAAACTCCATCCTCAATCAAATACCGTCTCATAAATATGGAGACGATTTGCATTTTTATTTATTAGGTGCAACAAATTCTCTAGCAGAAAACGTGCAGCTATAGTCACAACTTGATCTGCCATCTTCTTTCTTTGGAGTGAGCTAATGAAAATAGAGAAAATAGCTGTTTTAGTGAATGTAAACAAAATGGAAAGAGAGCAATAGCCTTTAGTCAAGCTATAGCGTATCACGCTCCTACAAGAGTTTGAGACCAGTTGTTTTATCATGTGGCAGATCAGATGTATTTAAGTTGAGTTGGTAGAGTGATGTTTCTGAGACTGTCAATAGTTCAAGGATAAAATTAATAATTCACGATAAGTTCAAGAGTATTTGACACTTCATACTTTGATAGAATTGCAAATTCGTATTTGGATATATAACAGCCTTTAGTAACTAGAAAGAATCTAATAAGAAAAAACATTCATTCGACAACACTAATTAGTTAGTCTAACAGCCAATTTACATGTAAATACTTGAGCTTACTGCAGGAAGCATTTCATATTTGACACATCCTAGAATATATATTAGTATTAATAACACTATCTCAAACAGATGTATTTCACTTTCTGTCTTCCCTTAACTGTTTCTTGGTGTGACGGCGTAATCCCAGACGTCCAGAGAGTATTTGACAACAGATTTCTGGTATTGAACCCCCAACAGATAAGTATCTTTAGCTTGACATCATGACACCATCAATTGACTGAAGTGCTTGACTTGCATAAAAACGGACATCGACATCAGGGTCCTCAGCTAGCTCTACTAAACTAGAGCGAATCATTTTCTCTGCTACCTGGCAATTATAAGAGGCTTAGAAAGTCGGCACTAAGGTATAGTGAGGATATGCAAGTGTAAACTTTCTTCAACAAACAACAACGTAAGTAAGCTCAATCGCTATAACCAATCCAAGAAAAGAAGGTAGATGAGAGTTCTCACTGATTGGTCAACAACAGGGATAAGGGACTGCAACACCTTTGCAACATTAAATTTGACGTTGGGCACTCTGGAGAAGAAATGAAATTGGACCATCAGATCTAGGGACTGATGCATATAATGACTTTAACAAGAATTGAAAAGCAAAACCACCTGTCCTTTGCTACAGTAATAACCACTGGCAGCAACTTAGAACATGTTATCTCAGAACCCATCACAGGTGCAAGTAAAGATATTGCCCTTAGTATTGTCATCCGGTATAAATAATGTGAATTATTAATAACACCCAAGACCTGCAAAGAGATGACATGTTTAAACCACTAAAAACAGGAACAAGCTTGATATCAGACATGGTCAAACCAAGAGAACGAATAATGCAGAATATTAATCATATCCAGGAACTGCAAACAAATGACCATGTCTTGACCAATGAGAAACAGATAACAAGCAGATAATATACATGATCAAACCAAGTCTCTGAAACTAAGCTTGGCCATGATGAATTATTACAACAGTCTCAAGGACCCACAAAATCCAGTATTAACCCTTCAACCTGACAATTTTCATTTCTTCTTTCTTTTGCCTATTACTTTTGGGAGGGGGTGTCATAGTGGATACACAGTTGAGGAAGGAATTGGAATGGTTATCTAAAGAGAAATCAATCCTAGGGGGATACTTCAGAAGTGATTATCAAAAGAGAAATCAACTCACCTCTCCCTACCATTCTGCCTAATATCCATGCATCAACAGCAAAAGAAATTCTCACGAGAGTTATTTGGAAATTATGCAAGATAACCAGCACTTCAGCTTTGAAATAGCATCAAACAAACCTGAGGAATTATATGCTGCATTGCCCATTCTGGACCAAGTTCTTCCGCGAGACGCTTCAAGTTATTAGCTGCAGCGTCTCTGATTGAATAAACCTGAACCACATACGCAAATCAGTAAGAGAGAATCGAATGCTTGATGCAAGCATTTTTCTTTGACAGGTATCAACAATGGCAGAGAAGAGAAGAAGTCACAAGGGCTTCATTTCTTTGCATTTAATGGAGGTCTTAATCATTCAGATCTCAGTCATTAGGTTTGTTTTTAATGTTTGAATTCTAATCATTAAGAGCATTAAGAGTGTTTCTTTAACAACCACTTAATGAGTCTGGATAGATCTGAATGTAAAATTTGTATCAAAGTCTTAATATCATTAAGATTTTTATTCAAAAATTTCTACAAAGATGGCAATCACCAATTCCATCCATTCACTACTAGTCTTGTCGCCCACCATTATCAACGGTCGTCATTGCAACCCACCATTATCAACTACCACCACCCACTACTCACAACCACCACCCTCAGACAACTACCATCATTGTCAATCACTACAATCAGTTGTCACCACCATTAGCCACCATTTATGATCATCACCACCGATCACTATCGACAATTACCACTCATAAGCCACACTATATATCGCCAACCACCATAATCATTTACCACCACCATTAATATATTTATCATCCACCACAACTATCAACCACCTCCACCATCAACCATTACTGTCAACCACCATCAACCACTACTGTCAACCACCATCACCAACTACTACACAAAATACCACCATCAACCAACACAATCCCCAATCAACACCCAAAAACACCATCGCTAGCCATCACCATGAACAACCATCATACAACTTTTAAATATTTTATTGATTTAATATTAGATTGATTTACTATTTTATTAAATTTATATTTATAATTTTTAATAGAGACGATTAATATATTCAGATGTTTAAACAATAAATAGTCCTGATTATTAAGTATTCATATATTAATGCCACATTTTTATATTTACATGTGTATTCATGTTGAAACATCTAAATCTTAATGTACATCTTAATATTCAGATTTAGACTAAGACAGAAACAACAGCTAGTTTGATCCAAAAGATGAAATGCATCCTCCTTGCCACTGACAATGAAAGAGAAAGTGAAAGAGATGCACTCACTTTACAAAAGCAAAGTATCTATGCTTCTCATTTTCTAGATTACATATCTAATGTTTTGTGTTATAAATCAAAAAGAAAGGTTCCATATCTAGTCACACTAGCTTATCACATACCAACCTCGTCCTGTAACCACTGCATGCAAAGGGTGCCAAGCTTATCATCGAAAAATCCTACACCCAACTGACTGGCCAGCAGAGGTATGTATTCTATTATAGCCAGACGAACTCGCCAATGCCTATCCTCTGCCAGCTCAACAATAGCTGGCAACAGAGATTGGGATAATAAATCAATTCCAATCACCTGTAAAATTGGAAGCAACTTAAATTTAGTCCTGAAGAAGCTGCAAAAGATTTGCAAAGAACCAATAGATAGAATGAATAAGCATAAAGAGAATCACGATTAATGAAGTTAGCCTTACTTCAAAAAAAAAAAAACATTAAGAAAACCATGATATTATGCAAGTAGAAGTAGAATGGTAAGGCAAAAAGAAAAAGTTAAAAATTGACATAAAAACATCTGAATAAGACAAGCAATCAGAAAACAAATCTGGCAAAGAGAACTTGCTATTAGTTCAAGTTTCCCAAGCACACATTAGTTTGTACCAGTTAATTAAATAGCAAGTCCTGTTCGACTGCAAAACATTCATATCCATTAGTGCTAGCAAACTGAGCCCATATTTTATCGATCCGCCAATATTTTAACAGTTGGGGAATGATATATTGAACAGGTCCCATATTTGACACGTAAAAATGGGTAAAATATGGAAATTGAGGGAACGTCTAGTAATTGAACATGTTTTCTCTTAAATATTTACTCAGTTCCTTAACTTTTTGTGTTTTCTCCTTTACATTAGGAGGTGTGATAAATACAGTGTTTCGTTGAATTCTTAAATCAATGCTTTTCTAGTTATTAGTTTCCAATCTTTGCATAGATAAAGCAGTTTTAATAGGGTATAGCCTCCTTTTTTTAATTTAAAAATAAATAATTCTTTTTTAAAAACTAGTACTTCAAAGTGCATAGCATCCGGCACAGAAAATAATTCATGACGGAGTTATTTCTTAATCGCTAGTAGTAACCAACTCAACATGCTACGATAGGATAACTAGACTTTGCAGATATTGCATCATAAGTGTATACAACTTAAATCCTTAATAATTTAAGCATACTACAGTACGGGTTGAAAAGAACTTCTTGTTTAAGATGATTTTGGCAAATTTTGACACAGTATCATTCCATTCCTTATACTTGTCTTATGAACATGTAATATTCTCCACAGGTCCAATTTACATGTTTTGCTTTGTTTAGATATACAGTTAATTTTTGAGAACTTGAACTTTCTTTAGTCCCAACTTTTGTTCACCGTGATATTGTGACAAATATGCAAAAGGTTTATATTAGGACAATATATTATGCAAATGCCCTTACTAATAATCGTAGGACTACTCTTGTAGTTTCTTGCTCTTCAAGTTTTGTTCCTATTTATTATTTTGTGTAGTTCGTTGTAGTATTACTTTGTTGTATATCGTTCTGTAACTATCTATTGTCTCTTCTACTTCCATTATGTATTTTTTTGGACTGGTTTTGTCTTGAGCCGGAGGTCTATTAAAAACAGTGTCTACTTCACCTTTGAGGTAGAGGTAAGGGCTGCATACACTTTACCCTCCCCACCCCAAATCCTAATGTGTAGGACTACACTAGTATGTTGATGTTGTTGTTGAAATAGTGACAATATTATTCAAAATGCAGAAAATTAATTGGCTAACACTGATACAAAGTTCGGTAGAAAGCACATAATTTGGCTGATATTGACTTATCAGATTGTTTAAGATACAAAGGCTAGCAAGGCTTCATAGATAGAAACTATACTAGTGAGAATATCATATTGTAGCATGAAAAATCACACTGGTACTAAAGTCTGTACAGATTTAGATTGTAAGAAAATTAAAGAATTAAGAAAATAAGCATGACAAAGAAATCAATATTCTCGATCAAGAAGAGACTCTAGGAGAAGTCTATTCTCAGAGAGGAGAATGATGAAAATTATAAAGTTGAGCACCATTTACTCGTGGAAATGGGTAAATATGGGTCAACTGTTTTTTTACCCAACCCATTTGTCGGCCAACCCACTTTTACCCTTATGAATTATGCGCGGGTTGAATTATTACCCATTTTATGTTGACCTGTTTTCAACCCACCCAAATTTAACCCAACTCGCCCATTTGCCACCACTGATCTCCACATAGACTCATGAAATGAATAGCCTCAAAACAAAATTCTATCTATGGACCCTGAACCAGTCTGGTCTTCCTCAACACGTCTCTGTAATAGAGATAAGACTGCATCTTGATATCTATGTCCTAGAACTGAAAGATGATCAAGAAAATTTTCTAGGAACAAGAAGGCAAAGTGGCATCCCACTATACTAGGTTGACTATACGACTTCATTGATCTTCAATTTCCTTCTTCCTCTTGGAGCTTATCAGACACAAAGAAACGCTCATAACGAACAGAAAGCATGAACCAAAAGGAGCTAGAAAGAACAAGGCTTGAAAATACAACCAACCTGATTGACTTGATCAAGTTTGCTAATGATGTTGAGGCGCACATCAGGAAACTCATCCTTCAGAAGGGAAAGAAAAATTGGAAGAAGATGTACAATGGTTGCATCCTGCATGAAATATAAAATGAGTTTGATAATTTCAATTTCAAAGATCAAATGAAGGTAGACAAACTAGGGAAGAAACCAAACACAAAAATCTCTTTGACTGCACATGTTATATTATGATAATGTAGCGGAATTTACCAATCAAAATCCAAAAATGTATAGAAGATACATTGCCTAAAAAATAGTTTGTTTGCCAAGCTCTTCAAATTTGCTTATTTTGATCAGCACTTTTTATCAAATGGTGTTTTAGAAAAAGCACTTGGGAGATTACTACGTTTGTGTTTGGCAAAATCACTTCAAGAACTTTTTCCCAGAAACTTAGTTAAATGCCATAAATCTCCAAGATAAGCACTTCAAAAGAATCACTTCTAATTTTCAACAAGTTTGGCCAAACAGGCTCATAAGAAGAAGAGGAAGCATCATAAGGAAAGTGAAGAAAAATGAGAACCAGGTTGATGCATCCAACTGTGCACATTCAAGCTTAATAGACCCATTAAATAATGTGTGATAAGATGATTTGTAGAAATATGTTGAATCGCAGAGCGTCATACAAATAAAGAGCAGAACCTACTTAAATCTCATCAAAGAATTTGACCTCCCAGATCATACTGGTCTTTTTTGTCCTCCAAAAGATTGATTCTTTTAAAAGGTCCAAATGTAGTTATGTTAGCTTAGAGTATTAGAATACAAAAGCTTCCAAAAGTTAACTTATATGCAAACACTGTCATCTAAAGCAGTGCATATTGCAAGTAACGAAAATTCTTAGTTGCGACAGATCCAACAAGTATCACGGTAAGTTCTACAACTTGATAATGTTGCGTATATCAACATATGTATCATACATAAATACGTGATTAATATTTTCTTGTCTGAATTCTACAACAAAAATCAAGAAAATGTTCAATCACCTTCCCGAGGACAGGAGCCATCCCCATTATAACAGAAGCCAAAGCAGATCTAACGTGCTGCGATGAGTCGGATGACAATTCCTATAACATTTAAAAACTCAATTACATATTAGGAACAGTTGGAACAAAAGCTGTAATTAGAAGTTCCTTAACAGGTAAACCAAGATGTATTTACCTTCACAGACGGAAGAATATGCTGTAAAAAAAGCTCAGGACTAAGTATCTGACTGAATTTGGTGGCTTTCCCTGCAGCAGCTATACGCACTTCCGCTTCATTATCCCGCAGCAAACGCACATAAGAAGGAACCAGGTCCTTCCTTAAGTCATGATCACCAACAATCAGATATCACAGAGCAAAAAATTGTTATTTCTCTGTATGGTAAGCAAGCTAACAGTCTCATTGGTAGAGAAACAAATGCATAGACTCCTAGTAACACAATTTCCTCTACTAAGTTGACATTGACCACGTCACATATCATGATTGTTGAGAAAAGGGTAATGCGTCTTATCAACCTCGCAAGCTAGATCATGCGTGAGAGTTGCTCAACCAATGTGGTACCCTTAACTCCTGGCATACGCCTGGGGCTGGATTCTGGACTCCAGACAATATAAATGGGGGCCCAACATTGGGTAAAAGAAGAATTGGGATAGGTCTAAGTCTAAGTCTAACTCTGGTACCACGTTAAAAACATTGATATGGAATCTAATTCGACCACAAAATCTAGCTAATAAGGTGAGTGAGGGTAAGAATGCAATAACCCATTCCCTCAACCAACCTGCAACTATTTTTTAATAGGAAGGTAGAGATTTCATTACTATGCACCAAGATGATGTAAATACGTACAGCAAAAAAGGACTCTTAAACCCTCAATCCAACCAATGCGGGACACCGAACAATGATGAGAAGTTAAGTTGCTCGAACTCTTCACTTTCGGCGCCGCAACCGTGTTGACACAACGTGGGTGTGGGATCCATGCCCAAACTGGTCAACCAGTTTTGGACTATTTGACCAAATACGAGGGAGAATTGGACAGATTCAATTATTTCTGAAATCAAAACAAAAACTAAGGTGAAATTGAAGAAAACAGAATACCTTGCATATACAAATTTATGTTGTCACTACCTTCTCTTTTATCTCTTTCCAGGATTCTCCTCTTGATCAAAAAAATTTTTCTCAAGTTCTCCACATAATATCTCATAATTTAGGTTTTATAACTCTATTTTTAGATATTTGAATCTTTTTAGCCAAATCCCCACACCCGTATCCATATTTGGATCCATATCCACAAATCTTAAAATTTAGATCATAGAAGATCCAACCTCTAGATCCGCATCCGTATCGGACACCCACACCCGAGTCCAAACAACTTAGATTAACAGTACTTGCAGGTCTTCTAGTATATTTAGTGACTTGACGATAATTCTTTGTTTCTGATATAAATACTGCATCTTTCTAAAAATTAATCCTTGGTTAATCCCATCTAAAGAAGAATAACATTTCTGTCAACATTGAATTTATGCATTCCAACAACTACTACTTGATTCATCACATTCACACACCCCAACTCACCCCAACCCCCGTTTTTCAAGCCTCTGAAAGGTTTCAAACCTCTGAAAGGAGCCTTCAGATAAATCCTGAATATGATAGGTAGGCACTTTGGCCCACTCAACCGCAGGCACAATCTAAACGTATAATATGTAAAGGATTCAAATCGATTGAAAGACGGTTTTATTTTTGGATAAGGGGGAGGGAGAGTTGGTTTCGTAGTCTCCAAATAGAAAATTTGACATTCAAAACCAAGTCAGATCCTGAATTTCTTATGATAATAGAGACACTGAATGTAAATCAGGAACTAGTGATAGAGTTCAGTGCAATCTTCTCTAGAATATGACTTAGTAACACAGAACGCACTTATGAGATGGAAATTATTTTAATGAACTAATTTTACACGTATAACAGACATGTGAGAGTAAACAAGTATTTCGTAAGCCCAACCACATAACCTACATTTAAGAGTGGTCTTGGTGCATGTTGATGTATTATGATTTTGCTTACAAAAGACACCAAGAATCACATAAAGCAAAAAATTGAAGACATCAAGATATGCTGATAATATCATTGTAAATGAAAGAAAACCAGTACAAATAAAACTTAGACAAATGTCATAAGAGTAGATTTCACAAAGTAAAATATATTGAGTTAAGTACCTGCTCGTTTCAGGACCCACAGCTTCACACAGCTCATACAACTGGTTTGCAACCATGTACCGTACACGCCAAGACTTATCCTGGTCATTTTGAGAAATAAACTCGGGGTGACTTTGAGAAAGAAACACATGTAAAAGAAACTAGAGTGTGTGTGTGTGTGTGTGTATGCATATAAAAACAAACATATATATTAAGCTGATAAAGCAATCAAATGGAATTCCAACAAATAAGTAAATCTGTGTAAACAAGTTGTGATTTGAAATAAATCAGGACAATGTACAAGGGTAAACCAGGTTTCCTGATCAATTATAAAGAAGTAACAAACTTAAATCAAAACCTCTACTAACTGAGCATAGTTATTGCTGGAGATCACTGATCAGGTTTTCATTGTGCTGAACCTAAAATTTATGGCAACCGAACAGTATTAGTTTCTGGAATATATCATTTGAACAACCTTTTCCAGCCAAGGATGAGATGCTTACATCTAGCTATCCATAATTAGGAGATAGAAAAAGATTCGATTGATGCTTTCGGATGTACCCATAGTAGATTCTACTTAGAAATTATATCTACTAGCGACACCTTTAGAGCACCTTCCGATTTCCGTACTATCTTCCACCTTTGTTGTTCTCCGGTTGTCATTGTCCATCCTCATATTATAGTCCCAAAATACTGTTTGGTCTGTCCTGCTCTTCCTCAATTTCAGTCCAGCCTAGCTGCCATAAGAATCCGGCACTAAGTCCCATCAATTCCCCAACTAATTCATCCACTACGTAAGCTAAAGACTGATCCTATTTTCACTATCGAGTATCAACTATTGGCAAGAGAATCCCAGCGTCCCAACATCATGTTTTTACAAGTTCTATAGCAAGTTTGACTAAGCTTTTAAAATCTGCTTATTTAGAGAAGTGCTTTTGTAAGAAGTATTTCCAAAAAAAAATACTTTTGGTTCGAAAAAAGGTTGCCCCCAGAGTAACAGTTTGTGTTCAGATGATCAATTTGAAAAGCACTTTTGCCACTACTAGAGCAGAAATTTCTGCTTGGCCAAAGTTCCAAAAGTGCTCTAGGGAAATAACTACTTTGTTCAACTTCTGCTACAACTAAAGCACTTATTTTTTCCTAAAAGATGTCAAACACCTTTGAAAACAAACAAAAACAACTTTTTAACTTTCCAGAAGCTTGGCCAAACAGGCATTACCATGTCATGGTTTTTGTATTGTATAAGAGTAGTAAAAGCATTTGAACTTATAAAAAGCACTAGCAAAAGCATTTAACAAGTATATGAATACACCAACAATCAATCATATCAGTCTATGAAGCTAATTCTGAAGTAACTTTGCCCTAGTTTTAGTACATGATCAGAATTAGATCCTGAGAACTTCCGAAGTGTCATTCAAACCACCACGATCTTGCAGTAAGGACCGCATTTAATTAGGAGTCTTCAAGCCACTTATTCGTGTTCCTTTTATATTCCACTACCTTGCTACCTTGTAATAACTATAGTAGAGATTTCTCAAACAGCAAGTAATAACCATTATCATAACCTAGACAATCGAACCAAAAAACTCACTATTTCCAGCTATGACAAAGCTTCTCTGGCGAAGTGGTTATGATTTGATCTTAAAGTGTGATATCTTAATTTACAAGATCCCAAATACATCAGAAGTCAGAACCATACTAATAGGTAGTAAACCAATATATAGACTTAAAGATATGATGATACAGATATTGCGATAAAGTAAGTTGCTAAAATCACTGCAACAGCTCACTAAACAACTGAAAAAGTAACCGATTATATGCAGGATTTGATCTTAAGACTATAAACAAATGCACGAATCTGAACAGGCATGAAAGATTTAAAGTATCTGTGAGTGCCCAAGTAGCATGATTTCAAACACAATCTAACCTGAGAGAAGTTGACAATGACAGGAAGAATATGTGCAACATGATCCTGGGGGTCCAGCAACTTGCCTAGTGCAGCACAGCCCTCAACTGCTAGTAAGCGTACAGAATCTTCATCTGAAATCAAGACACAATAGAGTCACCACAAACACTCAAGTTGATATAACAATCGTATAGAAATTAATTAGAAGAGCTGCGGGGCTATTTACTGCTACAAGTAGTGGGTACCAGACAAGTTGAACCATATATGTCTTAAACTGTGAATGACTAGACTGAATAGTTATAATCATACAGGGCAACTTATGAGTTAAAATATTACCGTCCTGTGTAAGATCTTCAAACATTGTCATGATGTCAGTCTTGAGGAAAGCTGGTTCAATGGTAGCAGCAAACTTCCCCAAGTTTGCTGCAGCTGACCTTCTCACCATAGGCATGTCATCTTGAGACAACTGGCTATATATGGACCGGAGCTCTGCCTTTAACATCTCAGGGGAACTTGGGTAAGCAATGTGAAATAGTCCACAAGCAGAAACTCTAGCCGTGAACCACTCACCAGCTGCCAGCCTCTAGTGATTGTGAAAAAGGAAGACATAGGAACAAAATGTAAAAGGTTGATTTAAATACTGTATTTTGTGATTGGCTATGACAAAATATGACAGGACACAGATGAAGTTTTGGCGCGCAATACTCTGAGTTTAAATGTTACTATGAATTTACAGATTGCAAGGCACTAAATACTTGCAACTAAATGGTCTTTGTAAGTTTGTCTGACTATGATCTCTAAAGTAATGAATAATAGCATTCCTTAGAACAAGTGATGAGATTTAAAATAAACAATAAAAGTTTGGGGCAAACCTTCACTAGAGAGACAAACCAATCAATCAAATCACTCTCCCTCATCTGGGATCCAATTCTACACAATGACTCCACAGCTTTGTCCCTCACACAGATCTCCTCCACAGTGCAAAGGGTTCCCAAAAGAGGGAGCAACACATGAGCATGCTCCACTCCTCCAACATAAGGAATAAAACCGCCTAACTCTTCTGACATGGCAAGTAGAACCTCATCTTCGTCATCAGTGTTTCTGCACAAAAAGGGGATCAACTCCCTCCTGGTTCTGTCTTCACCAAGTTGACATGCAATAGAAGATAACCTCCTAACAGAATTCAACCTCAATTGAATGTCATCATTCTTCAGCTCATCTAATACCATTGGATACAACAGCAAATGCGCCATTGACAGGTATATTGTGTTTCCCTTACAGCTGCAATTGGAAAGATATATATTGAGAACTACTAAAAGCAAAATGAATCAATGGTGAAAGAAAGAAATTTGACTAGATTTTCGTAACTGCCATACGCTGTCTTGACTACTGAGAAATCACAAATCAATCCGACCAAGAATCCTTCTCCACCCCCCCAAGATGGAATGAAAAGATAAACACAGTGCAAAAAGGAAAGAGAGAGGAATGAAGAGTAACAAACAGAGTAATTGCACAAGAGAGGAATACATTCCAAGAGAGTGGTTCGTATGGAGTTTGAATCTGAACGAGAGAATGATAAAAAGCTTTGGTTATGCGGCCAAAAAGGAGCTTGTTCATATTTATAAACTCAAAATTTTAGTTCTAAGGGAATGTCAAAGCTATTCAGGTGTAAAAGAAGAGTTTCAATATCCCAGATTCCGCTCCCTGCTACAATCTTCAGAGTAAGTTCAGCTTTCATGGAAGGTTTACCTGGCAACTGTGCATGTGGGCTGTGGCAGGTAGGCCACTGGATTAATCAATAATAAGATAGGCAACAAAACCCTTCAGGGTGGCCCAGTGGTTTGAGCTTGGGACTTCCATGTTGGAGGTCTCAAGTTCGAAACCCCTTGCCAGCGAAAGCAAGGGGTTTGCCTTCTGGGTCGAGCTCGTCGCACCAGGCTTGCCTAGTGCGGGTTACCTCTCCAATGTGGTTTGCGAGCTATTGCATAGGAGCGGGGGTTTTACCCTGTGCGCACCCAAAGGGTAGCGGCTGCGGATTTCCCTTGTCATAAAAAAAAAAAAAAACAAGATAGGCAACAAACAAGTTGGTCCACACATCACCATCATTATTAAAAGGGAAAATGGTCAGATTTGACCCGGTACTATCCGAAATCAAGCAACTTTTGCCTTGGTCACACTTAGAGTCTAATCTTGCCCCTGCCGTTCGGAAAAGTCTAAAGTTTTGCCCTCAACCCCTAATGGAACTCCAACCTAAAGAACAATGGGGTAACTGTAAACCTTTCTTTTTATTGTTAAGGGGTATATTTAGACCTTCTCCCTCAAGTTATTTGACATATGGCCATTGTAAGCTGGGGCTCCACAAACAGCCAAGCAAATATGATACATTTACTCAGGGCTAAGGCATGAGAGGACCCAAACCGTAACGGAAGATAAATTGAGCAACTTTGGAATAGTACATTTAATAAACTTAAACCTTTAACAAATCAAAATTTTAACATCTCACTTAAGAAGCATGAAAGTCCATTCTGCAAGTTCTCTGAAAAATGAGATATTCATGATATGAATGAATCTAAATATGATGATTTAAACTAAACCCTAGCATTTAATCAAAAAAAGAAATAAAAGAAGCAAAACAAACACCCTGGACCTGGAGCTCAAATTGTTAAAGGAAAAAATCCCTACATACTAGAATGAGCTCAATTTCATCTTCCAAAACAAAACAAATCAGCTGCTTCACCATTTTAATTGCAATAAAATTCAACAATTTCGATCACATTGTTTAAGTTCTACCGGCAAAAGATTTTGATTAACTTGTGTACAAGAAGCAGAAAAGAGGATTACCGGAAATGTGTGTCGCCGGCTGCCGGAGACTTAAAGCCTTTGATCTCCGGCGAATTCAAGAGAGAGCTTTTGTTGCCATCGTTGATTTCAATGAAATGGAAAGTGTTTGGACTGAGCACACAAAAATGATCAAATGGTTGCTTAATGTACAAGAGTTGGATTTTGTTCCTTTCTCATGTACAACTAGCTAGAACATGTATATAATACTAATTATTTATTTATCCAGCTTAAAAATAAGTGTTTAAAAATATTCTAGTATTTTATCTTAAAATTATAAAAATATTTTAAATAAGTTGGTTTAAATAGGCTCTTAATTCACATAATCCATATTTAATATGGGTTAAGTACACTTAATAATGGCATATTATGACTTGTAATTGTAGATAGAGTTTCATACTTTGAAATCAAATCGTTATATTTGACTTCTATATAATAAAATAAATACTATATAAATATTATAATTATGATCCAAAAGATCTATATAATAGATTCTCAAAATCTTAAAAAAAATACATAAAAAAAAGATTTCCCAAAATTAAAAGAGAATATAGTGTGAGAAAACAAGAGAGGATTAATCTCAACATAAAATTTATAAGCATTAATTACATGAATTGAGTCATCAAAACAATTTTTTTATGACTGTGAAGTCCGAGACAACTTTCATGTACCTCAATAAAATTCACGATATACCTACCACCTCCCACCGGCAATTGATATTCCACGGTATACCTACCACCTCCCACCGGCAATAGGTACCGTCCACCAAGGCTAGGACAGATGGAAATAACTACCTAGTGTTTTTTTGTCTCCGCTAGAAACAAAATTAGCTAGTTTTCATCTTCAGGATCCAAACAAAGGCAGTAAGCAACTAAGCCAACAACTGGAACATATCTGAGATATCTCACTATGTCAGCCTTATCTTCCTGGATGTTTTGCAAGTTATCTCCTATCAACCAAGGTTGGAAAATAATGTAGAGACAAATATCCCAGATGAAGGCATAAGCAAGTCTTTCAGAGGATAGATAGCTGAGCAAGAACTCCCATCTATTAGATATACTGCCAAAATCACCATCTCCTCTCCCATAAAAGGCCCAAAATGTCGAAAGCAAACAGGCAGCTCCACCGACCAGTCCAACAACAGATGCACCACGAGTCATGATCGAACCAAGTTGAGAGGTTGCTCTTGGAGGGTACTCTGAGTCACCCTTGTTTAGCCGAATAGCCATGTATGGAATTAAAAATGCTGCATCGAATTCCAGAAAGGTAATTAATAAGTCTCTTGTCAAACCAAAAACAATTTACAGTAAAAGATGGAGTTATATGCTTGAGAGAGCCAGAAATCGAAACCAGCAAAAGAAAAAAGAAGATTGAATAACAATGGACAAAAATTCAGTGGTAGAATAATAACTCGAATAAGAGGAACTTTAGAAAAAGTTAATTGCAAATAGTTAAAACCCATTCCATCTTAACCATCTAATTCTTTCTCATTCAGTGCTAGCTCCTAGTCACTAATAGAGCGTTCACTTCAGCTACCGAGCAATTCTAATCAAAGCAACTCCAGTATAATCAGGAAATCATTAATAAACGGATACCATTTGCCATCCTATTTTTTGACAGGACACTTACTAAGAGTTCCATCGGGATGGAGGAAACTAACATCCATAACGTTGCACAATCAAAAGTAAGTATTTGAGAAAAGTGCATACTGTTTGTGAGGAACATTTGAAAGCCCCAGAGAAGATCTAGTGATCCCTTGAATCTGTCTCTCTTACGATCACTGAACAGTAAAGGTGCAAACATGAACGTCCAGCCAATTACAAAATTAAACAGTCCTTCAGACATCTGGAATAAAAAACAGAGCCGAATGTCAAAAATGAGATCCACGAAACGAATAAATTTGTATTTTACAAAGTACTTACTGGATGAAGCACCGGTGCCTCTATCAAGTGGATGCCCCCTACTCTGCCAAATGATTCGTTGTTTAAAGTTCAATATCAAATTTATGGTAAGAGGCAGATGGAAAATTGAAATGAAACCTCTGAACTGAATGTACATAAGTAATTAACTGCTTAATCTGCAAAATTCTGTGCATCTAAAGCAAGTGATCAAGTTGACACGCGGTGGAAAATCATAAATTCCACATTGCCAGTGTATGAAGAAAGGGTCCTTGAAGTCATGTCTCTAGACTAGAAAAAGAATGGTATGCATACTGGTACAAGCAAACAAATTAAGAAGATGTGAAAGTTGAAACAGAACACCCGATTAAATCGGCCTTTGAAAGAAACCAATTATGATGGAGGGCTAAGACATGGTCATTGTTTAATAATCGAACATTTCTGGTTGATATGTTTCAATATTGAGAAATGTGGATGATTAAATAGGTTTATTATTGACCAAACCAAAGGGAAGTTGAGCACTTAATCAGAATCAGAAATTACACCAGCAAATATAAAGAAACTAATAATCCCTCCGTTTCAGTTTGTTTGTACTATTTTGATATGGCATGGAGTTTAAAAAAAGTTAAGACTTCTGAATCTTGTAATCTAAAATTAAAGATACGTCAAATGTACCAAAATGCTTTTTAATCTCATGGTATAAAACATGTCATTTGGAAAGTTGGAAACCAAAAAGTGTTTAAAAAGGAAAGAGACGTTCTTTTGAAACGCTCTAAAAAGAAAAGTAGGACAAACAAATTAATACGGAGAGATATGTTCAAGAACGAACCTAATTGACTATGAGTCATTAATATCAAAAGCAACAAGCCCAAAAATACTCCAAAGTCTGTTGGGGTAAGCGCAAAGCACAAAAAAAGTGTAGGCTTTAATGTAAAAAAGCACAAGGCAACCAGAAATACAAACATATATACTAGTCCAAGACTAATATTTAATAGCCGCATGAATGACAAATATATGAACAAAAAAATTGATTTTTTTAATGATAAAGTGAAATATCAATGGTTTAGTATCGCCTCTTCCGAGGAGGAAAGAGGTTCATCGACAAGGAACAGTACGTGTTAGAACCTTGATGACGACACTTAGCCACACATTAAGCGAGGCGAAGCGCTCAACACGTTTTGAGTCTTACTTCAGTGCTTAAGCGTCCCTTCGACAACACTGCTATGAGTGCCAAATTATGCCACTCATTGCTAAAAGGAAGCAACAGAATTATCTGACCAGAAAGGAGTGCAGGCTAATTAGTAAAAGTTTTGTGTAAAACTAATTTGGTAACTAAAGAGATTTCAACATACCAGCATTCAGAAGAGGCAGAATGAAGAAGAAATTGAGGGAGAGACCAACCAAATCATTGACTGTTTCTGAACTAATTGCCCATACAGGATCTCCCTGCATTAATCTTAGCATGTATCATTTTCAATCTAAAGGCTTTTGAAATCAATTTTATTGCACTAATCGAGATTATTAATCATGACCTCGATTATAAACTAAACTCATTCATGTCTCACTTTAGCTTCGAAGATTAGTCAAATTGACTCTCGAAAACAAGCTAAAATATGACAATTATTTCGAAGCAGAAGAAATACAGTAATATGAAATGAGAGAGATGAATTACGTACAGGTGCATAAGGAAGTAAAAAGAGCCACAATACATAAACGCCTTCTGCGGTCCACAGTATAGCCTGAGTTAATTTCCTCAATTTATCATCCCTTTCAATAATTGAATCCACTCCTCCGCCATCGCGACGGCCGCCGCCAGCTCTAGTGGTAAAAACCGGTATCCGACGACCTAATTGTATACTCTTCTTCACTTTAAGCTTCAACCGTAACAGAGAACTTGTCTCGGACAATTTCACATTTCGTCCAAATGCCGAATTATACTCCTGTCTTCCATGGATAACAGATTGATTTCCGTATATGAGAGTCTTTGTGCATAGCAGAGTTGCCGCCGGCATTTCCGAAGTTCGCCGGAAAATGGCTTCTGTAAAACGTTCTGGACCGGAGTTGTTAAGTGAAGTGAGATAACACTTTCCTTTCTAGAGGATGCAGAGGTGGGGCGGAAAGACACGTGGTGCATAACTGTACACGTTGATACTTTTTTTTATATTTATTTTTGTTTATAAGTTAAGTTTGTGTTAATTAAAAAAAAGTGATTTGTCATTTTTAAGAGTAGAAATTGACCAAGAGATGAATTGAAAGGTATTTTTAAATATTTTCAAGTAGATAATGTATTTTTTTACTAGTATTTTAATTATTTTTCATAAGGATTGAGGGGAGAGATTGGAAGAGAGAATGTTTTTGATTTACTTAAATATTTAAGTTACTGTTCACAATAAAATTTTTTAGGCGCTGAAAATTAAATGCAAGCAAATAAATAAAAGAAAATGTGTTTTTATTAATGGATTTTTTAGTACAATTTTGTTATTTTTTTGATTCTTTTCTTCTAAGTTTCTTCGTGATTTGAGGGCCTTCAAAAGTGTATTTCTCGAATGTAGGGTGATGTGGACTTTCTTGAGATGTATTTGATCTCCAGAAATTTCAGGAAGCACTTCGTTGTTGCAAGTCGATCTCCGGAAAGAACTCTGTTGATCACTCCTTCGAAGAGCTATCGAGTTGATGTTGTAGCTTTCTCCAATTGCAGAATGCTTGTTGAAGAGTTTTTCTTCTTGCCCTTTGAATGTCATGTTCATCCCCTATTTATAGTTATGAGGGGGTGGACAATGTTGTTTGTGATTAGCCAAAGGATGTCATTTTGACACTTGGCGGGTTGTGATTGATTCTTGCATTTGACTGAGACTACTACCTCATTTGAACACATGGAGTCACCTTGTTGGTCTTGGATGCCTAGTCACTGTGATACGTGGCATGAGTTTGCGCTTCATGGTGAAATGGACCTTCGATTTGAATTTAATAAGATGGACTTATTCATTTGTAAAGCCCAAGCAAATATGAATTTAAACTAATAAGGATGTATTGAGCAGGCGCAAACACATCATATATATATATATATATATATATATATATATATATATATATATATTCTAAAAAAATAGAATACAACGTATACATATAATTTACGTGACATTGCTTGAATAAGAGAGCTTTGCAGCCTGATGGTTAGGTGCCTTACCAGTGTTGTAAATATTTCGAGGTCAACCCTAAATCAGTGCACTTAGCAATAGTTGAAAGCACAAAATAATCTAAACCGACTCTAAAAGTGTGAAGGAAACGAAAATTTGATAAATATTTTTTATTTTTTTTTATGTTTGTTTTATTAAAACTTTTGAAAAATATACTTTCTGTGAAAACAGAGAAAATAACGACAAGTGATATTTCATTGGTTCTAAAAGTGTGAAGGAAACGAAAATTTGATAAATATTTTTTTTTTTTATGTTTGTTTTGTTAAAACTTTTGAAAAATATACTTTCCTATGAAAACAGAGAAAATAACGACAAGTGATATTTCATATTAATTGTCTTATACACCCTCTAACACACCTTATTTTTATTTCATCAATCTTGTAGCCCCCACCTCACTCACTCTACCTTTTATATTTTTTTATCTAGATTATATATAAATATTTTTATATTATTATCTTTATTTACATCGAACACAAATAAAAAACTCATCTATTTTTCTAAATAGATATAATTATGAAAAAAAAATCATACCTATCCCATTCCTAGGTATCAAAGGTGAGCCAAATCTTAAAAAGATTAATTAATTGAGTGTCCACTAAATTATAGCACATGTCAATCTAACAAATTTGATCCTCTTAATTATTGAATAGGCTTTTAGGCATATGGTAAAATTTCAAATTTCAAAATTCAAATTTGGAAAGGGTAGAAATTAGACACTTTGAGGTGTCAGCCAAATCTTAGAAGTCTATAAATTGAGTGTTCAATATTTTTTCACCATTGTCTTTTCACAATTTATAATTAAAGAAATATGGGCTTAAAAGGTAAGTTAATGGCTTCGATAGAAATGAAGTGTGGAGGACACTTGATTCATGATATTTTTCACACAAATGTACATCATGTACCCACTATAAATCGTGCTTTTAATCGATTTGAAATTCATGAAGGTGAAATCATAAAAATTAGTTCAATTATTAGCTGGAATTACAATGATGGTAACACACATTTTTCAACTCTTTCTTTCTCTTACTCACACAATATGATTTACTTTCATCACTTTTCTATATTTATATGTTCTTGATAGTATAAAGTTATTTTTCACGAAATGTTTTTCATGAAAAAGTTATTTAATGATGTTTGATTACCATCTATATTCCAAGGAGAGGCTTTTGCTTCCAAGTAAGAAAAAAAACTCCTTCCACTTATTGGGGAATCATTCTCATTTTATGTGATATTTTTAGAATTTCAAGATTCAAACGAATCTATCTTTGACCCTAATTTCTATTGATCTTTTAAACATTTTGATATTGTGACTTATAGTACTTTTTACGTAGTTTACAAATATATAAATTTCCTTTCAAAAAATTTGAAATTTTATATGTAAACTCCCGATCAAACTTAAACTATTTAACTTTTAAAAAATGAAAAGTGTCACATTAATTAAATTATTTTTAACGGAAAAGGGTCTGATATATCCCTCAACTTTGTCATTTAGAGCTGATATACCCCTTGTTATGAAAATGGCTCATATATACCCCTACTTGTAAACAAATGGCTCACATATACCCTTTTCCTCTAACGTAAATGAAAAAAATAATAATTTTAATCTAAATTTTTATTATTTTTTCTAAAAAATATAATCCCATATGAGTAAATTTAATCCTCGTCAAACATATTTTTTTTTGACTTTTTTTTTGTTTCAATGACTAATTTATAATTATTATTTTGATAGTCAAATTTATTTATGTTTCACTAATATTCTTGTAAAACGTATTGTAGATGATCAAATTTTTTTCTTCGAATACGAGAGTAAATTACAATACACACAAAAACATAGTTTAATTTTTTATTCTTTAAACTAAGGAATGAAAGAAAAAAAACAAAATAAGAATAAGAAATTCAAATAATTATAATAAAAGAAGTCAAAAAATAATTTATGTATGAAAAAATTAAAATATACCTTGAACTTTGATAAAAGAATCGTATATACCCCTAAATAATTTTTTAAAAAAAATTAGAAGTAATAAATATAAATTTAAAACTAATTTTTTAACTTCCGTTAAATGAAGGGTATATGTGAGCCATTTTGTAACGGCAGGGGTATATGTGAGCCGTTTGTATAACGGAAAGGGCATATATGAGCCACTTTTATAACGAGAGGTATATCAGCTCGAAATGATTATATCAGACCCTTTTCCCTATTTTTAATAGTGTGTGTTTTAGGTAACATATCTTTTTTCCACTAAGCAAATGCTAAAAGAAATTTTGCAGAAAAAGACTTTCTCCTTGGAATATTATTTTTGTTATATACCAAACATAAATAATTAAATCAAAACAATCATTTTTTTCCTTACTAATTCTTATATCCTCCACAATATCAGCTCCTTTTTTTTTTTTTTTGAGATTTTTAAAGAAAGAAAGCAACATCCATGAAAACTACAAAATTAAAATATTGATGAGCAAAAAAATAATTTTTGAAGAAAATGAGAATGAAAAACGAGGGAAAAAAATTAAATAAGATAAAAATACTATTTTGTAAATGTTTTAAGTCTTCCATGAGGATTAGAGCAATTGAACCAAGAGTAACACATCTCTCATTTTTTTCTTTTATTATTATATAATAATTATAGGTGGACAAAATAAGTTTACAAAGCAAATTATTGAAGACATCGATCCTCGTAAGAAATCAATCCGTTGGAAAATTATCGGAGGAGATGTGTTAGAGATGTATAATTCTTTTACTATTGCAATATCTTGTGAACCTCAATGGATAACATGGACAATCGAGTACGAAAAGAAAATTGAAGACACTCCAGAACCCCTCAATGAATTGGGTATCATCCTCGACTTAAACAAGGATATAGAGGACCACCTTGTCAAGAATTAAAAGCTCTATCTATCTTTTGTGTGTGTGTTTACACACATACATATCTATGTGTGTTTGTATGATGAATAATTGGCAAGTTTTAGCCATCTTGTAAAATAAATAATATTGTGTTTGAATAATATATTTTATGACAAGTTATAATGGATGGTTTAATGTTATATTAAATAATTAAATTGCAACCAATGATTAAGTGTTATGTAATTAAAAATATTATTTAAATTATTTTGAATGGTTCTTCGTTAATGAAGTGGCCAAAATTGAACCCAACTGTTGGTGTGGAGGACATTTGTGAGCCAATAGACGGATGAGAAGGATAATTTACAGTCAATCTTAACTAATTAACATGTGTTTTACTTTATTAAATAACGTAATAATGAATTTTGGTGTAAACACCCGATGCGGGTAAGTTTTTATCCGTGATGTGTATCATTTTCAATACTTTAAAAATATTTTAGGCCATTTTTCGTAATAGTATATATCTTTTTAAAATTTGAAACTACCCCTTGGATTCAAAGCTTTAACTCCGTTAATTATTAAAAGAGATATATTAGAGATGTGTAATTCTTTTATTGTACTACAAGTAACATTTGATATTGACTGTATTTTCTCCACCGTCTAACACATTTTCATCTTCATTCGACTTCTCATAGCCTGTATCATCGCCTTCCATATTATTTGTCTAGATTATATATAAATACTTAAAAAATTATATTTATTTATTCATTACGTGTAATATTAAACACAAAAAAAATAAGTAAGAAATTCATTTATTTTCCTAAAAAGAAATTCTAATAAAATATTTCATATCTAACACACCTAGGGGCCAAATCCTAATAAAATTAATTGGTTGAGTACCACTTAAAATATAACACGTGTCAATCAAATAAATATGATCATCATGATTATTAAATAGACACATGTTAAAATTTCAAGGCTAGGAAAATGTACAATTTTTGGTATTTTAGGTGAGCCAAATCCTATAAAAGTGTAATAAATTGAGTGTCCACATACACATTTTCCCTATCTTCATCGTTTTTTAATTTGCATGAGTATGCAAAATTTCATTATAAATTTATAACTAAATTAAAATCTAATTATAAGCACAAATGAATTAATATGTTGTACAAATTGTGATAATGTTTTATACTAGCTAGCTTCTCACATCTAATTGAATTCTATATAGACACTACAAATTTTCACCACTTCATTTTCACAACTTATAATTGCAAATATGGGTTTGAAATGAAAGTTAACTATTGCAATGGAGGCAAAATGCGGAGGACACTCGATTCATGGTATAATTCATACCAATATGCATCGTGTATCGCCTATTAGTCGTGTTATCAACTAATTTGAGATTCATAAAAGTGAAATCATAAAGATTGGTTCGATGGTAATCTGACTGATGGTAACACATATTTTTGTATATTTGCTCTCATCAAATATGATTTACTTGCATTAATTTTCCATATTTACATGTATTTGGTAGTATTAAAGTTATTTGTCATGAAAATGATATTCATAAAAATGTATATAATGATGTTTGAAAATAACTTCTTTCACTTGTTGGTGATAGAATTTTTTACATATAAACTACCTTAATTAACTTTAAAATTTATTATTTGCTCCGACTAAAATTGAGACATTATTTACTAATATTTAGTTACCTTAAAGATGTAAAATTAAATTAATATTATTATTATTATTCTTTTATAGTGTATGTTTTAGGTAATATATCATTTCACCAATCAAATACTAAAATTGTTTTGCAGAAAAATCTTTTTTCTTTTTGGCGAAAATATTACTTTTGTTATACCAAACATAAATAATTAAATCAGAATTATAATGTTCTTTCTAATTTTCATATTCTCCATGATGTCAACTTTTCTTTTGAGATTTTGAAAAATAACTTTATTCCCAAAAAAATAGACAATCCAATATTCATGAGCATTAAATAATTTTTTGGAGAAAATAGAAATAAAAAACTAGGGGAGAAAATCAAATAATATAAAGATATTATTTTGTAATTCTTTAATTATATCCTGAGGAATTAAGGAGTTGAACTAAATGTAACATTTCTTATATTATTTTAATGATTACAGCTAGACATAAAAAGTTTATCAAGAAAATTATTAAAGTCGTCGATCCATATAAGAAATCAAGTCACTGAAAAGTTATCAAAGGAGATGTGTTGGATATGTATAGTTCTTTTATATTTTTAATATTTTTTGAATTCCAATGATTAATATGGACAATTGAGTACGAAAAAAAAAATCGCGACTGTATTCTTATTGACATGAGTAATAGAGAGTCCCCTTTTCAAAAATTAGGGATAAATGTAAAGTTTGTTGTGAGTGTCTTAACACATACATAATCTATGTGTGTTTGTGTTTGTATGATGAATAATTAGCAAGTTTTAGCCATGGTGTAAAATAAATATTATTGTATTTGAATAACATATTTTATATGTCAATCCATTTCTATGGATATATTTACAATAATCATGTAGTGTGATCCCAATAAATGAGGCCACAAAACTTGAGGTATTTTGACATACATTTAAGTTAAATAACAATGTGTTAAGTAATTAATTATTTACCACATTCTAGAAGATTTGCTTTGGATCTCAATGAATCTTTAAAAACAGACTAAATCAAATCTACAATAGGAAAACCTCATTAAATTAATTTTCGATTAATTAATAACCTTTTTAAAAAAAATATTTTTCTTTAGTTTCAATTTGGGTTAATGGAAAAATTACTCCTTTCGATAAGATAATATATTTTGGGAAGACCGATATATAAATATATCTAAGACAGTCTAGCGAAATATGATCTATTGTGTTCTATTTTTTGTTAAAATTTAAATCTTGTTGAAGTTAATCTCTAACTTTTTTTATTGGATCCAAAAGTTTCGATGTTGTCTTTATGAACTACACCATAAAATTGTATAGAGCTTTAAATGTTTTAAGTGCTTCTTTACCTGTAACTGGTTTCAAAGGTAGTGTATCATCTTCTACTTTATCATCACATTTTTTTTAATGGTATCCACAATTTCATCAAAGCTCTAGACCTCTGGACATGTATCATTTTCGCTCATCCAATAGGTTATTAACGTTCATTTTATTGTGATAATCCAGATCATTATTCATGATCTCAAGTTTAAGAATGACATTTTCACAAGTGGATTCATTTAAATTCTCTAAGATTTCTTTCCCAAACAAATTTTGCATTGTCGAACATTCTCTAAGATTTCTTCACAAAAGGGGCTCCGTTGGTTTTTGAAAGAGATATGTCGGAGATGTATAGTTCTCTTACTATTGTAACATATGTTGAAGACACCTCAGGACCCCTCCTTAAATTGGTATTAACAGAAGGTATTTTGTTTAATTTATCATAACATTTTAACTCATTTACGATCAACAAGTGACATTTCATATTGATTGTGTCTTCTTTACCCTCTAACACACCTCATCTTCACCCTACCACTAGTAGCCTCCATTCTCATCTCCTAAAAAAAAAACTCTAAGAAAATATATGTTGTCATACCTAACACATCTTGGGTATCGAAGGTGAGCCAAATCCTTTGAAAAAATATATAATTAAGTGACCACTTAAAACACAACACGTGTCAATCAAATTTATTTGGTCCTCTTGGCTATTGAAGAGACATATTAAAATTTCAAGGTTAGGTAAATGGAGAATTTTGGTATTTGAGGTGAGCCAAATCTCAAAAGTAATAAATTAAGTGTATCCACTTATTTATATCTAAGCTAAAATTTAATCAAGCAAAAACAACTTGATATTTTTAGTAATATATGATGCAGATATGTGGTGGATACTGTTTTCTGTATAAAGACTACATTTTCTTACCATTTTGTTTTCACAACTTACAATTGTTAATTCAAGAAGTGAAATATGGAGGTGAGACGAAAGTTGATTGCTTCAGTGGATGTGAAGTGTAAAGGACACTCAATTTTTTAGTATCTTACACATCATATACAGATTATAAGTCGTGTTATCAACCAATTTGAAATTCATTATCGAAAATGTGTTTGAGATGTATATTTCTTAGATAATCAATTACGAAAAGAAAACTGAAGACACCTCAAAACTCCTCATGGGATGAAGTCTTATCATTGATACAAACAATGATTTAGAGGATCACCATTTCAAGAATTAAAAGATCTATGTTATTATACACGATAGGTCTTTTAATTCTTGAAAAGGTGACCCCCTAATGCATGTTTCAAATTACAACCAAACGGTGAATACAAGTGATAATAATTCATATACCATGATTATTTTCCTTATAGACCGCATACCGAATGACCCCCACGTATGACGTCGCGATTTTTCTCTCTCGGTATATGACTGATAACTTGCCCAAAAGTCAAAAACAGAGTTTAAACTATTAAAGTAATGCAGCTTCATTTTATTTTCGGAAGAGATCGAAACACATACACAGAGGAGATGGTGATCATCAAGCAACAAAAACCAGAATTGAAAATGGGAAATGCATGCAAATACCAATAGATTTGGACTGTCCACATTGAAAAGGTTTATCTCTGGGTGAAACGTTCGAGTCTCTCAACAAAGGGAAGATTTTTTTTCTTTTTTGGGGGTTGGGGGTAGAGGGGGGAGGAATTGACAAACTATGTATAAGGATAATCCTAATGAGGTTCAAGCCAATGCTGGGAGAAGAGAAACAAACAGGATAACTAGTTACGTTTTTCCAGTTCACCCCTCTCCAGCACTCGAATAGCTTAGAACCCACACCATATATGGAAGTGATGTTTGTGGTGGGTCAAAGAGAGGGATGCAAGGGAAGCTACACAAAAGAGCCATCCCAACCCCGATTTCACTCTTCAAACTCGTGAATGTGATCTAAGAGGTAGTTAGCAGCGAGCTCCTCATTTTTGTTGCAGGCAAAGAAAACCTCCAGTACAAGGTCATGATCAAAGCCCATCTGCTCAAGCTGCAAAAAGAGGGGAAATCAAAACAAATCAGTCCTAGAATAAAGGAAAGATAGCATATAGATACGAAAATACACCACCACCATGTCGGCGATCACTTACACGTTCTATGGCTTCACGCTCTTCGGGTGTTACAGATATAGCCTGTGGCATGGCTGCTGCAAGCTGGCCCAATACGTTGTTGCTGATATCAAAATAGGGAAACACGAATTAGTACTAAACATAACCTTTGTATCAAAATCATTGAATGTAGAAGGGTGAACATACCCTTCTCCTCCTTCAACAGGCTCATTGATAAGGCGAAGAAAATCAGCCTGGTGCTCCTGTATAAGCCTCATTAGGTGGGGATTCTGCTTGCCTAGCTCCTGAAGCATGGGCTGTCAACAATGGAAACAATGAAAAGAGAACCTACACACAGAATTTTTACAAATGGTCCAAACTAGAGAGGAACTGAGAAGTGAAACCTGCAAAATTTGTGGATTGGCCTGAACCATTGCCCGTAAAGCTTGGAACTGAGAATGACAATAATTAAGATGAACTTAAATAAAATGAACTTTCCAGAATGAAATAGAGGAAGGATTATGCAGGCAGTGAAGGTCAGGAAATGTCACACGCATACCTGCTGACTGTTCCTTAGAAAGTCTAAGGTGTTCGCACCAGCAGTATTAGATCCCACACTAGGAAGACCCTGCGTGAACAGAATGTCAAAAGCTTGCCCCAAAATAATTTGCCCCACCCCTCCCCCTCAAAAGAAGAGCGTAAAAACACGAATTAAACGCTCTACCTGAGGAAAGAGATTCAAGGGATCTGCATTGGGTCCGCCTGCAGGAACAGGTGCTGGTTGTGCTGCAGGTTGAGGCTGAGCCGGTTGATTACCTGTCTGCACGCTGGGTGGACTTCCTCCAACAGGAGGGACCTCTGCTGCCTCAGGAATACCCTATTAAGTAGAATTTAAAAGCTTGATCAGCAACAGATATAACCAGTAAGACGTGGTATTTGAGCAAAGCTTAAAGCCTTCCACCCATTCACTAATGGTTTGATGCAAACAAAATTAGCCACAAAATAGGAACTACAGCAAATTCTATATGACTACAAGACACACACCTACTTCTCTACCATCATTTTCAGACAGTATGCACCAGCAAATTGGTTGTCAGATTACAAGCCTGTTTGGGTTGTCTTAAAAAAAGTTCTAACTTTTTAAAGAAGTAATATTTTTGGTTAAAACTTAAATAACTTTTTTAAAAAATAACATTTCAAACTTATTTTAAGTTATCTTTAGATTTGCCAAACATTCCCAAAAGCTGAAACCGACTTAGAAGCAGGTTTGACCAACTTTTAATCCTAATCTAAACGGTCTCTAACTCCACATGAGTGACTCAGGCAAGAATGCAGTTGAAAGACAGATAAGCAGACAGCCAGTGGTCCATTTTCCCACATTTAATGCCCAAGTTCAAAAATACCATCAGACCCAAAATGGTAAAAGCCATCATGGCACAAGCACCCCAAAGAATCACCGGTACGATAACAATAACTTACAGAAATCAGATAATGGGAGAGAGAGAAGATTTAGCGTCAGCAACATGCTGATTCAGAGAGGGCAGGCTGGGGGACCGAGAAGAGAGAGGATGAAAGAGCCTGAGCTCGGAAGGGAAGAGCGGCTTTTACATTCTTTTGGTTGGGGAAGAAAAGGGGATTTAGTCAGAAGGCATGGAGAGGAGAAGGATGCATGCTTAAAAGAAAGGGAGCCAACATTGAGGAGTTACATTCTTCTGTTAACTATATTGTTAGTCTTAATATTAAATATTTTTTTTTTTGATAAAGTAGTCTTAATATTAAATATATTGAGTGAATCCTACATTTATTTGATTTATGCAACATAATAATTTTGTAAAGGATGAGTAGCATAAAAATGGAAATATTCACAGAAATAAGTAAAAAATGTAGCCATTATTATTTGTGGAACTTGAAATATTCTGTCAAAGAATTATAACCAACAGTAAAAAGAAAAACAAAAATTGACAGACACTAGTATGCGACCAAGGACTAACAAACTTACAGAGTACAAGTATTCAACAGCCCTCTCGGGATTGTTAAAAGCTGCCCGTAGGGCTCGAACAACTGTCTCCCTATCCCACGTTCCACCACCCATGTCAAGGATCTGCTGAATTGCTCCATCAAGGTTGTTACCAGCAACCAAGCTTGAAGCAGCTTGGCCATAGACATCAGATCCCGACCTGGCATATAAATAGATCATTTACGTAAAAGTTCTCTTACAATTTAGCAGAAAAGGCAAGGAGAATGTGTTCCTTGAAGAATATACTTACACAACAGCCGATGCAGGAGCAAGAGCAGGAGCTGGGGCTGGGGCAAGGGCAGGGGCAGCGGCAGGGGCTGGTGCTGGGGAGGGAGCTGCTGCAGGCCTGAAAAACAGCACACAATCACAAGTGAGGAGTATGAAATGCTTTCACTATTCCCATCAAGGTTAATGGAGAGAAAATAATATAAAAGGGATAAGGGGAGAATAAATTAAAATGCAAGGCACTACGCCACAATTTAAACAAAACACTGTTTCCAAACGTTAAACCTGAACTCAGAAATCCTTCAAATTTTTATTTATTTATTTATTACTCCCCTCAGATCCATTGTATATGACACTCCCCCTCGATTTAGCTTGTTCCTAGAAGAACACCTATCTATATTTTTTTAACGCATATAAATACCTGTCTATATTTAGAATCTCTCACTTTATACTTCCTATTACAATAATGATATGCTCATACATCCACAAAAATGTCATAGACGTCTAAAACAAGGGCCAGCGGTAATTTTAATGTGTTTCACAAGTCTGTCTTAAACTTGATGCCCAGTCAAACATCATCGACGGAGTAATTTTCACAAATATTATTTCAAAAATTTATGAGGGGAAATATAAACTTCTCATCATGTTTAATCACGTACATTGTTCTGGGTCTGCATTCTTCAAACATATATATAGTCACCATCACCTAAATGTCTAAAGCTCAACAACAACATACCCAGTGTGATTCCACAAGACCTGGATGTCTAAAGCTCATCAGAAATTTAATCTCAATGGACCAAAATACTACATCATGGCGTTACTGCTAATCGGAATAATAGGGCAAACCCCAAATTGCACAGCCAAATAGATGTGATGCAAAAGTGAAAAATATGTTTTGAGAAAATATGATACTGAAAAAGGAAAACTCACGATGCAACTGGGACTTGAGCAGCTGTAGATGCAGGAGTTGAACTAGGTGCTGCCGTACTTGACTGTGGTGTCTACAAGTCCAAATCAAATAAATTAACTGAAGTAAACTTGTTAGAGTAGGAACAGCATTATAGTAAACACATGGGCACATGCTGCAGAAGGCAGCGGCCATCACACTACCTTGCAGATTATACTATTCTTGAAAACATTTTCGACAATGATGTCAACATTCACCGTAACCCAAAAAACCTGAACAGTTGAATTGCTCAGCCATGGCAAATAAAGGAGAAACTACTTCTCACTCGCATAATGCTAATTAGTAATTACTAAGGTGATACTTGGTCAAGGGTTTAAAGGGATTTAATCCCTACATAAAATCGAGCATTATTTTATACAATGGTTACTAGTTTTTGTTTTCCTCATAAAATGTACCTACATAAGTTACGTCCAAATCTATGTAATCTCTACACTTCAATTTAAGCATCTTACTTTCCTTCTTAACTAGTTCAACAAAGAAAACTTCTTTCTCTATTTGGAACATCTCTAATTCCAACATTCTACATGCTTGTTCAAAACTACAAGATTCAAAGGGCATTGTGGTACATAACGCAAATCTTGTTGTCTTAATAAGGCTCGAACATCTCCCTTATTTTTCTTTAAAATGATGTGCCTTATCAATCTTATTAATTTTGATAAAGTAGAGGCTTCGTGCTAGACGATCTGAGACATTTCAATTGGAACGGAGGGATTATTATATGATGAATAGAATGTGGAATAAGAATGAAAGTACTAGAAGTACATGGATCAGAAACCCTAAAATGACAGAAATAGTCTTCATAGACTTTATGTTGTTATAAAAGTAACCCTAATCTGATATTATACAGTGTATACTAATCTGTAATATGTTAAACTAAGCATTCCACAAGCAATGCGACTCCACAAGATATAGTCTCAGCATTACAATCCTTAAATAACTATTCAATGCATTACATATTCCAGCATTACAACCCTTGCATTATTGATCCCTGCATAACCTCTAACGAAATGACCCAAGGGTACAGTTGTTGCTCCTTCACATAATCATTTTCAAATATTTTGTTTGCCTTGGAAAATATTTGCATCAACTGGAAGAAAACAACTTATGCCTATTAAGGCCAAAATCATTTCCTCCAACAATCATCTCAATCATGATTCATACCAACAGGTCTCAACTACTATATAAATACTCTTGTCTATCTCTGCTAATTGGAGTGCATAGCTAAGCGCTTCCCTTATGCCGCATCTTCCACTTCTCCATACAAAAATACTTTCATGAAAAGTATTTTACATGACACCAAACACCCTCTTAAGTAGCTTCAAAGATAAAAATTAGCCTACAGTAAATTGTATTCACCAATTAGCCCCGGATTTGTAGCCTGTTTTTTGTTACTCCCTCTTGGCAAATAAAGTGAACTATCTCTTTTAGTAACAATTCACTTTTTTACAACAAAAGCAATCAACTTTTACACTCAACCAAATATATAGAAAATATTTTTCAGGAAAAATATCATTATACATAATAATGTCTTCATACCAATTAGACAAGAGTAAATTCAATTAACCTAGGACTTCTGTATTATATATTTTAAACGTATAGGAATTTGGAGCTCTATTAAGTAATTCATCACCTTCAGAAAATAATATAGACTTGAGTTCGTAGGTAGGAGGGAAAATAAACCACTTTCTGATGTTTGATTGCTTGGATAATATTTTTCAAAGAGAACATTTCACTAAGAGGTTAAGGAAATAACTCTCCTTACCTGGGGACATAAATCACCTTCCTTCCACAACTATTTCAGCTCTTTATTTCATGTTGTTGCTTTTTCCAAAAATTAACTTACTTTCAGGAGAATATTTTCCAAAAGAATTTCCTTCCACACCAAACACACAAGCAAGACCCTTATCACATAAGCACCAAGTGTCGTCATACCGAAATTCACTAGCTTTATAATGACCCTAAATAATAATAACCATCAGGAACCTTTTTTTTTGAGAGACAGAGATAGGTAACTTCATATTCATAAAACAGGCTCACCATCCCAAAAATGATGAGACTGATCAGCTACAAACATCATATCTAAATATTCAAGTAACTCAATAGGAACCACTAACAATCCTGATAAGAGATTCCTCAACAGCTAAATCTGACAACTACTAGAACAATATTTCACAATAAAACTAAGAAAATGAAGTGCCAAGCAGCAAGAACTACAATCACATTCATTTTGAGAAGAAATAACTTGCTGCAGTGATATGTACATAGTCTACACCTCAGTGAATATATAAGCTTCTATAGGCATAACAAGCAAAATCTCGTACGGCAGGCTTCACATGAACAAAGCATTACCACCAAATAGTCACTACCACACTGACAAAAGTAGGATCTGTACGGGTAGCTCTATTTACTGTCACAAACTTTGACCACATGCAGCTCATGCATTATCAGTCAGTGATCAAATATCAGAACAATGCAACAGACATTAAATCACAGAATTAGTGAGGAGAAACCCCCCACCACTCCCCAAGAGAAAAACAAAACTAGTTGTAGCTGCCAGTACCCTTTCTAGAACGGTATTTTTCTTTTGTTCCTGTGCAAAATTTTAACCTAGTTCAAAAGTAAGAATAAATGATGATTTAGTCAATAGCCAATCGAGTTAGGCAATCCAGTAGTCCTCATCTATTATACATAACACCTTGATAGCAAAACATCAAACATACCACGGTAGGAGAATGTCTCTGAGAAAACATATCAAAAGAAAAAATTTGGAAAAAAGCTTTTCCAGTGTGCTGCCTCTTTTTAGGATTAAACACTCAGCTCATAGTATGGAACTGATCCAGATTTTCTCCCTACCTCTATCAATATTATCCCAAAGTGTTAGATTTGATCTTTACCAACCTTGGATAAATACTCGGGACAAATGCAAGACCAACTAATTCAATTGAACGAAAATTCTATCACACCGCAAACCTTAGCTGTTGCTGCAGTTGAAGTAGCTGAACCTTCTCCAGCTGAGCTCTTACTCTGAAATTCCATGCAAACAGCAAGTAACAAACTAAAGTTACAAATATAAATAAAAACAGATGTAGTAATCCTCTGAATATCATAACTTTATTCGTAAGTTATGATAGGTACACCATGAGACATTTATTTTTAAAATTGTGATGCATGGACATGTTTACAAGTATGCATCCAAACAGGGTAGGTATACACTGTTTTTCATAATTTTAGTACGTGCAGCAATTACCATCACTCAAGACCTTTATGAACCCATTGTGTGCCCCTATATGCACAATACATTACATAAGTCCAATAAACAAACAACTTAAACATATCATGGCTTATAACACACACTATTTGACAGGTGCAATAGCTCATCCTCCAAATACATTAGTATTAGCTATTAACATTAACACATGGAATTATCAAAAGGGGCAATCCTCAACAAAATACACTTCTCTGAAAACAAAGGTTCAGAAAAATAAAGGACAGGTGCAGAGACTTGATGGTAAATATTCTAAAATATGGAGTTAAAAGAGTTTGGAAGAGGAATCTTTACATCAGACCTTTAAAAAGAAAAAGAACAAACATATACACATGCTTATTGAAACTACATCAAATGATCAATGACGAGTCAGTATTTTTTCTATAAAAAAAGAGGTGTGAATCAATTCTTTTTATACCGCTCTATCCCCCAAGAGAACCCCAGTACATGGTGTAAAGATCCAACATGATGTCTATGTTCATGCAGTTAACTATACCAATAACACTGAAAATTAGAAGAAAAAAGAAAAAGATTCATATTTACCTTCGTCAGCATGATTACTATAAAGTTGCTTTCAGCAACTTTATTTTCTTCGAGTGTTGTCCCATCTTTTAGTACCTTCCCCTGGTGGATAAGCATCTGCTGGGCAGCAGGATAAACATCTGAACCCTGAACTGTTTCTATGTTCTTCTTCACATCGGCAACCTAAAAAATACAGAAAATTCAAGCCGTGAATTTAATGTACTGCATGATCTGAAGTTTCATTGTGACAAGATTACAAGAGCTAAAATCTCTAAGATAAGTTCAATCCAGCTAAAGATCCTTGTCCAAAAGTTTGGTCGCGAGAGAATAATCAGGGTTACCAAAAGTGAGAAAAGCAAAAAAGGGGGCTAGGTCCATGAGGCTTGAAGCAAAAGCGAGATATGAACGGATGTTTCTTTGCAGCGAAGTATACAATTTATTAAATTAGAAAGTACCAAATGTAAATGAATCTATTAGTAAATATAAAATCAACTTGGAAATAAAACAACCAACTACTGCATCCAATATACAACATTGTCAATGTCAATCTAATCCTACTAAAAGTGGAGGTAAAAAAGAATGGATGATTGGTTCAGATTACTTTGTCCACCATCATTTGATGAACACACTTCTCTGAAGAAGCATGAGTCCACCCTTGAGATAGTAACACCTCGCTACGCAAAGGCACATTGCTTAAGTTCACAATGGCTATTGAGTGCGATCAAATATATTTGAGGATCATATGCCAAAGCCAGGCAATTGTATGATATCTGATATGCCACAGCCTTGAATAACTATGATTATTTGCTCATTCTGCTTTTGTTATCATACCTTTTGATTTAATTCTGTACCTCATTGTTGGACCTCATAGTTACATACAAACTGGTAAATTGTTATCTACTTGCTGAATCTATATATCGAAATGTATCCTGCTAATAGCACTTGATTACTGAGAAACACTTTTATGTTGAGCCTAAAGAATTTGTCGAAACGCCTTATTATTGGCTGGACATCAAGAGCAACTATGGCTGACAGCTATAGTTTGACACCAACTATCAGAACTCTGATTTGTAACCAGCAACTGTGTTTCTTTGCAGCAGTGCACCTACTCTTTTTCATCCATTTTTCTTTTCTTTTTGGGGAAAAAGGGTAACCACACTTAACAATATATCACTGAGAAGCTGAACAACTGTACCAACCAGACCTCTAGTTTTGAGTATTCCCATTCCAAGTTGTATTTACTTTTTTTAGATAAAAAAGTGAAGCTTCATTCCAAGTTGTGTTTTGAGAATGTATCATCATTTCCTGTAATTCTTTATCATTTGTTGGCATGGTTCGGATTTAGAACAGAGAAGCTCAAGGTTGTTTCAGACAAAGAGGGAGTTGGGAACTGTTATGTATCAAACAATGATGATTTGCCATCCTATGTGTTTTGAGAATGCTCTTTGTATATATTCCCGCGGAAGTGTTTCTGTTTTGCTTTCTTTCTTTTTTTCGATAATCATGGTGTCCAGGCTTAAATTGTGCACATCTCGATAGATTACAGGGATACCTACCTCCCACTAGCACAAGAACCGAGTAATTGTATCAAGGCTTGGACACATGGGAAGAAACCACCTAATATTCATAATCTATAAAGTCAATAGACAGAAAAGGGGACAACCATACCATTAGCTACATAAAAGTTCCTATACTAAAAGCTAGAGTTAAAAATTAGACAATACTGAAAATATACCAATGTTACTTCATTAAAAAGTGAGAAACTAGTCAAAAAATACAACTTACCAAAATAATCTAACGGGGGATAGTTTTCCAAATTCTTCTAATTTCTACAAAGGGATCTCATGCAACTTCAACCGTATTAGCAAAACCTTGTTTCAAACTTCACAACTTCATCCGGATGTCATGCAATTTCAACCACTTCTTTTCTGCCGATAGATGAAACCACGCCCTTCCATGTCAGTCTTTGGTTTCCAAGAGTACAGCAGCTCAACAACTTAACTCCAAACCAATTGGAGTCAGCCATATGAATATGTCTATATCTATCTATTCTATTATTTTTTTAAAATTAAATATCCATCCGTTCTATTCAACAATTTTCAGAGGTTTCATCGAAGCAGTGTTGTGAAAGGCGATCATCACCTAGTCACAATGGCGAGAGGTGAGGCGGCCCTTCATCGCCTATTAACTTTGTGGCGAGGCAATCTTCAAAAGGCGAGGCCATGGTGACAAAGGCAAGAAACGTGTCGCCTTCTCTATTTTCTTAAAAAAGGTTACTAACTTAGAATTCTAAAAGTTAAAAGATGACTTTAGGGTTTTCTCGCAACTCTTTGACTGCGACAGCGACTCCAGCCAATTGACTCGATTAGACTTCTCCGGCTACCAACCATACTTTTCCGGCGACTCCAAAGTCCAACCAATACATAGTTCTTCTTTCTTATCTTTTCTTCCACAGATTTCTTCTTCTATTTCTTTTTCCTCTTCCTTCAGAATTTTGGGTCACTTCTACCTCTGTTTTTTCCTATTTATTTTGACTTTGTTTTGTTTTTTTCTCATTCAAGTTCTAGACTTTCGGTATCTACTTTCTATTTTCAGTTTTTGAATTAAAATATTTGCTAATATGTTATTACTACAGAGATTTTTATTATTATATATGCAATTTAATACTTCAAATTTTTTGGTATAATTCGCGCCACACTTCAAAAAGGCCGCATTGTCTTGTCGCCTTTTGTTGCCTTTCGCCATCCAAAACCAACTGCTCCTACATGGACCCTCTGCAACCGTCGTCGTCTATTATTTAGAATTCAAATAATTGTTAATTTAACTATCATCCTTCATTCTATTGCAGGCTCTTCTTTGGCTTAAAACTAGCTATAACTTGGCAAGCAGCCCAAGCTCACAAGTCACACAGGAAATGTTTCCTAGAGTACATCAACAGAGGAAGTACTTTAAACTTCCATAGATGCATCTTCCAACAACAAAATGGCCTCCCTGCAGAAACAAATCACTAAGCAACACCAACACTACAGCACAATCTCAAAATACTTAAAAAGAATCCACTAATTATGCCCAATACACACAATCAGAAACTCCTCAAAACTCAAATCAAAACCAAAACCACTTCAATTCAAACCTCAACATCGCCTAACTCGGAATCTAATCAACAAATTAGAGCAGCAACCGACTGAATCAATCATTACAGACAGTCAGTCACATCTATGCATCACAAAGCACGTCAACAAATCAAAACAAACCTCAATTCCGAAAAAAAATGGTAAAAAAAAACTGAACTCAAACAACATCGCTAATATCATCAGCTCATGTATAATCAAATAAAGAGTTTAAAAAAACGGACCGTATCTTCAGGTTTGACTTCAATTTCAAAGTGAGAGCCTTTGAGAGTTTTCACAAAAATCTTCATATCTGTTTTTCCGTCACCCGGGAAGTTTGATCGCCGACCGACGAGAGGGAGAGGACGACGGAGAGCCCAACGGTGAAGGAAGAATAATGTAGAAAGGACCGTAAGGTGCAAGTAAAGAGTTAAAAGAGTACAGGCCTTTTTATATATCTAATAACTGTGGAGACACTTTCACGCGTATGATATGTGCGTGTAAGACACGCGATAAGGATTTGGGTAGTTTGATAGCGCGTGTGGTGAAAGGCGAAGGAGAAAGATTGGGAGTAGGTGTTGAAGACTGAATGAAGGAAAGGATCAGCTAGCTAGATTTTTGTGATATCTACTACTTATATTATATATATAATCGCGTAAGGATATTTCTAAAATTGTTAATTATTTGAGTATGAAATTAATACTTTATCGTGTTTTTAATATTTTTCTCTCCACTAACAATACTTTTCGTTGTATTTTTTCGACATATTTATTCTTTTTTTTTCAATTTTATTAGGGCTTAAAAAACATAAATCAATGTTGGTTTAGGAATAAATGAAATTTATAAATTATGATGGAGATTTAATAGTGCTATTTTTGTAGTTGGAGATGAAATTGTGGAGATATATATCAAACTCATCCACCCTTGTAAATAGCCTCATGCACCTTCAAGTCTACCCACCTAACCTAAAATTATAAGATCTAAAAGGGTGAAAGATTAGGAATATATATATATATGAGAGCATGATATTTACTTTGTATACAAAAATCTATATATTAATTCTTTATTTTATATGTAAATGTAAATGTTATAAGTTATATATGCATTATACACTATATATATACACACACACTGGATATAGTATATGTGTTGGATACAGAATAGATACACCTTTCATTATATACATATATACATTTTTTGTCAGTACTCATCATAGCCATTTAATCTTTCACACTCATTCTTTTTTGTTTTTTTATTATAATATGTGTATAGTACATTAATCAAGGTATATTTAGTGTATAACATATACATATATTAATACACACATATTGTTACAATTTTTCCCTCTTTAGAATATATACACACATGTCTCAACTCATTTTATTGATATATTTGAAATTGACATATTGAATAGTGGCCTTCAAGGTTTGGTTTGAATGTGATAGTTAATTATCTAAAAGAGTTTTTTATCACATCTAAGTAAAATATTTGGATCAAGAGGAATTGCCAAAAAAAAATTCTTCATTAAACTTTATTAAGAATTGTGCATGTATAACCTCCACCCCTTCAAATTTATTTAACAGGTAAAAATTGAGTTGTTATTATGGAAATAAAGAGAAAAAGCCCATCCACAATGGATCTTCAAGAAAATATATGGGTTGGACAAAGATTAGTTCAAAAGTTATTTGGACAAATGAATTGGGCTAAAATTGGTTTTAAGTGGGTTGGGCCATGATTCTCATAACATGACCCAATTTTCTTAATTGTCCACCTTACCGTGAATCGAAAAATATTTTTAAACGATCCACTTGATCGTGATCGAGATCAATAAATCGAGCTTTGAGACATTTAAAACATGAGACTCAAGTCTCAAGTCTTGTCCCTAAATCCGGAACCAAGACCAAATCCATATAAAATATTTTATTATTACACATAATGTGAATGATTATGTTAGAAGGAATTTTCAAAAATATACCGCTCTATATAAAATATAACTCTACGTAACTCAATATACACTAAGCAAATTACCATACATAATAGAGTGTAATACAAATATGAGCTAAATCCAATTTGATGATATATGATATTTGATATTTAGTTTATGTGGAATGGATATTTTTTTCTCTTAATAAACATTAATTTTCCCCCTATTTTTAAATGCCCTAAACATGTAATAACTACACTATTAAAGAATGGTCAAGACTCAAGATGGGATGCCTAACTACAGTTGTAAACATGTTAGATTTCTTCTTATTTATACTCACATAAGATAAAGAATGAGTTAAAAATAATATCGTTTTATTTGACTTGATCGTTGTGTCAAGTGTTGTGGTACCTTGAGCAACTTTTAATTTTATTTGTCAGCCTCGTGACTTATTTCATCTTCCATGTATAAAAGATGCTATGTTTACATACTTGTGTTCACGCATGTATATAGAAAATCGGTCAAAACTCTATTTTTTTAAAAAAAAGAAGGGCATGTAATGACATAACGTTCCTCCTATGAACCTTAGAAATAGAGATCAACATCGAAAAGCCCACTCATCGAGCTATTTAATACTTGAATATGTTTACCGCAAAAAAAAATATATATTTTTCTAATATATTAAAGAAATTCAAAAACCGATAATCCTATAATTTATTTCATAAAATCATTTTTAAAAAATTACCCAATTACAAGTTAGTCCATAACTTTTTTCAATTCAAATTTATCGATAGGTCTAATTTTTGTGCAAGTCCACCAAAGACTCTAAAGTACAATATCCAGTCATAAATATAATATTCCACTATCTTTTGGTTCAAAATTTAATATCCAGAAATTTGTATACTCTGTTCTTGCTTTTTAATATTTAAATTAAATAATATTAATAATTAAAAAGAAGATTAAAACCCCCCCAAAAAAAAAAAAGATTTACACTTCCTAGTTTGCCGGTAACGTCTCGGGTCTCCATAGAAAATCGGGTGACCCGAAACCAAGATCCGAATGATCAAACAATCCATCTAGTGCTACGTATTCACAAACACCAGTGTTAAAATCCACTAAATCAGCGATCCCCAATTCGAACGAATCGTAATTCGGAATTCTCTCTTCCACTTCCCATATTGAATCCGGTGAAACTCCGATCAATTCGACTACCGATTCACTTCCCTCCGCCGTTGCCGGAGGAAGTCCGAGTTCATCATCCGACGCTTCGAGAAGGTAACCTAACTCCGGCTGAGACTCATCAGAATCCGCCGTCAAATCCACCACTTCCGTCTCCATCACCTTCGCCGGTGACGGAGGAGCTGTAATTTCTTCTTCGAAACTCTTCATGAACGAATCGAAATCATGACTCGTGGTGCAAAACTCGGAGCTATCATCGTCGTCGGTGAGATCGTACAACAGATTCTCCTTGAGTTTCTTCACTTCCGGTGAGTTATATTCTGATTCTTCCGATTCAACTCGGACTCTCTTCTTTCTACTCATCATGCTCTCCATAGAAATTTGCAGAATGCGTGTAATACACGTGCTTAGATTTGAGAATTGAAAAAGTTTTGAGTGAGGAGAGAGGGAAGATAAGAGTTGGTTTATATAGTGGAGACAAAGAGGAGAGAGAAAGTGGAGTAAAATGATGTAATGTCGGCGCGTGGGTGGGAATTATTTGTGGGGCAGTTATGGTCGTCTCTAGATTTTTATTTTTTAAATTAAAAAAAAAGGAGAAATTTTTATTTTTATTTAATTAATTTAGAAACTTTATGTTTAAACGTGTTGGTGGTGTGTTTTAGAAGATTTATTTAAATTTTTTTTTCTTTTTGTAAGTAGTGGGGGTGGGGTACTTTGAGAATAGTAATATAAATAATATTCCGTGATTAGCTGGTTTTGATTTCAGACTTGGAGTACGGAATGTGTCGTAGTATGGACCTATATGGGTTAGTCAATTATCGAGGTCGTTTGGTATCGGGTAAGAGTAATAATATAAAGATAATTTTATGAAGAAATTTTTTATTATCGTATTTTTTAATAATATATTTTTAAGGAATATGTATTTTCACGTGAATATCATAAGTAGTAATTTGTTTATGTAAGCATATACTTCCTTCGTTCAAAAAAAAATGACCTTTTTTTTTTTAATAATTTTTTTCTTTTTTTGATATCATTTTAAAATCAGTTTTCTACTTGGCATGTTTAAGGATACAAGATCAAAGATAATTTTATACATTCAACCTAACTTTAATTTAGGATCACAAAATATAAAAAAAAATGTTATACTCTTAAATTTCGTGTCAAATCAAATCAGGTTATTCTTTATAAAACGGAGAAGTATATACTTTTAAAATATACTTACTTAAATAGTATATGGGGTAATTCGTCCTCCCAAAACTAAGCAATTTTGATCGAATTCAAATATATTTGGAATCCTTTTTCTCCCTTTTTTTAATGTTTAGAAAATATTTTAAGCATTAGTCAAAACAAATCTAATTAAATTGGTTTGATAATGGTAAAGTCAGATCCGACCTTATCTACGAACTGAGGGGGAATCTGAATTATTTTACAAAAAAAATGACCATAAAATATTTAAAAATGAAAATTCATAATATTGAATTATATCTTTTTTGAAATTAAGACGTAATTTGTATATGGACTTATATTCTCTTTGGAATGATTCAACTCATTGTTTTTTTTTCATTTCTAGTGAGTTTTTTCCGTATTGGGTCCTTGACTATGATGTTATAGAAAAAAAATTTATATTTTCTCCGTTATATTTGTATGTTATAATTATAGCTTATATAATTGTGCTTCGTAACAAATTTTTTGTTTGTATTGAGCTTTGATTTGTATAATTCGCTAGAGACATCCAGTTTTATACAAATTGCTCTGTTTTCTATAACTATATTTATATATTATAATTTGTACAATAAGATATGTATTTTGTATAATTATAAGTGTATAGGACGAAAATATATATATTTGTATATACATTTTTATCTCGCTTTACACACAAAAACATATTTTTTACATTTTATACCAAAATATATAAAATGACTAATTGTATACCGAATCAGATAGCAAAAAAATGAATGTTTCCTGTAAATTACAATTAAAATAAACTATAGCTATTACTTGTTATTTGTTTGCTTCAAAAAACTGTAAAAATACATATACATCCAAAATATAAATGTATTTAGAACATTTTACTTCTTTTTTTTTCAAGTTGCAAAGTATAATACTTTGACAAACCATATAAAATGGTTGACAACAACATGATAGATTAAAATAAAAATTCTTAAATTTATTTGTCATCTGAATTATGATTGTATTTTTACTCAACTAAACTTAGCATATTTGTTTTGGTTAAAGTATTCCATAAATCCATATGTCTTTTCCTTACCTAAAAGAGCTGACATTAAAACATTTCTTAAAGTCAAATTTATTCATCTCTTGCTAATTAAGGTTGTTGACAAAAAATAAATAAATTAGGTTCCATTAGATATGCCCAATTTTTTATATAATTTTTTTTTTCCATGTAGTAGTGTAAATCTAGCGTTTATTCAAAGATTTTTTTTATTTTATTATTATTTTGAAAAAATTACGTTTAACTTAATTTTCGTGCATTCCACTTTTCCAAAAAGAAATATAAATATCAAATTAGATTACGGAAAGTGATTTTCCAAATATAAAAAATAGAATATTTTTGCATAAAAATCGTGGAAAAAGCTAAAGGGTATTATAATAAAACTTTCGTTTAATTTAATTTTCGTGCACTCCACTTTTCTATAAACAGTGAACAATAGATATTTCTTCAACTTTACCTAAAAAAGAACATAAAAGTAAAGGGATACTATATACTCCTTCCGTCCATGTCTAACTTGACATAATCTTAAAAATAATAATTTTATATATTAATATAAGTCATTTAAATATTAAAATAAATACTAGTATTTAATAATTAAATAGGTTTAAAACAATAAATTATGACTTAATTTTTCAATTTGAATGAATAAAACAAATTTTTATCTTTAATATAATAGACACATAAAAATAACATTAAAGTTTTTAGAAAATCGTGTCAAATTTAGAATCAAAGTAATATGAAGTGAGAAAAATACAGATAAATCGACCATATTTTCTGGCCAATTTTTTTTTTTGATATGTATTTTCTATAAAGTAAAATACTTGGAAATTTCCAAAATCTAAAAGGAATATTTGCATAAATTGGTGGGAAAAAACAAGATCCAAGACAGCTAATAAATTCTTTTTGGTATTATTCTTTGTGGCCTAGTTTGGCAAGATATGGACCTAAACTCCAAATTCTAAACGCAACTCACAAGAGAATTTGGGTATGAAAATTACCAAAGGATATGAGTGCAGTGGATAACGATATTTCTTTTTAATTAAAGGGAAAAGGGTCTGATATACCTCTTAACTTTGTTATTTGAAGCTGATATACCCCTCGTTATAAAAGTGACTCGTATATGCCCTTATCGTTATACAAACGGCTCACATATACCCCTGCCATTACAAAATGGCTCACATATACCCTTCATTTTACGGAAGTTAATAAATTAATTTAAAATTTATATTTATTACTTCTAATTTAAAAAAAAATTATTAAGGGGTATATATGATTCTTCTATCAAAGTTCAAGGTATATTTTAATTTTTTTCATACATAAATTATTTTTTGACTTCTTTTATTATAATTATTTGAGTTTCTTATTCTTATTTTGTTTTTCCTTTCATTCCTTAGTTTAAAGAGAAAAAAAATTAAACTATTTTTTTGTGTGTATTGTAATTTAATTTCGTATTCAAAGAAAAAATTTGGTCATCTACAATAAGTTTTACAAGAATATTAGTGAAACATAAATAAATTTGATTATCAAAATAATAATTTTAAATTAGTCATTGAAACAGAAAAAAATCAAAAAAAATATGTTTGACGAAGATTAAATTTACTCATATAGGATTTTATTTTTTGGAAAAAATAATAAAAATTTAGATTAAAATTATATTTTTTTTCATTTTCGTTAGAGAAAGGGTATATGTGAGCCATTTGTTTACAAGTACGGGTATATATGAGTCACTTTCATAACAAGGGGTATATCAGCTCTAAATAACAAAGTTGAGGGGTATATCAGACCCTTTTCCCTTAATTAAATATATCTGATTTAAGCTTTATATATATATAAATATTTTAATAGAAAGTGTTTTCTTTTAATCTTAGCCGTATATATTCAAATAAGTGAAACTCCGATTCAATGTAGATACTAAATACCGTAAAAAATCAAGAAAAAATATGAATTTAGGTATGAAAAATTTCTTTCAAAGGACAAAACATTAGATTGTACGAACGGACAACTTGGACAATATTTGATAAAATTGGAGTGGAAAAAGTTAAAATAATAATATGAGCCATAACGGATACAATTCCAAAAAAAAAAGAAAGTGAAAATGATAATGCCCAAATTTATATCAAGGAAATAAATAAAAATATCATTTTACACATATTTTTACAACTAGGTAAACAATATATAATCAGTGTATATTATCATTTCAATTCATTACTTAAATGTAATAAATTACTATAATTTGATTTAAACATTTAGTGTAAGTAGATTTTAAAAAATTTTAAATCTTTAAATAGAATAAATATAGCATGTCTCGTGTTATTATAAAATTTCATATATTTTAAATTTTGAATTCGTATTTATCTTTATAATTCCACCATGTGTAATGGGATGGGCAAGGAAGAAAGTGACAAATAAACAACAATTCAAATTGCTATAAATTACAATAAGGTTAATGCTTAGATGTTAAGCATTAATTTGATGGCCAGCTCATTTCTTTGTTCTTGAAGATGAAAAACTATATTATAAAAATTAATAAGTCAATTAATACTCTTTCATGTTTGGTATGTTACCGACAAAATCAAATTACTTTGCTTCGTATTATGTTTTTCTATACTTAATCAAATAAATTGGATCTTAGTTTCCTTGTTAATTATTTGTGATTTATGATAATCTACATTATAAGCTATTATTGTCCATGTCCATAAAAAGATTGGTTATATAGTCAAGATAATAATCGTCTCGTTTCAATTTATTTAATCTGTTTTAGTTTGACACAAAATTTTAATTATATAATATTAAATTTAAAATATATCAATTATATCAAAATATCAATTAATTTGTTGAAATTAACTAATTATTAAAAAAAATTATTCTTTAAATAGACTAAAGATAAGCGAGTCAAACAAAGGTGGGGTTGGATTATTTCTTTATGTTATGTGATATTATATAGTTTTTATGATATTATGTTATGATAATTAATAAAATATTAAAATAAATTACCTGATTATTGTGAGTACCCGGGATTATTAAAAGTTTAGAAAAAACAAGAGATATAGGAAATTAAAGGGAAAATTTGGAGGACCTACGTAAACATGTTACACATGAATATGATGAGTATATGGGAAGGACCCCTCCATCCTTTTTATTTCACGATGATATCAGAAAGAATAGAATATACGTAAATTATGCATAAAAAATTATTATATAATTTTTTTAATTTTATTTTAATTTTAATAAATAGAATTACTTGATGTTTATTATTGGTGAAAAATAATAATATTTAGTGAACTTAATTATATGCCGTTATTAAAAAAATATGCAATAATTTTTAAAGATTTATTTAGTATATAAACATATATATCATTCGATTTTGAAATATGATTTCTTATTTTGAAGTGTTATTATCAAACGAATTTTTATGATATAATAAAGGAGCATTAGTTTTCACATTTATGAGACCAAATCCAAGTTTTATGATAGCTTAGCTGGTGACTTTTCACAAGGTAATGGGACCCACAAAACATATCTTGGTGGGTCCCACTTCATGTTGGTAATTTCCAGAAAATATCAATCGCTGTATAATGTCTATTCTACCCTCCAAAAGTTGTTTAAATTACATTTTGGTTGTGGTCAAACAGACTCAGAAACGAACCCATAATTTGAAGACTTTGGGTGCACCAATATGAACCTAGCTCAAATATTTTAAAAAATAAAATAAATAAAAATAAATTTTAGTAGGATTCGAACTCTGATCTAGGGGTTGAAATCTCTTGCTTAACTTTTGTGTTTTCTATGGGTTCCCTGTTAGATATATCTTAATTTCTATCTGTTTTTCAAAATAAATACAAATATACATATAATATTTTTGAAAGTTAGCAGGTATACATACACCCCTCCATATTGTGTGGATCCGCGCCTGCAAATAGTCAATACAAATCTTAAAAAATATGTTTTAATTTTCTTTTGAATTCGACAATATTTATCTTTAACAAATACTATGAGAAATAAGGATGTGGGATGATATTGTTGATGATCTTATGCTCAAAGTCAAGGTTCCTCCGAAACAATTTTTTTATTTTCATGAGGGTAGAAGTATGAGAGAAAAGTATTGTAATCTTAAATTTAACGTAAATTATTAATTTATTTTTAAATTATTAACGGCGTTAAAAATATTTTTCTATTTAATTAATTAAATTTATATACACCTCAATTTATTTTCAATCTGTCACATAATATATAACAAATGATCTTAAAATCTTATAGTAATATAAAATTCTTAATAAAAAATTGAGGAAAATGTTAGAGAACCCTCCTTGACTTAATAAAATTTGAGAATGTGTTTCATTTATATTATATAAAAATTGGTGGAATTTTACTAAATATTTTATTATTTTTTATGATAATTGATATGGATAAGGATTATGGAATAGTGGTGGAAAGGAGGTATGTAGAAGATACTCAATGAATCAATGTGATTTTTTCTTCATATTTAAAAAATATTAATATATTATTCTTTAATTATCATAATAACTATATAACAAAAATAGTACTAACAATTTATATGGTTTAAACTCAATCAAGAAAACTTAGTCAATCTAGCAAACCTAATTTGTCAATCCCAATAATTGACTTTTCCATTCATGCATTCAACCATAATAAATAAATATTAAATAAAAAATTAATAAATAATTTTATTTAATAATAAATAATATTATAAAATTATTATTTTTATTATTTCTGAAGGGTATGTTCAAATTAGATATGAACAGATAAACATACACAAAAGGTCGAAGTTGGTTGTTATTATTGATACAATATTAAAACTAGTCATATGAGATGAATTTTATTATTTATTTGAGTAGATGTCGACATATATCATCGTTACTATTTATCAACAACTTTTATGATTGAAGGAATTATAAGGATTAGTGATTGACGAATTTATAGAATAAAATATAAATATTTAGATGTAATTTACTTTTTAATTAATTTAATTAAAGTTGCATGATGAATAATAGAAAAATAGTTGAATTTTTTTTTGTTGAAATAATTATCGAGTTCTATGTATCTATAATATTAGGATTTTTTTTTTATTAGAAGCGCATTCGAATAAATTTTATAATATGCGACTTAAATTTCGTTCAAACTTAAATTTAAAACTCCAAATATCATATAAAACTCGATTTATTTTTAAATTTTTTTTTATCTAATTCTATATGCAATCAAACCTACACATATACAATATTTAAGGAAATTTTAAACATATTGTCCGGCGCAAGTGTGTATATATATTATATATAACAAATGTATACCTAAGTGCTTCCTTAGTCTCAAGTTATTTATGTTATTTTAATTTTACGTGCGACTTAAAAAATTATTGATTAGGAAATATTTATCATTATTTTATTTTATTCATGTATTAGTATCTACAATTTTTTTAAAATAAATATTTACTCTATTGAGATGTTTATATTCAAAAACAAATTATTATTATTAATGAAAGGTAAATTGAAAAATAATAATTAATTTTACCTTATACTTCGTAGATTCAAATTCGAAATGTTTTTTTTTCTTTGTTTTGTCAAGTAGTTAAAGTAAGCATACAACCCACTTTGTCTTAGTCTCTCTAATATGACGTAATCACATACATGATTTAAAATAAAAAATTTATATATAAATATCTAATTAGTATCTGTTATAAATTATTTGTCATGCTCGAGCCATTAAGGAGAAAATCGAGGAAGAGAAGTGGCTCCTTATGTTGACTGGTAACACACAATATTGTAATGACTATGTTTGTTTGAACATATAATTTTTTATGTTACGATTTAAAATCAGATGAACCATTTGAATTATTGTATAGTGTAAAATTTTTTTAATAATAATATTTACTTAATGACTAATTGATCACAACATTATCAAAGTTGGGACACATATTTTTGTTTTTTTTATCCGACCCACCAAAAAAGGAAATATATATATATATATATATATATATATATATATAATTTTATTTATTTTTTGTCAAATTGGTTGATTTGCACTTTGGTAGACATGGAGGGCCTATTTGTAGGGTCGGAAAATTATGGCCACGTTTAAAAGAAAAGCATGGTACACACCTCAATAATGACTTTAAATTGATGATTTTTTTAATTATTATTTTTGGTCTAAATTCAATAAATGATCTTACTTTATAAAAAAAAAAATCACTAATATATACGAAAATTTTTATGGTGTGGAAACATGCCATATCATAATTGACATAATGGTCCTATTCCATTATAGTTTTTTCTTGATGATGTTTAGATGGTACTTAGTTTATATATAATGTTTATTTTAGTTATTATTTAAATTTATTATATTGTATAATTTAAATTTATTGTTAGATAATAATAAAGTGTTTTATTTTATATAATGATCGATTTGATGTAATTGTTGTTATTTTTTATTTATTTATTTAATTTTTATTTATTATTTTATAATTAAATAATCTTTCGCCTTGCATATGACAGCAGCTCCATCATATACCTTACTTTTATCTTTTCTTATAGATTTATAATTCAAATTATCAGTAAATGACATTATCTAACAACATTGAATAATACGATCATTTAAAATGTTATATTCCTTAAATAATAATAGAATACGATATAATATAATAATTATTACTTTTTGCTTTGTTTTTAAAAGATTTATTAAAATGGTGGACATTTAATCCGCTAAATATTTATATAATTAATACACATTCCAATAATTAATATAGTTTAAAATCCGGCTAAAAGAATTATTAAAAAATTACTACTTGATATCACTTCTAGAGAATCGAAGATAATACGTCTAATTTGTCGATTAATAATTAAATACTAAAAAAAGGTAAAGTTATACTTCTTTTCTCAACTTTGATATATGTAGAGATAGTTGTTTGGTCTACTCATTCCATCTTTTACTTTTTATATCTTAATGCTTCAAATCCACTATTCAAATTTAATAAAAAATATTTTTGAAGTTCAAATTATATCACATAAATTAAAATAGAAAAATAATAATTTAAAATCAGATATAAATTGTCTAAGACATATTTTTAATTATAAGTATAATATATTTTATTTTTTTTCTAAATTTTATATTTAATAAAATAATATCACATAAATTAAAACAGATTCAATTAAACGAAATTGTAAATTGGAGTTAGTGGTGGAAATGCTCAAACAACTAAACTTGGAGTTTTCCTCACCATTTAGTTTTTTTTTAATTGAGAAGATAAGGGTCTAGTCAACTTTTTTTAGCTCTTACTTGGTATTTTCCACACATATATTTTTTTTTAATTTTGCTTTTTAATATTTATATTAAAATTTTAATTAAAGATAAATTTATATATATTTAAAATATTTTTAAAAAATGACGTTTCTAATTAGATAATTTTTTTCATTTTGATTTTGAGGATTTGATTCCAAAATAATTATTTTAAGATCGACATGAGTGTTCTTTTAAAGAAGCAATCATGTGAGTTCTTCTAGCTATTTCTTTGGAAGTAGACTTATTTAAGGCTTCTCATATATATATATATATAGTCATGGTAAAAAACAATAATTTATCAGATACTCAATGCTATAAAAGAATAAATAAATAAAATTAAAATTTAATACTTGAGAATTAGGCGAATTAACTATTAAGTTATGATTTGCTTTTTAGTTTATTTTAAATTATAATTCTTTTCGAATAATATTTGAATAGATTATTCGTCCTTTTCAAATTCAACTCAACCTGCTTATTTGACACTCGTATTTTATACTACTTCTTCGTTCTTCTTTATGACTAGTTCTAGTTGCCACTTTCAACAGGTTGGTCTAACTAACAAATATGTACGTAATATAGAGTCTTAGTCAACACTAAATAAATAAAATTTTACAAATAAAGTATTATAATGACCAATATGGATTGTGGTGAATTCACTTTGCTCTTATTCAAATACTTCGAGTTTAAATTTTGATTATGGAAATTTTTTTATGGAAGCGTCAATATCCTCGTATGAGCTTTTCAATATGCAATGTGAATTTAATCCTAATTTTAATATGAGCTCTGAATACTGAACCGAAAAAAAATCATAGTGGTTGTTAAAAGAGTTTGACGTGTAGAAGAAGTGTCCAATTTTTGAAATACAATTCGTCAAGATTATTATGTAGCAAAACCAATCATATTTTGCCATCTTATGTGGACATCATTGAACAATATTCTAACTAGTTTGAATAACTATTCTTTGAATGACCTTTTCTTCTTCAACAAATTACTTTATTAATTTTGTTGAAAAGAAATATATGTTTTTATTTTTTATTTATTTTCTAAGAAAAAAGTATTAATTCTTGTTCTTCAAGCAAGCCATAACTTGTCTATAATCTACTCATGTGATGTTTATATACTCCATTTCATTATTTCTTTGGACAAGTTTTTAATATTAATTTTCACGTAACATGTTTGATTAAGATAAAACATTACAAAATATTTTAATATATTTAACATATTTTTAGTTTAAGATTATAATATTTAAGATAATTTTTTAAATTTTTTATGTTAAATCAAAATTAGAAAAACAAATCGAAAAGAAGTAAACATTTATTTTAGTAGGGGCCAGAAATAATAATGTTGATTGCATTTGCATTTCTTTATGTCTTGTACACCACCAATTTGATTTTTATCCATCTGTTTTTGTTCTTTTATTTGCTTTTAAGTAATATTTTCATTAAGGATTAGTTGTGAGTGGTACGTACCCGAAAAATATTTATCGATTATTATTTTGATTAGTATTTATATTAATTTAGTTGGGAGCATGGGGTGGGGGGTGGTTGTTAGACCATCCAATTTATTTTGAAAGTTTTCACATTTATATTTCAATAATGGGAAAAATGTGCAAATTAATGACTATGGTACTGGTTATAATTTATTCTTCCAGTTGTCTACGCATGACATAATTTCATATAAATATATTTCAATTTAAAGAATAGTTGGTGCATATATAGGGTGTGTTCCATAGGGAGTTTTTCAAATTTTTTAATGTTTGATTGATCGATAAAAATTTAATTTTTTTTTGTTTAAAAAAGGGATATAATAAAAGTGCACCCTTAAAGAAGATTAAACCGTTTTTGGTCTGCTGATAGAAGTGAGGAAATATCTTCTTGTTTGAACCTGATCAACGATGTTGAAGTTTCCTTTGGACATACTATGTCCTGGTTGCTTCTGTTTAAATATTATTGGTACATCTAGACTCTTCAAATCTTGAGTTCGCCTACTCAATAATCTTCCCAATGTTCCATTATTTTTTTTTTCAATTTTACATTAGCTTTTGTCAATATTAAGCTTCTTTTGTTTTTCTTTATTCAAGTATCAAAGGCAGTAATATTGACCAGTGCAAGTCAAGAATTGCCCATGGAAGGTGTTTATAAAGAATAATATCATATATATTTGGTCCAAAAAAGTTGCTTATGTGGAATTAATAACAAAAAATTGGAAGACCATCAAAGAAATTAAATACACTCTCTGTATAATAGTTATCCACTATTGATTTGACACAAATATTAAGAAACAGTAAATTATAATGATAATTTTACTAAATCATCTTTAGTAAATATAAGCCATCTAAATATTGAGAAGTGAATAGTATTTATTAGCAATGATAAAATAGACACAAAATGATAAATCATTCATTGATTTTATAAAGTGAACATGTAGAGTTGAACATTTCAAAATAGTATAGTGGATAAGTAAAGATGAACGGCGAAAGTACGCGATTTTATCAGCATTGATAATATTGAGCCAATGATAATGACACACAAACCAAGAAGTAAAAGAGTTGTTTGGTGTCTGATTAAAGTTATTTTAGTATTAACATTATCTAGAGATTAATTATATCAAATTTAGTAAATTTAGTTATTCATGTATAAAATTAATTATCAAACATAAAATGAATTTTATAAAAAATAATTAAAAAATTATTAAACATAATATCAACTACGCTGATTTTAGCAAGTGTATATATAATTTTCATTCCTTGAACTCTAAGCAACGTATCACATTAAGCAAATGTATTAAAAGAGTTAAATTCTATGAAGATTATTATGTCAATGTGAAAACTCTTTGTCCCCTCTTTTTAGGAATTGGAATATTTCAATTCCATACACAAAATAAAACAAAATTGAAAAATTCATTGCAAGTTCACTTTGAAAAAAGTTTGAGTTTTATGTGTACACATTAGGGCTTGGATCTCCTATATGACACTTCCCCATTAATATCTTCATTTATTTTTATGGTAATAATATATAATAGTGAATATTTAGTAAATAGTGCTATTTGTATCTAGATTTATGAAAATAACAAGATTTTTTTTACTTAATTACGAAATGTAGCATCATTTTGATTTCAGAACGTAGCGAAAAACATATTTTATTCGCACAGGGGTGGAGCCAACATATTGATCTTTGACAGAAAATATTACTATTTTTTGTCAAAATTATTTTTTTAGGTATATATAGTACATTCTGACCCCCTTCGACTAGTTCGTGTGTTTACTTTTTCAGATTTTGGACCCCTTTATTGAAAATTCTTACTCTGCCACTGTAATCACACGTATAATAATAGTGAAATACATCGTGTCCGTGGGCTAAAAAAATATATCTACATGTAAGCAGTATCTCTATAGCGAAATAAATTGTATCTACACTTATAAGTGTATTCATGCGTATATAATATAATCTTAATAGCTAATTGTATCCATATATATGCTATAAAATCTCAAATTATCGCCTAACTAATTACGTATTTTTTAAAAGAAAATACCGTTATTTCAGATAAATACAGATAATTTGTTGTATAAATATTTATAACATATCAATGAATATAAAATTCTTTGAATGCACTTTTTTTTCTTATTAATATTAAGGGACAATTGCTTAGGCATATTCATTGGGCTTAGCAATCACTTCTTAAAGGACGTTTGGCCCATGTTGTAGTATATGGGCTTAAACTGTAACACAGTTTTACGGGTGAAGTCCATAAATATATATTTTTCTAAATCGTCATTTAACTTGTGTTCGTTTTTAAATTTAACGGATTAAGTGAAATCAAACCCCTAATAATATGGATGATTATGAAGATGGTGATTATAACCAAGCGCGGCATAATTTATGTAATCGATTTGATTAATGATTTTTGATTATTTTCCGCTTATTAACAAATCATATCAAATTGTAAAATTTAAATCTAAAATCAAATCGAACAAAAAAAAATATTGACTTTTTTTTTCGATTAAAATTTTCAATTGTTTTCTTTTTCTCTTGCAAAGGAATTATCGAAAAGTGTAGAAAATATGATAATGACTATGGAAATTTCCAAAGTTTGGAATTTTTTGAGATTGATTATTATGGAGTCATTTCACGTGTATAGCTTTTTATATGGTGGAATTTTGGGTGTTGACTAAGGGAATCAACATATGATATCACAATGCTTACGTAAAAATATTTGATTTTTAAAGAATTTAATATTTCGACATATTCTCTATTATATCAAAGTTATAATATCACATAAAAATTAATTACTCCAATATATATATATATATATATTGGAGTAATTAAGTACTTTGATCCCTATCCCTTATTTTTTATGCATAAAATTTTCATTATTCATAAACTATTACTCATAAGTTATTTTATTCATCATTATCTAGCTTTTTCATTGTCTTAATCAAACCAAATTCATAGAAATAACTCGAATTAATCTTGAAATCGCGATAAAATTCTTGATATCACGTATAATAAATCCAACATAATGATGCAACTTTTGCAACATAACTAGATGATGACCCCACTTCTACAAATGGTGATGGTTGTGTCACATAAATTCAATGATAAGATATTTAAGATCACAAATTACGAAAGTGTTTTTCTTTTTCTTTAATTTGTTTAATAAATTATGTTAAATAAATTGAAACAGAAAAAATATCATTTATCTCTTCCTTAAATATCGTGCTCAAGAACATTCACTATACTTAGAAATGGAAATTAAAATCAAAGATGGATAGGTAGGGTTAAGATCCATTGTCCTCAACACATTCTTGTCCTTCAAAATCTTCCGGCAACAAAGCCGGATTCCGCGGCTTTTCCGCGGCCATCAACTTCTCCCCACCACCACCATCACCACTAACGATTTTAGCTTTTTCATCAAAATACTTCGTAGCCACGCGTATCCTTTTTAGGATCGCGAAGAATTCTTCCACCTCATCATCATCTACTATCGCCTCCTTATTATTTTCTTCGTCCTCTTTCGTAACTTTCACCTCTTTATTATCGATCGCTTCATTATCATCGTCTATTCTTTTCCTCTTTTGCACCTCCATCATACAAAAAATATTGGAGAAAATATGTAAATGCCTATAAAATTTCCAAATTGGAATTTTTTGAGGTTGATTATTTGAAGGAGTTTTTTTTATGTTGTTTATATAGTGGATTTTTTGGTAGTTGACTAAGTAAATTAATCAATATATAATGATGTCATATATTGACGTTGTGGAAAATGTCGTAAGCAAAATGACGAATGCCTAGAGATTTGATTGTTGAACTCATTGATTTAATCTATCTATCTAAAATCACCTAACTATGAAAAAAAAGGGGATTGAACTTTTAACTAATTTTTTATTTATTGTTGAAAAGCTAAACCACCTAATTAGGAAAAACATACGAAGAAAAAGTACCTAAATATACAATTTATTTTATTATATTTTCTATTATTTTCAATCATTTGAAAAAAAGTACAAACATTTATAATTTACGCTATGTATAAGTCGGATACATCACTTTACGCTATATATCAATTAATTACATCACGTAAGTGATGTACAGATCGAATACAACACTTAACGATGTATCAGGACATTACTTTGCACAATGTGACGGCCGGGTACATTACTTTAATTATGCGATGTATCGGGACGTATGTGATGTCAGGACGTTGAGTGATGTATTCGAAATCGTGACGTGATGTATCATGACGTTGAGGATGTATTCAAAACCGGAATGTGATGTATCAGGACGTTTTGAGATGATCCAGATTCCAGATTCCACCAAATTTAAGAAATTTTTAAAAAATAGGAATAAGATGTATTTAACTCTTAACACTATGAGATTTGTGTAAAATTTACTAAACAATACACGTAGAATTACTAGTTTCTCTTAGTTTGACTTCAAATGTTCCAATTATTTATTTGTTTACAAAAAGTATCATTTTTTTTAATACTTTCTCGATTCATTTTTATCTATTCATTATTTCAAATAAAAATTTTTTCGTTTATTTATTACTTATAATATATCAAGATGTTTTTAGTACAATAGTAAAAACACGCCTAAACTATATCTGTTTTTTAAGTTCCAAACTTAAACTAGAGTATGAAAACACACTTAAATTATTTCAATTTCAATAATGACATGTTTAAAGCCCTAAAATTAAAAAGAAATATATATATATATATATATATATATATATATTAAAATCACAAATCAAAAATTATTCTTTATTTTCTTATATTTTATGTTAGTTGAAAATAAAATAAAAAATAAAAAATTAAAACAAATAGATTATAATTTTGTAGAAAGCCAGGGTGCCTTTCATCAAAGGATTCCATAATTATGTATGATGTAACGATGACGTTAAATCATTCTGATGGATAACGTGTAGTTGAATATTCAAAATTGCGTAGTTTTCAATCCTCCAATAGGCCAACATAATTAATGAGGAGGGAGGAGTGGTTGTTATTATCAGTGTTTTAAAAGACGAGAACATAAAATGAAATATTATATTTAATATAGAGTGGAACATAAGTCTCAATTTGTGATGTACAAGTTTCATCAAGCTTTTATTATTTTAGTTATAATATAGTAAAAATAATATCATCATTCTACCATTACTATAAACAAAACTCAAAAAGTAGTGAAAGAAGGCATGTATATACAAGTGTTACCAATTATGTAAGATTAACTAGTTATTTTTGGAGTTAATTTAGATGTGTGTGTTATATTTTCATATAGTATTAGAAGCAGATTCATCTTTATTTGTGTTTTCAATTCATGTTTCAGTTGTGTCTTGAGTCTGTACATGAATGATGTGTTAGAGACTTAGAGTTGACTTGAAATCTCACGTTGATTATAAAATGAATTAATGGTTTACTTATATGAACTTGACCAATTATTTACTCATAAAACTAATGTTTGAAAATGAGTTAAGCTCTTATTCGTATCTTTACAAGTGAAAATATTTTTAAAATTAAAAATAACTACATTTAACTTAACTAGAAAATAATTTTCTTTTCGTATCTACCTTAAAAGTATCTGTTCACCCGCTCATCTTTGATGATAATATTATCCTAAAGAATAACGTAGCTCGTAAAAAGATTTTTGATTAGAGCAATTTGACGTAGGAATAAAGGAAAATGAAAAGAGATAAATGGGACCAAAGGAACATCAGAATCACATGATAATTTGAAAGTAATTATGTGATGTATCACAACTCACGAGTATTGTATGACTCCTTTGGATATTAATTTAATTTTTATATACTAAAACAATAATGTATCTTATACAAATAATCAAATACTAGTTCACCTAAAATATAGTTATTATAATTATAGTCGATTAAAAGTGGTTTAAAATAACTTTAAAGAGTAATCTACTTAATACTATAACATATTAAAATAAACTAAATCTTATATCGCATTGAAGAGTCAATTTGTGATTTGTATCCTAATGTGTGTGCTTTTTAATGACTTGCATCTTATCCTTTTATTTTTAATGATTTGTACCTTAACCATCTTATTTCTTGGCAAAATTATAAAAGTCATCATCTTTTTTAATTATTTATAAGGATAAAATAGGAAAATCATCAATATTATATTTTTAAAATTTTAAAATATAATAATATGATTAAATTGCTTACTATCAATAGTATAATTGAATGTTCACGTCTTTTTTTCTTTCTTTTTAAAAACATATACGGAATTAAAGAAATAAAGATATTCTCGCCGACTTACAAATAAAATATTCTACCCAACAAAAAAGAAAGAAAGAAAAGAAACCTACCAAAATTTGAAATTACTTATTTATAGGTTGATGTGATAATAGTATTACTAGATAAACACCACAAATACCAACTAATGGGAAAAAAACAACTGTTTAGCCTAAAATGGAAGAAATTTATCTTAAAGTTAATATTTTCCCTTTTAAGAGAAATTAATTTTGAAACTAAAACATAAAAATTACTAAAAAGTAGAAACGAATGATTGTTCTTCATTTTCATGAAATATAATATATACCATTGCCATTTTACTTGCCAAGTAAAACATTTTAGGCTACCCTCCATATTTTTATATTCACTACTAATTAAAAACTCACTATCTTTTATTAAAAATTTTTAATAAAAAATATTTCATAGGAATTTTCATCAATAGATAATTTGATTGAATCAAAGAGAAATTTCAGAAGTTTCTCATCGTAAATTTCTTATGAGCTGATTTAGTAAAAAATATTGAGAAAATCGTATTTGATATATATAACACAAATTTTCGACTGATTGATGATAAAAAAATTTGTATTTCTACTAATGATTTATACTATACATCTATCAGTTTTTCTTCAATAAATTACCAAGTTAAGCACAATGGGTAACATCCATAAAAAGGTAAATTAGTAACCTAAAAAAATAAGATTTATCTATTACTCTATAATAAGTTAATATACACAAAGAGTGCAAAAGAATATTGGCCTTATATATAAGTCCCAAAAACCTCAAAAGATTCACTAGTGCTAATTGATTCTTTCACATCCAAAATCATGTTTTTCTCTTCCTTCTTATCACCTTATTCACTTACTTCTTTATCAATCTTGATTCTATGTATTATTGGTGTTGATTTTGTGTCCACAACACAAATCAAGATTGGCCAAGGTTACAAGTTGATCTCCATAGAAAAATCACAAGATGGAGGCCTTATAGGTCACCTCCAAGTAAAGGAGAAGAACAATATTTATGGGCTAGATATTCCAAATTTGAAGCTCTATGTTAAGTAAGTTTTTCCCTTTTTTTTCATGACTCAAATAAATAAATAAATAAATCATTTCTTTGACTTGCATGATGAACATCATTCTTGAAAAATATAATTGAATTTTTATGTTGAGTTTATGATTGCTATCAAGACTTGAAGAAAAAAAATGACTTTATATCATTTTTTTATTATTATCAAGATATAAACATCATTTTAGAAGAAAATAATTTGACTTTATGTCAATTTTGTGATTATTATCTAGACATCAACATCATTCTTGAAAAAAACAATGATTAAATCTTTATGCTAATCTTGTGATTGTTATCTAGGCATGAACATCATTCTTGAATTTTAAAAAGTACTTATGTTAATTTTGTGATTATTATCTAGACATAAGCATCATTCTTGATTCTTTTTATGTTTGTTGAATTTTTATGTTAGTTTTGTGGAGTAATTATTATCCAAACATGAACATCATTCTTGAAAGAAAAAAATTAATCTTTGTGTCAACTTTGTAATTATAATTCAAGCATGAACATGCATCATTCTTGATTTTTTTTTTTTGAATCCTTATTTTAATTTTGTGGTTATTATCCAGGCATGAGACGGATAATCGTTTAAGGGTTCATATAACTGACGCAAAAGAGCAAAGATGGGAAGTTCCTTACAACTTATTACAAAGAGAAACACCCCCATCATTGAAACAAAACATCGGTGGTAAATCAAGAAAGAATATTTTTTCATCAGTAGCAGTAGAGTCAGAATATTCGGGAAATGAGTTAATATTCAATTACAAAAATGACCCTTTTAGTTTTTCTGTGAAAAGAAAATCAAATGGAGAGACCCTTTTCAATTCAAGCTTTGATGATTCAAACTCATATAACAATTTGGTTTTTAAAGATCAATATCTTGAAATATCAACAAAATTGCCCAAAAATGCTTCTTTATATGGTCTAGGTGAAAATACACAACCCCATGGTATTAAAATATACCCAAATGACCCTTACACTTTGTATACAACTGATCAACCAGCTATCAATTTGAATATGGATTTGTATGGATCACACCCTATGTATATGGATTTGAGGAACAATGTGAATGGAGAGGCAAAGGCTCATGTTGTTTTGTTACTAAATAGCAATGGGATGGATGTGTTTTACAATGGAGATTCTTTAACATACAAAGTGATTGGGGGTGTTTTGGACTTTTACTTCTTTTCTGGGCCCACACCACTTGATGTTGTTGATCAATATACTTCATTCATAGGAAGGCCTGCTCCAATGCCTTATTGGTCTTTTGGTAAGTTTGATGTTCTCTCATCTTCTTTAATGTAATTGTATTTACACATAATACATGAACATGTCGTTTAATTTGATCTTAGCTGATATTTACGTATTTTAGTATTGGGCGTATATGGGTAGATATACTGTCTTACATGACATTAATTTACTTTATATCATGTAAGACACGTGTATCTATTTGTTTTACATCAACATGACGTTTAATTTTATCTAAGCTGATCTTTATGTCTTTCAGTATTAAGTATATAAGTAGGCACGCTGTTTTATGACATTAATTTACTTTATATCATATAGGAGACGTGAATTTATTCGTTCACATATAAAATTAAAAGACGTATATCACAGATAAAATAAAATTAAAGGAAATATTTATGTATTTTATCTTGTGTATATTACAACAATCTTTGATATTTATATGTTATATTGATACATCTCCCAAATTATAGTCAGTTTTCCTAATAATAATATCGTTTGTTTGAATATTTTTTGATTGCTGTAGCAAGATATTCTTATAAAGAATACATGACATAATATAAAAGTTGGCTTTTAAAAATTAGACTGTTGTCAATTTATATTAAAATGTTATTATAAAAATGATTGTCATATAAAAATCTGACTATACATCCTTTAATTTTTTATTTACGCCTTCAATCTCAATTTAGCTCTTTTTCCGCCCCTTACAAGACTATTACATGCATAACTATTATTCATAATATTTTAAATTTTGAATCCGTCTTTACGGTAAGATGAAGGCGGTGGGAGAATACTTGTAAGTTTAATATTTTGTCTTGATTAGAACCCGTGAGTGGCCTTTATATAAATTTTGTCTCTGTTGTTTCTGTTAGAATAAATTTGAATAAGTTAGAACCCGTGTTATGTACAAAACAAAAATACTCTTAATTAATTTTTGTCAATTGGTGTAATTTATTTTCTTTAATATATTTTGTTAGGTATAAGGTACGAATATTGATAGCACGTGGATCATCTTCTTCTCTTTTTTTTTTTAAAAAAATATATCGAAGTAGGTGATGAATTTACAACAAAAAAGATAAAATTTAGATAATCAATAAAATGAGTTACTAAGATCGTAGACAATCTAAATAATATTACAAACAAAGTCTAAAAAAAGGTTATATATATAATGTATATAATTTTATTAAAAAAGTAAAATAATCGTATTCGATAGAATCTTTGATTAATTCTTTTAATACATAAGTGGAAAGATTGAAGGCATCTTTTTTTTTTCTTTGCCACTTTGGCAATTAATTTACATAAAGGTATCAGCCCACATTTAAGTAGGTCTAAGTAGTAGATATTAATTACTCCCTCCGTCTCATTTGATGTACATTTTTCGCATTTCGAGTTTTAAACAAGTTTATTTTTTATCGTAAGCTTTTCATAGATCCTTTTAACATTTCAAATTATCAATTATTGTGACTTATAGTACTCTTTACGTAGTTTACAAATATATAAATTTCATTTCAAACTCTATAAGCAAATGTCCGGTCAAATTTATTTTTTTTGTGAAACTTGTCATTATTTTGAGGTAATGTATTCTTATCTATTCAGACGTAATTTACTCGGCATAAATTATGTAGGAATTAAGTTATATAGTATTTTTCAAATTTATTGTAGTGTTCAAAAACTAGAGTTGTGCCTTTTAGGCAAATGTTCTTTAATTTGACAGCTAATGTTGAATGATACATTAAAAATATAACTCGTAGATATTACGATACGAATATATGAAACTTTGTCATACGAAAAGTTATTTCTTATTTCGGTGTTAGGACTTGTAACACTTGATCTTTTTCTTCGTTGTGTATCAGTATAATTTAATCGATTATAACAAGTTCCTTGTTGTGATTGCTGCAGGATTCCATCAATGTAGATGGGGTTACCACAATTTATCAGTAATTGAAGATGTTGTTGAGAACTACAACAAAGCCAAAATCCCTCTTGATGTTATCTGGAACGATGATGATCATATGGATGGTAAAAAAGATTTCACTCTCAATCCTGTTAACTATCCTCGTCCGAATTTGCTAGCATTCTTGGACAAGATTCATGCTCGTGGCATGAAGTACATTGTCATCGTTGATCCTGGAATAGGCGTTAACAACACTTATGGTGTTTACCAAAGAGGTATAGCTAATGATGTTTTCATCAAATATGAAGGCAAGCCTTATTTAGCTCAAGTTTGGCCTGGTGCTGTCAATTTCCCCGATTTTCTGAATCCGAAGACTGTTGAGTGGTGGGGTGATGAAATCAGGAGGTTTCGCGAACTTGTGCCTATTGATGGACTCTGGATTGACATGAATGAAGTTTCAAACTTTTGTTCGGGTTTGTGTACAATCCCTCAAGGAAGGATATGTCCTACTGGCACCGGTCCTGGTTGGATATGTTGCCTGGATTGCAAAAACATAACGAATACTAGATGGGATGATCCGCCTTATAAGATTAATGCTAGTGGAATACAAGCACCAATTGGTTATAAAACCATAGCGACTAGCGCTGTTCATTATAATGGAGTTAAGGAATATGATGCTCATAGCCTTTACGGGTTTTCTCAGTCCATTGCAACTCATAAGGCACTTCAAGGACTCGAGGGGAAGCGTCCTTTTATACTGTCTCGTTCAACATTTGTTGGTTCGGGGCATTATGCTGCACATTGGACAGGGGATAACAAAGGAACTTGGGATGATTTGAGGTATTCAATATCTACAGTGTTGAATTTTGGATTGTTTGGTGTTCCTATGGTTGGTGCTGATATATGTGGATTCTATCCAGCACCAACGGAGGAGCTTTGCAATCGTTGGATTGAAGTTGGCGCGTTCTATCCATTCTCAAGGGATCACGCCAACTATTATTCACCTAGACAAGAGCTTTACCAATGGGACAGTGTGGCTGAATCTGCGCGAAATGCTTTAGGAATGAGGTACAAGTTATTACCATATTTCTATACTTTGAACTACGAGGCACATACTACTGGTGCGCCAATTGCTCGTCCCCTCTTCTTCTCTTTTCCAACTCTGACAGAACTTCACGACGTGACCACTCAATTCTTGGTAGGAAGCAGTGTCATGGTCTCACCAGTGTTAGATCAGGGGAAAACAGAGGTGAAGGCTCTGTTTCCCCCTGGTACGTGGTACAATTTATTCGATATGACACAAGCAATTGTCATAAAAGACCTACATTACCTCACATTAGACGCGCCTCTAAGTGTGGTCAATGTACATGTCTACGAAAACACCATCATACCAATGCAGCGCGGTGGGATGATATCAAAAGAAGCAAGAACGACACCTTTTACCCTCGTAGTCACCTTACCATCGGGGACAAATGACATAGAAGCTAAAGGAAATCTTTTCCTCGACGATGATGAGCTTCCTGAGATGAAACTTGGAAATGGGCAATCAACGTATATCGATTTCCATGCAACAGCAAGTAACGGAACAATGAAGTTGTGGTCAGAAGTTCAAGAAAGCAAGTTTGCATTGGATAAAGGATGGTTCATTGAGAAGGTTATAGTTTTAGGCACCAATGGTACTGATGGGGCTTTTGAAATAAACGTCGATGGACAACCGATCGAAGATGGTTCAAGAGTGAAGTATAGCACAACAAAACACAAGTACATAGACAATATGGATGATGAAGTTGATAAGAGAAAGAGTATGATGATGGATATTCATGGACTGGAATTGCCTTTAGGTAAGAATTTTGTTATGTCCTGGAAAATGTGAACAAAAACTAGTTACTACTATGTGTGAGTATTAGTACTTAGGTTTTCAAGGTTATTAATAAAAAACGAGCATACAAATAAGCTATCCTGCTCGGACTCTTTAAGAATTCTACCTTGTTTATCATATGAGAAGATCGATTAAGGTATTTTAATATATTACTTTTAGAGTCTATTACTCATCAAAAGGTCATTCAATATTTCAACCAGTCTCAAAACCTACAGATTGTATCGTACAAGGGATAACTTAGTTTAAGTTATATCGATAAAGGCATATATAAGTTCAGTTTATAGAACCTATAAAGTTATGTTGTACGAGACTAGTAATGAATGTTATATACTCTTTCAAAATATGATTGATATAATATTTTATCTTTCCCTCATTTAGAAATACTAGTTCTCGAATACGTGCAACGCACGTATATTTCACGTTAAGTAATTTTTTTAAAGAAAATAATATGACTTATATGAATTTAAAAGGAAGATTACTTTTTGTCTGATTTAAACTTCTGAGTCATTTCTTTTTTGAATTTAACATAAATAATTAGTAAAATAGTACACATATATATATATATATATATCGTATGTCACATGACAAACTATTAAAATCAATATTTTTCATGCATTGCAACACCACATTAAACTAATTACTTCAAATTTTTTATTAAACCTCAAGTATATAATGTCATATATAACATTTTTTTTTCTATAGTAATACATGCACTTACATATATTAAAGTGTAAGATAAATTAAAAAATAACAAAATAAAGACACAACAATTTTAACTAATTAATCAACATCACCTGATAGTTAAACTACCACGAAATGGTTCTTTGACATTGTTGCCTCAAATATCCAATCGGCTATAAGAATCTCAAGTTTTCAATTGTATGATATAATTTGAATAGTAATACACTTATCAAAATTACTGTGCAAATCAATTGGAACTGCATCCTATATATTTTTTAAANTATTTTCATTTTCGAATATCTTTTGATCTTTGTTTCCATAAGATGAAAATTAATTATATGAACCAAAAGATTAATTTAAAAAATTGGGATAAATAGTTCTAATTTAAAAATAATCATTCCGTTTTCATATCAAACGCTATATCACTAAACATACTAAGATTGAGGCTTAAACCACACATACATATATAAAAAGGATAGATATACCTGGAAAAAAAGAATAGAATGAATGGAAAATGAGAGAAAAGAAAACTTATTGTATACCTATATAGAGTTTTGTAATGTAAAGAATATGAAAAGGTGGAGAAAATTATATAAACATTGATCAACAATAACTAAGAAAAATATGACATGAAACGTTTTTGAATTGTAATCAAGGAGATTATGACTATCTATCTTCAATCTTAAATATTGAATTTAGTGTAAAGCATTAAGTTCGGTTGGAATGAGTTTAACTGCAGAAACTCAAAGGATCAATAATCAAAGATTAAAAAAAAAACTGTTTTGCTATCATTATTTATTTAATTTTCAAATTTTGTAAATGACATTTTCTAATTTAATAAATAAGTGAAGGGCATTTTAGTAATCCAACTTTTAAGTTTTGAGCTTCATGCTTATAATAATATATGATTGAGAGTCTAAATATGAAATAGAAGACCAGAAAAGAAAAAAGAGAGGTCTCCATTTCCAACCTGATACAAATCTCTCGCTAAATTTGTGTGAGTAATATCCTCAATTTTCAAGCAATCGAATAAAAATGTGGAGATCAACGGAGGAGAGAGGCGATCAAGCGAGGAACAACTGGAGGGAGTAGAGAGGAGAAAGAGAGAATAAGTAAACACATGAATCCTACGTGACATGATACACGTAGGACACCATGTAGGCCTTAAATTGCCACGTGAAATTTCACTTAAGATGCGTATTTTTATTTGTTGAACTTTATACAAGTTTAATTGTTTGCTCGTGCAGACTCAAAATTAGATGACATAAATGTAAATTCAGGCCAAATTAAAAAATATAGTTATATATTATACCTTTATATTTTATGTCACTTCATTTAAGCATATATTACTCTTAAATTGTAAAATATTAAAATTATCTTCACTTTAATTGATATATAAAATACAAACTTTCAAGTAATCGACTAAAAGAACCTATAACTAAAAATACGTAATTCTATAATAGATAAATCAAAAGATACTAACATAAAAATTAATCAAATAAATACATAAATAAAAATTATATTTATATAGTATAATATATAATAAAAAATTATGAATAATATCATAAAAATAAAGAATAGTAAAAATTCTGAATGCTATTATACATGACACTAAAATAACCTCAACAATATACATGAATGTGAAAAATGATACATAAAAAAAAAAACTTAAAAAGATACTTTTTGTTATTTCATTAAAACTATTCCGGATAAATTATCACGATACTACTATTCTATTAGCACAAGATACATTATATCAAACTTATCAACCAAAATAATATCATAATTTAATTATAAAACTATTTGATATTATCGTTCACGCTCGATCCCGTATAGCTATTGAGATTTGTGTATGCCAAATGTTGAATGAAACAAAATCAGAAGTAAGCAGCCACCTAACAGTGACACTCCATTGCCACTAGGAGGGGACACCATTTCTTTATTGTGCTTCATTTCTACAAAAATCTGATTATTAAGAAAATTTAGCAAATTCTTTTGTCTGATTCTGAAAAAAAAAATTAAAAGTTCTGACCATTGATTCATAATCCTTTTTCTTTCTATAAATAGGAATATCTCATCCACTTTACTCCCTTTTTGCTCACTTTTTTGGACCAAGAACACCAAATTAACAAAGAAGAAATAGTGGGTTTTTGAGAAATTTATGTCGGCAAGGTTTAATCTTCTACCTGTGATTGAATTTAGAGCACCATTAAACCTCTGTTTTTCATTTTCTTCACTTCTCTTTGTTGTCTCTGTGCAATTTTCCCCAATTTTATCGATGGGTTTGAGGCCCAAAAGGTACAATTTTACTCATCTTAAACCCTTTGTAATATGTCTGTTTGATTTTTCGTATGGTCACTCAACTAATAGTTGATTATCGTAAAAAAGTGAATTTGCGAGATAATAATTATTAGTCGAGTGACGATGTTGAATTGTGGTTTTTTTTTTGGTGCTTTTGGAAGCTGATCTATAGTGGGGTTTTGATTTTTTTTTTTTTTTTGCAGGGATTGTTCTGGAGCTGTATTTTTTGAGGGATTTCATATAAAGCAATTTTTACATCTTATTTTGCTGTTGAGAACGCCACTTGATACAAAAGTGTAATCTTTACAACTTCTCCTTTTATTTTTTTAGAAATTTTGAATATTATTTTTTAAAGAAGAAATTTTTGCTAATATTGAGGTTATGCTTAAGCCTTTGTCATCAAAATTTGAGAATCTTGGTAGAAACATGAAGAAAAAAGTTGATACAAACAGATTAGTGAGGAAAATTAGGATTGTTTGTAATGATCCTGATGCTACTGATGATTCCTCGGACGATGATTCGAGGTGTAAGCGTTTCGTTAGAGAGATTAAGTTGCAAATTGGCAACTCTTTTAATCTTAGAAAAGCCTCTGAGATTGAATGTTCATTTCAAGATAGTAACAATGGAGAGAAAAAAACAAAGAAAGAGGGTTTTGTTAAACCCCTGATTCAACCAAGGCCAGCAGGGGGTTTATTATCGAAATACAAAGGTGTTCGTCAACGAAAATGGGGGAAATGGGCTGCTGAAATTCGTGATCCGTTTAAAGGCAGACGTGTTTGGTTGGGTACTTATAATACCGCTGTGGAGGCTTCTCGAGCTTACGAATTGAAACGTCTTGAATTTGAAACTAGGGCGAAGATTAGTAGGACAAATGTGTCAAAGGAGAGTTCTGGTTCAATGGTCTCCGAGTACCAAAATCAGAGCCAAAATGTTGCTAGTGGTGTCTCAGAGGACTATGCAGAAAGCTCGGTATCACGTACTTCACACTCCTTGTCGTCATCATCAGTTCTTGAATTGGACACTTTAACTTCTGTATCCGCGTCTGCTCCAATTTTAAGACTTAATGGCCTAAACGATAATGAAAAGGCGAGCAATGTTGCGCCTTTGGAGGCTAATGTTGTCGAGCAAGAAGTACCTGAGTTGGCTATGATGGAGGAAACTCTACCTCTGTCTCAAATTGGTGAAAGTATGGATCTTGATTTGGAGCTTGAGTCGTTCCTCATTGGCGCTGATGATTTCAATCAGCATTTGGATGAGTTTGTTGTCAATGATTTTGAGGACCCTCCGGTTTATCTGATCGAGGGTGATGAGCAGTTGCCTACTGGTTTGCCTGATTTTGATGACTTCAATTTCGATGGCTACAATGAATCCTTTTCTTGGATGGATGATGCTCCGCGGACGAATGGAACACCCCTCAATATAGCATGCCCATAATTTTGCAGCTAGGTGACGAGTTTATGTTTTGATAGTATTAGTACTAAGTGTCAAAAGAGTCGTCTGTCTCAAGAATCAGTTAATTAGATGCTTGAGACCGTGATTTTCCTTAATCGAGTTCTACTTGTTTGTTAGTTCTAAGAAGTTATCGAGGCAAGGGGATGTTTTTGTCGTTTTCAAAGAAATTGTGAGTCCCTTTGGGTTTTCCCGTGCTCTTATGAGCCGTCTAAAGGGCTTCAATCTCAATGTGCTTAGTCTTCGAGTGTTTGTTGCCTATGAAAGGGCTAGAAAACGAGTATCATTTTAGTTCCAATCATGCATCTTTTTTTGAACTATGTTATCTATGATGAGTATGATATGAAATATCTCAAAGAGCTTTTTAAGAGAACTCTTTGGTTTTGTCTATACTTCTCCTTATTGATTCCCACAGTAAATTTATCTGTGTGTTGCTTTCTTGGCATAGTATACACTAGTTGTGTTACCACTTCTTTCAAATCATTTCTGAAAAATGATTTTCTTGAGCTGAATGTCTATCGGAAACAACTTCTTTACCTCATAAAGGTAGGGATAAGGTTCCAGACTCCTCTTATGAGATTATATTGGATATATTGTTGTAATTTAGTGGACGTTAACATTTTTTTTTCCTTCAAATCATGTTATTATGGACAATGATTTTCTTGAGCTGAATGTTTATCAGAAACAACCCCTTTACCCTATGAAGGTAGCGATAAGGTTGTTGAATGACTATCGGAAATCACCTCTCTACCTTATAAAGGTAGAGATAAGATTCCAAACTCCTCTATGAGGTTATACTGAGTATGTTGTATTTCTATTTTCAAATCATGTTACGGGAAATGATTTTCTTGAGCTGAATGTCTATCGGAAACAACCTTTACCCTATAGGTAGATATAAGGTCTCAGAACCCACTTTTGATATTATACTGAATACATTATCGATGTATAAGTGGATTTAGTGTTTGGGTGCAAAAGAAAGTATAGTTGAAATTGGAAAGCTACACAAGCCTAAAATCCAGAACACCATTTTTGACAATTTGTAGGTTCTGATTTTGAATAGGATAGCAATAACTAAAGGTGGTTGAAAGATATCACTCTATTTGTATCACCTAGTTTAATTCAAAACTAAAGTTTAAAATATTGGAAAGATTTGTAGTTTTAAATATGCTAGAATAATTGTGTGATTATAGAACTCGTGATATTAAACATGTCATAATATTTATAACAACATATTCTAGTAAAATTTTACAAGTGAAGTCTAGCGAAGTCTGATGAAGTTAATGTGTATGGAACCTTACTCCAACCTTTATAAAGGTAGATAGACTGATGCTGATAGAAATATTCACATGGTTATAATTTTTTTCATGAATAAATAAAGTGAAAAATGTCTAGTGGCCAATAAAATGGTTTGAAAAACCATGAGGTCTTTTAGGTTTAATTTCTACGGGATACGAATAACACTAGGTGATTTTTTCCATCTATCCTAATGTTGATGGATGGAATTATTTACTACTTGTTGCTCGTGGGAGGTGATATGTTCCCAGTAAAAATTAATCGAGGTACTCGAAAGCTGACTCGAAGACTACAATCCCTATGAAATATTTGTTGGAGGGTGCATATGGCTTTTGGAAGCTTAGAGAGCTAGTTTCATGCTGGCAATCTCTATCAATACATAGAACATAGACCACTTGTCCTTCAAAACAAAATAGTAAAAGCATCTCCTTCAACTAGAAAAAGGTTGATTTCGTTATAAGAGCAAGTGTCCAAACTAGATTGCAATAGTAATTTAGTACTATCGTGTTTCAGTTCACGTGACACACTTTTTTTAATTAGTCTTAAAAAAAAATGACGCTTCTGCTCTGGAATAAAATCATTTATGACAGGGACAAATGCGAATCCAAGATTATATACATGTTTATACACATAAGTTAACGGATGCACGTGCATTCACTCCTTCAAACGTGAGTCTCCCGTTGCTTTAAGAATATGAATTTAAATTAATCGAACGCTCGCAAATATTATCCATTGGATGCCCTAGCTTGTAGCTGACTAAGCCGTTATGGCTGTGATTGAATGTTACAAATGCCAAATTCTTCAATTCCAAATGGGACCAGGTCAGTCACTTTATCTTCTGATTTTTATGTATTTTTGTTATTTATACAATGAACTAATTTTTGATGCTAACAGAAATAAATATATACGGTATTAAAATCTTTTATTGACATTAGTTTAATTGACATCATTGAATTTAATATTTTTATAGGTTTTAAGAATATTTATAAAAAATGTTAATCATCCTTGATTAATTAACGTTAAAAATCATTTTTAATATAGTAATCGTGCTCTGGTGTTCTGATAAAAGTGTACTAAATCGTCCCAACACAATCATAATCAATAAAATTTAATTTGATACTAAATATTTTTAAACAATTATTTGTATTTATTTATTTTTAAAAATTTTTAAATGTAAATTATTACTTAATATCTTTTTTATAAATGATTTTTTCAAACACTTTTTTAAGATATTATTTTTAAGCAAGATTTTATCAATTCCACATTGAATACATTATTTTATTGAGAAAATTATTATATGAATCAAAAATATAGTTCTATAAGTAATAAGTTGATAAATTTTAAATAAAGATAAGAGTTAGAATTATAGAATCTGATTCAAAAAGTTGATAACTTGATATATCTTTCTTTAATATATAAATTATGAAGAAATAAAAGAATATTTGTAATTTACTTTGTTCAACACTTTTCAACTATTGATTCATATTTTAAACAGAATATCACTCTAATTATGAGAGGTTTAAAGAAATAGAGTGCATAATGACTAAAAAAATTTTTAAAAATATATATATATTTATACTTTTTATTATGAATAATTAATTCTTTTTAATAAAAAAATTAAACATGACCTTTTATTTTATAAAAATTTGAGGCCCCGACAAATTGGAGGCCTAAGGCAGTGGTCTTAAAAATAATAGTCAAGAGACGGCACTGCATATTAGTTCAATGTGTTAGACATGTAGCAACAGTCAATGGGAAATAGAGGGAAGATGAAAAGAGAAGAACCTGAAAAATTGGAAACTTGAAAAATCCTCTTATACTTTAGTGAAAAGGCATTTGTCCCTAATCAGTGGTGAAAAAAAAATAGGAAACTTTAAATATAGAAACACTCCTATTAATTGTTAAAATGGTTGGAAAGAGGGACCCCCTCTCGCCGTCGTCGCTCGGCTTCGGCTTATTTTTTAAACAAAGTTTGTTTTAATTATTTATTTAATTAATTTAATTTAAATGGTCAATCAATTAATTAGTTAATTAACCAAAACATTTCAATTGATTAGTTAATTGACCAACCCGACTTGGATTCGCGCGCGACCCGTTTTTGTTAATTCTTTTCCGTTTTATTTGAATTTCTGACTGTTGGAAGTGACTGTTCTGAAATGTTGCAACTTTCTGGAACAACCATGACCGTTTGGAAGTTTGCAACTTTCATGAATGGTCGTGTGGATTCTAAAAGGGTTGCAACCTTTCAGAACCAGTTCCTCTTGCCTATAAATATCATTCATTCTTCAGATTTTTTCCTTACAAATTTTTCTGATTTCTTCTTCTTCTTCTTATGCACAAAGTTTCTTCGTTTACTTTACTGTTGTTGAGTGGTTCGCTGACACCAGAGTTTTGGGTATGAATACGCTGGTGATTTAGATCATTCTATTGTGGGAGGACATATTTCAAATCAAACCTTGGATACTAAAGGAGAATAATTTCCTTAAGGGGACATTGTGCATTCAGTGAGCTTGATCTTTTTCTGTTCTACTTTTTCAGATTCTGTTACGTTTACAGATTTTAGTTTTTTGTGAATTAATTTATGTTAATCTTTCTTACTGGTTCATTAAACTTTGATAACTTCGTGTTTAATCAAAATTTTATTGGAATCAGTAATTCTGTTTTTCGAACGGATCGACAACACAATGCTCATAAAATGACTATTCAATAACATTTCTAACATTGTTCACATTTAGTAGTCCAGTTTGAAAAATTAATTTTTTAAAACTATTTTACCCTTATTAGTAATTAATATGCAACATCTTTAAAATATTGATATCACTATAGCCGAATGTAAATTCTTTGACGGTGAGGTTGTTGAATGAACTGGGGAAAACATTTTTTATTTCCTTTTCCTTTTATAACTAAATTTATAGTAATTTACGTAATGTTTATTATATAAATTTTTCGTCTTTCTTTATTTTGATGACAATTCGATGTCCCTTGCAATAAAAGAAGCATAAACATTATATTTTATCATTAATTAGTGCAATAGAATCGATCTCTTTTAATGTCTTCTGAGTTAAGCATGTGGTATAAGACTTGCATAATATGATTTATATATTTATTTATTTTTTGTGATTTGCACTTTATTACACAATGATGGTTTACCCATATCCACATCTCTATCCTTCGTCTCTTGACATCGTTGTTCATCTATTTCTCCTCATCGTCTTCTCTCTTCTAAAATTACTAACAAAATTCATAACTTAATAAGGGTTAATAACTTTGATGGTCACTCAACTATTAATTCATTTCACAGAAAGTCAATTAACTTTCATTTTCAACTCAAAAGTCACTCAACTATGACTTTTTTGCACAAAAAGTTGCGTTTTTCATTAAAATTTGATGAGATGAAATTTTAATTTTTAACCTGAAGAAACCTTACCCCAGGCCACGAACCAGGTTCGTGTAAGTTGCTTTTGAGTAAAGACAGAATAGAGACACAAACACTTATTGAATTAAAAACCTTCCTCACTCAAGGAAGGAAAAACCTCGTTTTATTAATTCAAATATAAGATTTTGTGATTACAACTCAATAATCAAAAAGTCTTATCTCTACTACTCCCTCGATTTACTCCAATCGATCTCTCCAAAAGGCCAAACCCACCTTTTGTTACAACCCTCACTAACACTCAACCCTACAAAGAGCCAAACCCACCCTTTGTACAATAAACTGT
>NC_028640.1:995935-1021225 GCF_001406875.1 Solanum pennellii
CCACGAACCAGGTTCGTGTAAGTTGCTTTTAAGTAAAGACAGAATAGAGACACAAACACTTATTGAATTAAAAACCTTCCTCACTCAAGGAAGGAAAAACCTCGTTTTATTAATTCAAATATAAGATTTTGTGATTACAACTCAATAATCAAAAAGTCTTATCTCTACTACTCCCTCGATTTACTCCAATCGATCTCTCCAAAAGGCCAAACCCACCTTTTGTTACAACCCTCACTAACACTCAACCCTACAAAGAGCCAAACCCACCCTTTGTACAATAAACTGTGAATTACAATTAAGAACAAAGACAAGACAAATAGTTTTACCCGATAAAACTTTCTCACTCAAGAATGTTTTGAACGTAGCAATCCTATCAACTTTGAAGACTTCAATTTGATGAATAATTCTCCCTTGTTCTCTGCGTGAAGTCGTGTAGTTCTTTTCTGCCTCGTGTGCTTCTTATAGAGTTTTTGCCTTGTACAATCCCTACTAATAAGGTAAGAAAGTTATGTTTAAACAAGGATTCCTTTTTAAATTAGAATCCTTATTATACACCACTTTCTTCCTTAATAGTATATTTAAGGTTTTCCTTATTTGTATTGACTTGTACCTTTAATATATTACTTTGACTTTGACAAATAACTCTATTTTAGTTGATCTCGGACTTCTTTTGCTGCGTACATTTTCTACTTGTTCTTTGCGCTTTTGTCTATCATCAAAACGAATTAACGATTCTATCACGTTCTATCATAACCAAAATTTAGTATGAGAATAATAGGGAACGTGAACAAAGATCTAAGGAATTTTAAAGAGAATAGGATATGGTTGGGCTTGCATGAAATGAGTTTGTATCGTCATTTTTATATCCAGTTGGTCATGTGTCAATAAGTGTCTAAAATTTATGATAATGTGCATGTATGTATTCAATAACCATTAAATTGAGAAATTTATAAAATAAAAAAAGCAGAAGAAGAACGTAGATTGGAAAGAACGAGGGGAGACAGGGGAGAATGATTTATGAAATTAATGGTAAAATAAATATTTAATATTAAAAATTTTAGCGAGTCGGGTTGAATGGTGCGGGTCATTAAATGGTTTAAATGAATATATATTTGATAAATAATTAAAATTTCATGTCAGTAATTTAAAAAAAAAATAATTAAATAAGTTGAATGACTTTTTATGGAAAAAAAATCAAGTTATGTGACCCATTAGCAGAGTATAGGATGAATTTAGGGGAAAAATTAGTGTCTTTTTGAATTAACTTATTTTAGGTGATTTTAAGTCAAAATAACTTTTAAAAAGTTTTGAAGTGTTTGCATAAAGTTAATAAGTACTTATTTTAAGGCCAAAATAAAAAAAATAAGTCAAAAACCATAAATTAAAAAGTGTTTATAAGTACTTATTCCTAACTTACGGCTTTTGGCTATAAATCATAAGTCAAAAGCTAATCTATACAAGCCTGTTAGCGAAAAAGCAACAACAACGAAGTAATAGGCAAATCTAATCACCGGCCACCACTCCTTCTGAATATCGTAGTCACGTAGCTTTCGTCCATTCTCAAGCTGCTTACGTTTGAAAAATAACTTTAATTTAACTATAAGGATATAGTCAATTAATAAATCGAAGTCGAAGACATTTGAAAAGTTATTAAAGGGAAAAAAACGGTTGTTGGCTTGAAGCATGGCACATTGAAAGGCCAAAAGGGACAACACAGCCCACTGCCAATCTGCCATTGGCAAGTGGCAGGCACAAGTCACAAAACACACTGCCCTTTTAATAAATTACAAAAAATGGAAACGGACTGGAACGGAATCGAAATGAATTGATACCGAAATATCGGTATCAAATCATGATACTGTTTCATTTTGAGTACCGGTTTGCGGTATCCCATCCCGTCTCGAAGATGATCGGATTGAAACAGTTCAACCCGGTCCGGCGCCCAGCCTTATTCACAAGTTTCTTCTTATATAATGTTTTATTTTTAACTTGTACATCACAATCTTGCCTTCAGATGAATACTTTAAGGGGTCGTTTGGTTACTGTATAAGAAACATCTTATTCATTATAAAAAATTGCATTAGCTTTAGAATGTTTGGTAGAAGTTTTGTGTATTAGGTATAAAAGTCAAATAACTTATATCATGTTTGGTTGGTAAGGATTTAAATATTGTATAAAAGTTATTCATGTGTTAATTTATACGGTGTTTGGTTCCTTTTGTTATAGTCCTACATAATTAATACCAACATAACTTATGATGGAATCTATGTATAAAATTATGCGGAGTAGAAAGTAAAACAAGTTATGTGGGTATTAATTATACATTTGTTAAAATGATAAATTATATATTTATCCTATTAATTTATTTTATTCACTTTTAATTGGAAACTTTATTCCTTTCTATTTCTATTTTTTTTTAATTGAAAACATTATTGTTTACCTATCTACATTTGTTTGGTTTTTTATATATAGACCATTTTCATTTTTTTTTATATACTTACAATTTTTTTATATATTTTTTTTTATCTTTTTCCTTACAATTTTTATTTATTTATGCAAATATAAGTATTTTTTTAATATTAAAAATTTGATTGTATTTTTTGACGATACATATGCTAATCAAATACACACACATACAAGTTTAATATTCAATAGTTAAGAATTCATGTATTGTAATCTTTACATAACTAAATAATACCTACATACTTAATATCTGCATAACTATTACTCGCATAATTAAAACCAACAAACTAAATCTTGCATAACAAATACTCGTATAACTAAATTCTGCATAATTAAACACTGCATAACTAAACCTTGCATGATTGATATTTGCATAACTAAACACTGAACTAATATTTACATAACTCTATTACTCTAACCAGTAGCCAAACGGCCCTCTTAGGAATTTAATTTACTTGAAGTAGGCCATGTTCGGATTATAAAAACATCGGGTAATTTAATTAAAATCGGGTTAATTTAAGTCAATTTGGTACTTTACATTCAATTGAAGGGTAAACATGATTAAATTAGTAACGACAAAGGTAAAAGTAACTCCAATTTAATGATAAGGGTATAGTCAACTAATAAAACAAAATTGAAAAGTATCACAATGTTTCAAACGTTAATATTTCAAATGGTAAATGAAAAATTCCTCAAATCCCTTACTCCCCTTTTATTTCTAAAATGTAAATCATAAATACTACCTCTCTTTATATTTTTCACTACATATCATATTTACAATTAACAAGTACTCTCTCCGTCCGGAATTATTTGTCATGTTATGCTTATCGAAATTTAATTTGATTAATTTTCAAAGATAAATTAGATCACATTAATTCGATATTTTAAACAAAAAAATTAGATATTTTAAAATTACATGAAAAATACTACATGTTACAATTTTTTGCATATTAATATAATGAAAAAAATCATCTTAAAATGTTAGTCAAAATTTTTATAGTTTGACTCTAAAAATAGAAACCATGACAAACAACACCGAACGGAGGGAGTATTAATTTCTCTCAATTCTCAACATTTCAAGTTTCAAATTTTAATCATATTATTTTGCAATTGTAAAGATTTCAATAATCATTTTGTGAATTTTAAAGGAGGAATCTTTTTCAAATTTCAAGTCTTGACATTAAATTTTCAATTTTCGATTATAATCATTTATTCTTTAAACAAACGTATGGTTCCATTCAAAATAACTAATTTTTTTTTTTAAATATGTGTCGGCCCGTCCCGTTCTATTTCAGTCCGTTCCGGTACCATCTCGATATATAGTGGAACAGGACGGAATCGAATATTCATCCCAATAATTCCGGTACGCTTCATCCTGGTACCAGTCAACCCGTCCTGTTCCGATTTATTCCGGTTCGATGGTCACAGTCTAGTGCCTAGTCTTACTTATGAATATCGCAATCACTATTTTTTTTTTCGTTTTCATTTATAATTAACTTATATGAATTTACGTAATTGTTCCATATTGGCGGTAAATGAGATGAGTGAAATCCTTATAAGACTTGACAATCCTACTCCGTTTGAATTAGGGTGAGTTAGGTCTAATATCTAACTTAACATTAAAGTTTATTATAGACTTTTAAACTAACCTCTTTTTTCTTTTTCTTTTTTTGACAATTTGCTATTAAGTGCTTCTAACGCAATAATAGAAGCATAAACTTTAATGTCTACATATACTTGAAACAAACTTCCCAATATTTTGAATCTCCCTCTGCAAATTCTTCACAAAAAAAAAATGTCACAATCCATAGTTTCCCCTTTGATTGGCAACAATTGCCTTATCTCACTGTTTCCGAATCGTCGTCCACCATCTACATTTCCGGTCAGGCAACTCCATCTTCCAAATTTACAGTTATCAGCCAGTAAATCGCGGAGTTTTGACACTAATGCATTTGATCTCAATGGTACACGAGGGTATGTATATATATATATCTATTACATCCTCTGTCCCAATCCAGATCGCGCAAAAATATGACAATTTTGAAGTCAAATTGTTACTGAATATAGAAAGGTGTCATTATTTGCTCGTTGACATAGTCGATTATTTATTTGTGAACTTTGCAGAATAGGTGAGCTATATTTCCATGAAGTTGAACTCAAAGTCAGGGACTATGAATTGGATCAATTTGGTGTTGTAAACAATGCTACTTATGCAAGTTATTGTCAACATTGTAAGGTTTACTGTTTTGATAATCGATCGTACACAAATTACAATATTTGAACTTAAAAGACTTATTTTTTCAATAAATGAAACAGGCCGTCATGAATATCTAGAAAGAATTGGCGTAAGTGTTGATGAATTATGTCGAAATGGTGATGCATTAGCAACAACAGAGATTTCACTCAAGTATCTAGCACCTCTAAGGGTATGTCGAATTTCATCCTGTTTATGCTTCATATATTTGTTATGTATACTACTTGTTAGGTTTTATTTGTCCTAAATTTCTTACTATAAATAGGTTTTCCTTTTAGGAAAATGTTTTGGATTGACTAATCCTTTTTCTAGTAGCAAAAGGTTTAGGACTCTATAAATAGAGACGTGTTCCTTCTAACTTAATCAGCATTCACAATGAAGTCTTAAAGGCTTTGAGAGTTTTGGTTAGAGGGAGAATTTGTGGGTCACAAGCATGATACCTTATCACTTGTGTGAACCTCCCATGTATTCCGAATGAATTGGTTGAGGTTGTTTCTCTCTGTATTTTGTACTCTCATACTTATAGTGGATTGCTCATCTCCTTTGTGGACGTAGGTCGATAGACCGAATCACGTTAAATCTTTGTGTCTTTTGATATATTTCTCGTTGTCTTCTTACTCGTGATCTTGCGAGGTTTGCTTTGCTAGCTTCCGCGTTTACACCTGCTTATTTTCGATCCTAACACTACTTGGCATGTACTTCAAGTCGAATTTGGAGTATTTAAAATTTTTGGAGATACACACAGGAGATTTTATTAGTCATATGGGAAAACAGAACTGTTTAGTCTTTTATGACTACAAATGTGAACACAACTGCTTAAAATTTAAGCTATGTTATCATTTCTTTGATCATTGGTTTAGAGTGGAGATAGATTCGTCGTGAAGGTGAGATTATCCGGCTCTACAGCTGCTCGTTTGTATTTCGAGCATTTCATTTTCAAGCTTCCAGATCAAGAGGTCAGTTACGTACATCAAACTATCATTCAATTACAAAGCGATAACTTTATAATACTAGTGAAATTTTAATGTATTTTCTTGAATTTACATAGCCTATCTTGGAAGCAAGAGGAACATCAGTGTGGCTTGATAAAAGCTACCGTCCTGTTCGAATTCCATCAGAGTTCAGATCAAAATTTGATCAGTTTATTCATCAGAAGGGATCTAATTACTAATGTGTTTGTGAACAAAATGCAGAAGAGTTCTTCTGAGGTGAAAATTTGTTCTATTTATACAACTAATGTATTGGTCAATATAACTTTGGTCCCTCGGTTTTTAATAAATTCTGAATTTAGTCCTTGTGATCTAGATCTACCTTTACAAGGTAGGGGTAAGGTTACGTACGTTCAGAACATCCTCTCCGTACTCCACCTGTGGAGTTACGTTGGATATATATGTTATTGTTTCTGAATTTGGTCCTCAAGTTTGGTCTTCGATTAATTGAAATGTGCCCTTTTAATACCTTTACTTGTGAGTATTTTATAAAGATACTATATATGATTATCAATTGCTCACTATTTGATTATTTGTGTTATATCAAGTTTGTATTGTTTGCACCATGTGATCTTCTCTAGTTCATTGACATGTACATACGACCTAAACATTTTATCATATTAGTTCAATATTCATAAAATGAGTACTCAACAACATTTTTAACATGAACTTTTTAACCTGAATAAATATCATAACGAAATAAACAATTAAAAACCCTTTGAATGCAATGAGTGCCTTAAACATTTTATATGACAAAATGTTTCTTTATGATAAGTTGATTCTTCTAGGGGCTTGGTTTGCCCCTTGAAGCTTACCTCCTTTGGTTCACCCCAATTTGCACCACTAGTCAAAGCCAACCAAGAAAAAATATCACATATATATAATCTATGCCCTCCAACTTTGTATGTGCACAAGCAGATATTTAGACTTATTTAAATTGAACAAGTAGACACACACATCCTGTGTAGCATGATACATAAGGCAGTGGCAGATCGGAGACCCTTCGTCGGAAAATCACACTATGTAGCTAGAGTAAACATACTTTTTATGTATGTGTGTGTGTATGTGTATATATATATATATATANTCTTTATATTTTGACAACTCTTAGTCAGTTCTGGCTCCGTCGCTGCATATAGAATGTCACATAGCACACAAAAATGTCAGGTAGGACGCCACATATATAGAATGTGCATGTCATCTATTTATTCAACATCATACAAGATTAAGTGTGCGCTTGTGCATATCCAAAGTTGAAGGACATAAATGTGAAATAAGATTAATAATTAAAGAATATATTTATATTTATGCCTTAAAAATTTGGCATATTATTAAAAAAGACAATCCAAATAGACGAAGTGTGATCAATTAAACATTCGTCTATAAGTTAACCATCAACTACTTTTAAATAAATATAATTTGTTAAAACAAACTAATATGTGAATGACAAATAGTAATTCATCAAATTTAAAGATACTTACCAAAAATGGACAGTAGGAATTCCTTGAAAGAAGACACTAGTCTTGTTAGGATCAATGTTGGTGTCAATCCATTTAGCCCAAATACTCGATCCAATATTATATGCTTTTTCATACGATCCATATCTTTATTCAACATCGTATTCAATTAGACATTTTTAAAATATAAAAAGAAAAACAATAATTTTAAAATAAAAGGAATTACCTATTACAAGTAAAAATTGAATGGTTTAGAATAAATAATTATTGTTAAATGTAATAATAGAATAAGAAATTATCTTTCTCTTGATTTGCTAAAGTAAACAATTAAAAATGAAAAATAAATTTAAAATGAATAATTGATAATAAAAGTAAAAATAAAATTCTTTTCTATCTTTCCCTTGATATGATAAAATAGTTAAATACAAACACAACTTCTTCTTTTTTAATATAAATACATAAAGTAAGCAAACTGTGTAAAATGTGTCACACGACATTTTTTACAACAATAAAAATTCCTTTTTTTAAACAATATGGAAAAGTAATATTTTCTTTCTTACTAGGTATAAAATATGGATGAATTAAAAGAGTTGAAAAATTATTGTTAAAATAAATAAATAAAGGTGAATTAACTAATACCATAATCAATACATAATACTCTCTTTAACGTGGAATAAATAATCTTGGAATTATCTAATACCTTTAGCTAAACATTAGAATAAATAATTTTACATTTTATCTCAAATTATTATCCATTAGGTCTTGTCCCTCGTACCAAATAACAATCAAAGTGAATTACGATTATTTTACCCAAATCATTTCTTGTTTAAATTCATATAGATAATTACAATTTAATTTATTTTATTTTTAATTCGTCTAAATCCAAATCAATCTTCCTATTTATCATAACTACTGAAAACTAAAAGGTATAATTCTAACAAATTCATATACACAACAAAACAACCACATAAGGACGAGGAATCAGTAAAAGTGCTAAATTTTAAATATATTTTCCTTTTATGACTATTTTCTTAATAGAAATATTAAAAGTGGCTACCTGTTGTTATTTCTACCACAAACACAAAATTAACAATAATAATATACTTGATATAATTTTATAAATAGAATCTAAAAAAAATAAAATATACAAAAAAATTTGTCCCTGTCTTTAAAATAAAAAAAAAATATTTTTGATAGACAATCAGATCGAGAACTACCCGAAGTCAGAATGGTGGAATTTTTTTTTCATTGATCCTATTTAAGAGAGATTGTTTAACTTTTGGATTTGTTTAAGGTATTCTTTATACAAATAAAAATGGACTGACTTCATTTTTTGTGAAGTTAACATTTGATCGTTCATTGAAAATTATCATAACTATTAATCATAATACATAGTAATATATATTTATTCGACTGTTATTTTGATAGACTACTATCTAATATAGTATTTTCCCTATTTCATGCTAGTAAACAAAAGAGTTTTTCGAGACGATTCACTTAGTTAGAAAGATAGTCATTCACACGGATGATCGAGATCACTCCTTTCTCAATGTCTTCTGGATCGAGTTGTCATATAGGACTTCCCTAATGTGATTTATATTTATTGTTTGATTTGCAGGATATTAGATAATCTGAGGGTCCCAATGTGCCTAAAGTGCTCACCACAGAGTTTTTACTTGAAGGACAGGAACTATAACAAAAATTGTAGCTGTTTCGGATTATCCTGGGTTCAAACAATATAAAAGATTAAAAAAGACTTGTGACTAGTAGCTAGGGACCATTGAAGCATGTCAACCATTGAGAAAGTGCCAAGGTGTGAATTTAATAGTAAGGTCCACTCTCAATCATTTGATTCTTCTCTAATTTTAGCATTTGAATTACATCCAAATAAAAAATTAAGAATGACAATTGATAGACCATGAGTGTACTACAATTTTATAACTAGTAGAAGTAAAATCATTCCTTGTAAAATAATAATAAAAGAACTGAACATTAAGCCTAACTTAACTTCAAATAATATGTCATGAGGTGTCGACTGTTAAAGAATGACAAAAATCTCACATCGGTGGTTAATGAGATGAGTAACTCCTCATAAGGCTTGGACAATCCTCCTCTCTTTGAGTTAACTTTTAGGGTGTGAGACAGACCTAAGACCTAATTTTATATATATGGTATCGGAGCAGAGTCCGTCTCACCCGATGTTGGGGCCCCCAAAATCAAAATCATCCACGCATCAGATTCTAAGCACTGGGCGTGAGGTCGGGTGTTAAAGAACGACAAAAGTCCCACATCAGTGGTTAATGAAATGGGTGGACTCCTTATAAGGCTTGGACAATCCTTCTCCCTTTGAGCTAGCTTTTGGGGTGTGAGTAATTTGACCTAATACCTCAACAACGAGTATTACTTAACATAAAGAAAGCTTATCTAGTCAAAATTAGGAGAGTGGTTGCTAATAGCGAAAGGTTAATATATATCCATTTTATTAGTAATAATAGCGAACATCAATTAATTTCGTGATGTAAAACGATAGATTGATAACGAAAGACATGAATGTACAACTATAGTCTAGTCATTCATTCCACAAATGATGTTGGATTACTCACACCCTTATGCTCTAATGTGTCACATGTAGTAATTATAAGATGAATTATTTTGAAATCTTATGGAAACTTGATAGATGTTGATGAAAGAGAATAGAAGGAATATTTTATTTAACTCCATCAAATGTAATTGTTGTGTCTAGAAAAGAAAATATCTAGCTAACCAATAGCATATTTTGTAATTTTGAAAATAAACCTAAAGAAAGACATAAGTACCCTACAATATCTATTTTACAACTAGACTAATAGAACTCCATAGATACAAACCAATTCTTTGTTTCACTCAACTTGACTTGCAAATTTTCTTGAAGACAAAAGGTGATTATATTTTTCCATCAAAGTAATTTACATCTTGGCTTCTAATACCTATATATTTATAGAAATTCTTCTAACATGTATCCATCTATTCTAATACATGTAGCACAATTTAAATCAAATTTTTTTCCTATTCCCTAGTTCATGAATGAAAACATACATGAACTAAGTAAATGCATGTATAACACTAACTTTTTTCTTTTTCCAACCACAAGGTTCGTTTTTCAAGAACCTCCTTGAATCTTTGCGTGGGGTTCCAAAAAGAAATCTTATACTCTTTCTGTCTCTTTTTACTCGTTCAATTTTGATTTTTTATTTATCCTTTTTTATTTATCATTTTTGACAAATCAAGAAAAAATAATATGTTTAACTATTATATCCTCAATTTAGTTAGAGTGTGTCAAGTCAAATGGACAAATAAATACGAACAAACAGAGTACATATCTTCATCATTCTTTGATAATCCAAAAGGAAACATCTTCTTAGAAGATAGAACAAAAACTAGGGAGATAGATATTGTGTTCTATATATATATATATATATATATATATATCTCCTCCCTGAGTATCCAACAATTTGAGACTATAGATGGCAAAAGTCCTAGGTCAAAATGACAAAAAAAAATTCATAAAAATGACATTATATTGTAATCTCTATATACATAATACATCTAGGAAAGCAATTTCAAGTTTACTTGTACTATATAAAAAATAGCACATAAAAACCTGATTCTTGCAAACATATAGTATTTAGAGTCAGTAAACCCAGAATGAATGTCATCTATGTAGAAAATGTTTGCATACATATAATACATCGTTCTAGCTGAAAGCAATGAGTTCAGTTGAACTCACAAAAAAACGATTCTAAACTTGCCTTTGCTTTAAACTTCACTTATTTATTAAGTGAAGGAAATGGGGTTGGTGCAAAATTGGTCCTCTTGACGAATCTTCCTTTCATTCGAGGCCTTTTTTCAGCGTTCAATTTTCTAACCTCGTATCTTATTTTCTTGGAAAACAACCTTGTTCGTCGCTTTTCCTTGTACCTTAATACTCTTGCTTCTCTTCCTTCATCCACTCCTCCTCCTCCATGTCCATTCATTATTGTTATGTCTCCATATGAGTGAATTTTTCCACAATTTCCCTGCAAATTTTAGGTCAATTCATTAACAATTGGCTCATCTAGTGTCAAACATTTTTATATCATCATAGTTTATTTCTATATTTACAAGTTGCTATACCGAAATGTTGTAATAGAAAATAAAACATAACACATCAAAAGTTGGCTCCAAATTTTTTTCGAATATTATAATGAAATGTTGTTATTTATTTATTTATATTATATAGAAATGTCTTATTGTGCTAAAAACTATTCTTTTCACATGATTGCCCAAATACTCCCAACAATGAAACCTTTTTCTAATATCTAGATATTATACTTCCAATTTCAAATACCTTATACAAAAAGGTATATTCTCTTATTTTACATGTTACTAATTGAACTAATTAAATGTAATTACTAAATAATCTAACATGTATAAAATACTTTAATACTATCAGTATATCTAAAAATTCTAAAATGTTGATAATATATGCTAAAGTAAACTTACCATGCACACTGGCCAACAGTCATTGAAATCTACTTGGGGCTGCACGCCCGTTGTCCACGGAGATCTTTTGTCAGCCCAAGATTTTAAAACACTTTCATAATCAAGATTTAACATAATCTTATTATTATTATTTTTCCCACTATCATAATTTATCTCCATAAATTCAACCTTTTTGTTATCTTCATCTAAGTTATTAATAACTTGTGAATCATAATCAAACTTGAGCTCAAATGTCTCACCAACCATATCAAATTCTGAATAATCAACTTGATTATTAGTACTAATCATATTCACAAATCCCATTTCTCCTTCATCTTCAACCTTCACTAATTTCTCATCATGTTTTTCCAAAAAACCTAAACCTTCCATGTAATTAAATGACTCTTCATCATCAAGTCCTTTCCCTAATAAACTTTCCACATCCGCGGCAAATTCTGCTAGCTCCATCTCTGATGGAGCTAGCAGACCTTGAAACGTATTCATATCTTGATTAAAATCAACTTTATTAGAAGAATATTCGTTACCATAATTAGAGCCATCCGCCATAAAGGGATCAAAAATAGGTACGCGATACAAGAGTTGCTCTTCTTCATTTTCATCGTGTGAATTTTCATCACTTAATATCTCTGGGACAACGAGTTGAATAGGGTTTTTCATTTCCTCCTCCTCCTCTTCCTCCTCCGTGGATTTAACTCTTTTTGCATGTTTATTACCATACCTAGGTGTTCGTGCTTTTCTAGTAAATCCACAGTGCCATGATGGAATTGAGTCTGATCCTGATCCTGACTCTGACCCTAACCTTGAGACTGTATTTTCCAAATTAGGAAAGTCATCTGACGATTTGAAAGATGATGTTTTAAGACGAACCCTTTCATGTCTACGAGCCAAAGGATTGGCCGAATGGACGGAAGAATCACAAGATTGACACAAGAAAGCATCATCGGCTGCACAATACCATCTTGCCCTTTTCCTTATGCAATTGTCACAAGCCCTAGCCGTTTTCGCGCCCATCGCGTTAGCTAATTTTTTCTCTGAACTCATAATTGATGCATATATTTTTCAAAATATTTGGATCTTTGAAAATATAGGAATTGAACAATAGTTGAAGGGAGGAAAGTAGTGAAATATGTATGAGTTTGTTCTTTATATGTATAGAAAGGCAATTGAAGAGAATTCAAAAGGGATAGGGAAAAGTGCAATTATTTGAATGAAATATAGGAGGAGAGTGACCCACAAAATTAATGCATTGTCTACATATATGAGTTTAAATTTATTCTATTATAAAAAAAATGCTAGCACAATTTTATAAAATAATTATAAATAAATCTGTTTGTATATAAGTTAAATCGATAACGTTATTTGCATTAATATCAATTAAAAAATTTTATATTATCAGTGTAATTTAATCAATTGCTTCCCATGTTAATTAATTTTTACATATCATACTCAACAATTCTATAATTATATAAATATTTTAAGTAAATCAATAATATAATAGAAATTTACAACATCAAAGTTCATAATTAGTTAATAAACTCTATTTTTTTTCAATTTCTCATGGAATGGGACTCCACATTTGGGACCAGGGCATATAGTGGCCTTATCTATTTTCTAATTGGCTAGTTTTTAAAAGTTCATCCTGGTTTCTATTTTCTGATTGGCTACAATTCTTATCAAATGGATTTCAAGTGAGACCCACTGATAAAATTAGTCTTAAATTGATCATATCTTTATAAAAATGAAAAGAAAAAAGTGTCAATGTCTATTCTCACTAAATTTGAAGTGGACATTTCTTTGTAAGATTGCTTCCTTTCAATTTATATGCCTGTCTAAAAGTTCATAAAACTCTTTTGTTGCGGTGCTGGCCAATTCTTCCACTTGTTTGATTCCAAATGGGAAAAGAGAAAATCAAGATTATATGCCTTATATTTTGATGTGACTTTTGGCAATATTTTTGTAAATGTACGCGTAGATATATGTTTTTTGCTATTAGAAACATTGAAATAGGAAGAGAGGTGAACGAGAATAGAAAGGAGGTGAGCGAGGTTTGTCTATATATTCCTGATACACAATCACACTAGGAAACCAAATATATAGGAGAAATAATGGTCAGCAAGATGGGAGGTAGGCGATCGATCAAGATTTGTTTACGTATCTTAGATACATGCGAATTCATTTGGATACAGTGTAGCTATTAAAAATTATTACACTTAATTTTGACCTTATGTATCTCGAGATACATGTATCTAGACGTATATAGCAAACTATCTTGTATCTAACTAATTAGAGCACCCAAACTAGTGAGATTTCTGTAAGTTATCCATTTGGAGTCTTGGTGAAATGATGGGATGCCTTCCTCCATCGATCCTGAGTCGCTCTCCCTTTACAGAGATGGATTCAGAATATGAAGTTCATGAATTTCTATAATAATTTCAAATATATTAATAATAATTAGGTTTGAATTTACATTAATAGATATTTAGTAAAATTCTTACTATATATACATGATATAATTAAAAGTTATTGAATTCACGTAAATCTTAAATCGTACATTAGATCCATACCTGCCCCATAATATGAGTGTAGTATGGAAGCATTGCTCCCATACTGGTAAATCTAACTACTTGCAAAAGAAAATCCTCCTCAAGATATTTGAAGATTTATCTAAAAATACGTATATAAGTTAAGGTCATGGACTTGAAAATGACTCATTTGTATGTGTCTCCCCTCTCTTTTTCATATATGTACATTTCCCTTCTTATTTTCACAAGTTGGCAACTTTTTTCTTTTGTTTTTCTATCTGGTGTTCGATATTTGTGTTGAGATTTAGAATTAAATTTGAGTTTGCAAAAGAAAATTTTATATTCAGAGCTGAAGTACTTTCGAACAAAGATAACTTTGTACATAATAGGAAACGAACCTTAAATCTCTGATTGAGTATGAAGGAGTAATAACCACTTCGCCACAATTTTTTCTTGCATCTTTGATAAAGTGTATGCTTGTGTAAAAGAGATAATAGAACTTTTACTAGTAGCTACTTCAATTATTGGTTTCTTATGTTGGTATTATGATATATATTGTTCAGTATATTTAACCTTTAATTAGTTAGAAGGTATGTTTTTGGTCCTTATATAGACAGAAAATATGTTATATTTAGATTGTTATTAAAGTTATATTAGCGCCAAAGATAGAGTAAAATAATTTTAAGAATTTATCTAGTAAAGTCATCGAATTTTATTTTTAGTTCAATATTTACATGATATAAATAATAATATGTGAATATTTTATTAATAGTAAATTTTATTGAGTGATTTTATTGATAGAAATGTGTAAGTTTAGTAATTTTATTGATATAAAATAAAATTTAATGACTTTTCTAGATAAATTGTCAAAGTTGAGTGATCTTTTGAGATATTAACTCCAAACTTAACCTACAAATAGATAATTAAGTGGAGGAATAGTTAATAATCATAGTAAAATTGTTAATAATTTATAAGTAAGAAAATTCAAAATGGACATTTTAATTAATTAAAAGTAAAACTTGCATAATTAAGTATCACAATAACTAAAATCAAATCCTGTAATAAATTATCTTTCTATTATAGGTTCTCGAGTGATAATTGCATAAAGGTTGAGGTTGATAAACAAAGAAATTGACCAAAAACAAATGCATAAATTTGATTCTAATTTTTATTTTGACACTTTAATTCATATTATTAAGGCACATTTTAACATTTACGTGTTAACTTTTAGTAATTACTCAACTTTTTTATGATTTTTTTTTTGTATTTTAACCCATGAATCTGGTGCAAAAGGTTAAAACTCCATGTACTATAACACACAAAAATTGATATAATTAGGTTTTCTATGATTTGGGCTCGTTTGAATTTGAAACGCGTCAGTTTGCCCTTGGGACCAATTGCTTCATTGTTGAGGTCTTAACGGATGTTCATGAAAAAGTTCGGCGAAAAAAAAAATTAGAATTCTGGATGACCAAAAATTCATGGACTATGCATATAAAAATTGAGAAAATCTAATTTTATCTATTTTAGGCTCGTTTGATCTTGAAAATACGCCGATTTTACCCTCAGGACCTATTAGGTTTATTGTTAAGTTCTTAACTAACATCCATGAAAAATTTTGGCAAAAAATATTCAAAATCTGGATCACCAAAAACAATGGATCATAGCATACCAGAATTGGTGAAATTTAGTTTTACCTGATTTGGAGCTCGTTTAAATTTGAAAACGCGCCGGTTTAACCCTCTTGATCAACTGACTTCATTGCTAAGGTCTTAAAGAATTTCCATGATAACTTTTGGCCAAACAAAATTTGGGATTTCGGATCATCAAAATTTCATGGACTATAGCACATAAAAACAAAAAAAAATTGATTATACCTGCTTTGGAGCTCGTTTGAACTTGAAAATGCGCCAGTTTGCCCCTCGGAACCAATTGGCTCCACTCCTAAAAGTCTTAACGGATGTCCATGAAACATTTTGGCCTAAAAATATTCGAAATTCTGTATCACAAAAAATTTATTGATTATAGCACACAAAAATTGAGGGTAAAATCTAGTTTTATATGCTTTAGAGCTCTTTTAAACTTGAAATCGATCGGTCTATACCTCGGTACCAACTGGCTTCACTGCTAAGGATTAACGGACTTCTATGAAATATTTTGGCCAAAAATATCTAGAATTTGAAATCACCAAAAATTCATGGACTATAGCAAATAAAAATAGCTAAAATCTTATTTTATCTATTTTGAGGCTCGGTTGAAGTTGAAAACGCGCCGGTTTGTTCCTCAGGATCAATTGGTTTAGTGCTAAGGTCTAACTGGACGTCCACAATAATTTCGGCAAAAAAAAATCTAGAATTTTTAATCACCAAAAATACATGGACTATAACACATGAAAATCAGTAAAATCTGGTTTTACCTGCTTTGAGGCTCGATTGAACTTGAAAACACGTTGATTTGTCTGTCAGGACCAACTGGCTCCATTGCGGAGGTCCTACTAAATGTCCATGAAAAAAATTTCGACTAAAAAAGTCTGAAATATTGAATCACCAAAATATCATGGACGATAGAACATGAAAATCGGTAAAATCTTTTTTTACAAGTTATTATTGGACTGGCAAGAGCTATTACGCCGAGAACGAATAACAGGGTCAAGTTAATTTGAAATACAGATTGAGTAGTGGACATAAACGATTTCAACTTCCAACAAAAAGAGTAGTGATATATAATTTTAGAAATTATGCAATGGTTGAGAAAAATGTCTTAGTCCTCTCATCTCCTTTCTTTGAATCTATACTTTTCATCTCTCTTCTGATTATCTTATACAATAGTCTTCTGCTAGTTTCATCTTCCGTTGTAACTTCAAGTATAGTGATTATAATATTAAATGTTTGTATTATGAAATTGAAGTTTTTACATATATACTCCATGAATTTTGAGTCAATATATCTTTTACATATATACTCCATGAAATTTGAGTCAACACCCAACAATTCTTTGATCGAAATTTTTTGTGGACTTGTGACAACCTATTTAATGAAATAGGTTTGTTCAAAGGGGGCAAACATAATTTTTTTAAAAATTTAAACGAGACACAGACCGAAAAATAGTCAACCTTCAATGCAAGTATCGAACAAGGTAAAAAGAGGAGCTGTCCACTTGGGTGGCGTGACAAACAAGCAAAGCATCTTCACACCACACAAGCACTAAATTGCTACCAACATAATGTGATCGATACAAAATACGTAATAAATATGCAACACAACAACCAAAGCCGTAAACGGAATTTTTATATACATATCATACACATTTTACAATGATTCCACTCAACAACTAATTTTTCCTTCTCATTTTTTACAAAATTTCTTCGAACAAGAAACTATTAAATTACTTTTAATTGGACTCTAATAACTTTGTTAATAACGACTCTCATTTACTTACAGAGACAAAAAGACACTATATTACAATTTTTACTTACATAGAGATCCTTTTGAACTTATATTTACACTAGGCAAAAGGATCTTTTTCCTTTGTTTCTCAGTCTGACGAAAATCTTCCTCTATGTACTGTTTTCTCTTAAGCCAAGGTAGGGATGCTGCAATTACGACGATCCCTGTCAAGGCAATCGAAACCTTCAACTCTCACTGCTGGATTATGGCCAAAATTCGACCTGCTCACACATCCGCCTTTCCTGGCGGATGATGTTGAGGGGGACGAAGCCAATCCAGAGGGAACTGGTATTGCCCGTGGGGATATTGGAGTGACCTTCTCATCCCCGAATCGGGCATCTTGAATCAATGGGTTAGAAACTCTGCTCGGCGGTGAACCACAAAAAAATGGGGGCGACGAGGCTACTTGAGCTGCTGATTGATCCATACTACTACCATCACCCTGTATACATTTTCAAAACCATATATTAGCAAATGAATCTAGAGAACCTTTTAGCAGACTATGCATACATTGACAAAATACCATCTTTTTAGTTATTGGGAAAACCCAAGTACTCTTTTTCGGATTTAAGATACGAACTATCAAAGATCTTTCTCCTTTGGGAAGATACAAGAGCGAAATAATCAACCCTATTGATATTAGAAGACCCACGGATTCTTCTGATGAATCATTTCTGTGCCAATGGAACTCAAAATGAAGTCCTATCAATAAGAGTATCTTTTTTCGACCATATTTCTATTGTTAATGCGATATATAACGACCAATACTAGATCATGAAATACGGATTGATTATTGAACCCTATGAATTGCGTGAAAGTAGGATACTTCATTCCTAATGTTATGAAACACACATATCTAAGGCCCACTCCCTCTTTTCGGCTTGAAAAATCTTTATTTTTTGAACTCTGTATTCAATTAAATACCATCACATAAATTGGGATGAAAGAACAATACTTTAAACATCTACACGAATAGACAAGACGGACCCCAAAAAAGAAAATTAATCAATAATGATATGTTAATTGCTTGTAAGCCACTCGATGAAAGCAAAACATGAAATTCACGTTCTACGGCCAGCACCGACAAGAACATGGTGCCCACACACTTGGGCACATAAGCCCTTTTCAATAGGTCCACAAATGCACTCTTTCTAATTTTATTGAATTTATTTTTAGCATATATACAAACAATAAAATGAATTCCATAAAAAATAAAGTTACTGACCAAAAGTCATAAACTAACCTTTGTGAGGATGATATCCAATAAATCAGATCCAGCTCTTGAATCACAAAGGTCTTGCTGATGGCTGAAAAAGTAGGTGAAAAGTTGGTCAGTATGGTGAGCGCACAGCGTGACTTAGTGGTTAATGAAATTAAATTAAAAATCAGATAAAAATACGATTTTTCATTTTTCCTAAAACATAGTGAACAAAATTATCTGATATTTGCCGCTGGTGAAAATTGACATATATGTTGTGGGATTAATCACGCATAAGCTGACCTAAACATCGCGATTAAACAATAAAAAAGAGAAGTTTACCTGACATGCCATCTGAGAGGTCTTGTAGGGCTAATACGACGGGGTTTTGGGCAAACAACGGCGTCTTTCTTATCGGAAATGGATGAATAAGAACGCCTCATCTCATCACAAGCAGCAAAGTTGCTTTGTTGAATAGAACAGTGATTCATTTTTCAATTTTTTACAGTTTTAATAATATACCTGCACCAAAGATAAATAAATAATTATTTTTATTAAAAATTAGAATTAATTAGTAAAAGAAAAAATAATTCTAGATAGACTTGACAGATCTAAAGATATGCAACAGTGACGTAAGAATTAAAAAAACTAATTTCCTTGAATTATTATGTTGAATTTTATAGATCTAGTCAAAGCTAAAAAAAATTAAAAATTCAAAAAAAAAAAACATAAAGCCGAGATTAGCCGGCGCAGAATTTGATCTTTCCGTTGCCGGAAAATTAAAAAACCGTAGATCTAAAACAAAAATTAAACACAAGATAATACTTTAAATTAGGAGAAATTAAAGAGATCGTTGATTTCCAGCTTCATATAAATTTAACGCAGCATAATATAACTCAAAACTAGAAAAAAAAATCGTAAGGCTGATTTTTATCTCTCTGTTGAGAAAACATAGAAATCACCGGAAGAAAAAAAACGAAAAAAAATTAGAGAAACGTGGATCTGAAAAAAAAAACAAAAACAGCTTCAAATCATATAAAAATGTCATAAAATTTCGCTTATCAGATTCATAGCTCAACAGAACTTACTGAAAAATCGAGAAAATCAGATGATTTCTTCGATTTTTTCACAGATCTACACATAATTTAACATAGCAAAAACTCGACCTTCAAAAAAACGATGAAAAACGAAGCATATCACAGTCGTAACAGTATATACTACTTTGCTATACCTCCATAAATCAATTTTTCTAAACTAATTTGAGATTCAACACAAAAAAAAACAGAATAAATTTGCAAAATCATAATAGGAATTTACCTGAGAGAAGTGTGGGAAAAAGTATGATTAATTTGAAGAGAAGGATTCAAATAAAGAAGAGAGAAAAATAAAGGGGGAAAATAATAAAGAGAAGAAACGGTCAGTTTAAGACAGGAGTAAAGAAGGATAACAAAGATGGGTTCTATGACTTTTATACATTGCAAGAGAGAGAAAAAAATATCAAATCAAAGTACTATATATTATAATTTTATACTTATATAGTTTTAAGGAAATTGAAAAAAATTATATCAAATTAAATAGAAAACTTTTTACTTTAATATATTCTCTAAAATTTGTTACCATTTGAAAAAAAAATTATAGAATTTCTACTCTCGCCTATTCTTGAACATGTATTAGTCCGATGTATCACTTTATACATGTATTGAAACGTATATAATATGTCAGAATATTAAGTGATATATTAAAATATTAAAAAGTCTATTTCAAAATAACGTAATCTGTCGAAATATATTCGAATTTCACTAAATTTAAAAATTTCTGGTAATTTAAAAAAAAATATGATTAACTCTTAACAATAAAAAATTTATATAAAAAATTTCAATTAAATAAAGTATTAGTATATATAGAAATTTATTTTATAATTATAACCCCAAGATATTCACTTGAAAGACTAGTATACGAAGTAAAGCGATTGTAAATTATTTTAAGATTGTCAAATTTAAATAAAAATGCTAAATTAAACATTTGGTGTTACCTTAATTATTATTTCGAGAGAATAGAACATATGATGATTTTCCTTTTACATTTTTTTAAGAAAAAAAAAGCAAAGGGATTTAAGTTTAAATTAATATTTAACTCAAAAAAATAATTTTAAGAAAATAATAATCATTAAAAAAAAGTAAGATAATACGTTACTTTTTTTTAATGTATCATGCTGGCGGTGCCTGCAGCGAGATATCTCCTCGATATTCCCACCCACTTCGAACCATTTTCTTTTTAATTTAAGAAAAAGAATTAGTTTATGAATTTAAATATGTTCTTTGATTTTTGTGTCCATAATAAATACTACTTCCTTCGTTTTAAAAAGATTAGCCTAGTTTAATTTGAATTGAAGTTTAAAAAAAGAAAAAAGAATTTTTATTTTTGCGATTTTTAATTTAAAATTATATCAAATGTTCCAAAATCTCTTTAATCTTGTGGTATTAAATATGTCACATAGAAAGTTAAAATTAAAATGTTACTAAAAAAAGAAATATGTCATTCTTTTTTAAACAAACTAAAAAATAAATAAGATCTATTTTTTTTTAAACGAAGGAAGTATTTTTTTTGGTCTCAATTTTTTCAATTTATGTATAGTTTAAATTGGATATCGAATTTACAGAATAGGGAAAAAATATATTTTTTTTGAAACTACCTTTAAAATGTAAAACCTTGAGGAATTTTGCTAAATAAGTGGATCCATCGTGAAAATATTGATAGTATTATTAAATATTTTTTAAAAATATATATACTTCTAAATTGATCCTAATAAATATATCACATAATTAGAACAAAATAAATATTTAAAATTAAAATAAAAAATCTAAATTCGAAGTTTATTTGAAAGATAAAAATAGAATCATTAAGATTTTTATAAAAACAAAAAAAATAAATATCACACAAAAATTGTTTGTGTTGTTTGTAAAGTACATATTGGACTCACCTAATGGTCATTTTTGGGTAAAATTTATATATCATAGGATCATATCACTCAAAATTATAAACCATTTTATGGCCTTATTATCCAATAAGCTCCCACATGCTTCTTACCTTAATAACATTGGTTTAACCATCCACATTTTATTTCGATTTTTGAACTATTGACAGTCTTAAAAATATCACTCTATTTATTCAATTAAATTTATATATTCTCTCAATCTGCTACATTATATAGCTAATGGTATTGAAACTATATTAGGAGCATTATGCTCTTAATAAAAAGCTAAGAGAAGAGTTGAAAATACCCTTAGACTTCACTCATGTTGCAAGATTGAATGTATATTAAATTCAGTTAATCAAATAAAAGAGTATTTTTGAAGTTGTCAATAATTTAAGGGTAAAACTAATAATTCACGACGAACTTCGATGTGTTTTCAACACTTCTCCAGTTTACACATTGTTTGAATAGTTGTTACCCGTTGTATTTGTATTGTTAGTTTTTAAGTAATGTATACTTAAATTCTATTGTATTGTATCGTTTAAATTCAACCGTTAGGCAATATCGAAAACACTCATTTTATGTAACGACTAATTTAGGATGATCGTTTCGTTACTTTAATATTTTCTTCTCATTCTGTCTTTATTTATTATGTAATTATTATATTTCATCTTTTATCTACAATTTCTTAATAATACTATCGCGTATTCTACTTTTCTTATAGATTTCTTATTTAAATCATGAACACATAACATTATATAATAACAAAAACAATATAATTTTTCCAAATATTATATTTAATAAATCATAAGATACAACATAACACACACAATACCATACATTAAAATTAATTGATGTTTGACTATCTAAATGAACTTTGACACGTGTCGCCACATAATTATGAATACCAACCTTCCATACGGATTAGTTAACTGTTGGAAGTTGGAAATGAAATTAGGAGATTGGATATACGACGTCGTTTACCTAAAATATTTTGAGCCACAAAGCTTTATTGGAAAAATTGTTACAAAATATTCTCGTATTTCACTTATACTTCGTTTATTTGTTTATCAAATAGTAATATTCTAAGGAATAATTTGATAATCGATTTAGAAGGTGAGCTATGTAAATATTAAATTTTTATATGATATATAATATTAAATAATTAATTAAAAAGTTACTAAATGTATAATATTTTATTTGTTAATTAAAGCCACAAGATTAATAAATGTATAAATCATTAGAAAATTTACATATTATATTTATTCATAATAGAAAATGAAATAACTATTATAAGAAAGAACTAGCTCCCTTATATCTAATAATAATATCTACATATAATAATATATATTTCTCATAATTAATATACGTATAACTCTATTGATTTTTACTTTGTCAATTAGCTTTTTCTTTGAGAAAAATAATTCCAAACAATTAATTACCTTCATAATTTCTTAAATCTGGAAATGTGATTTAAAATATTATTCAACACAACTGTTTTGAATATGAAAATTTTGAGTCCCAATGAATATTTACACTCCTTTATGTATAAAGGATAATAATATTAACTAGGAAATCAATCAAATGATATTTTTTCTTTCCCAAGAACAATCAAAAGATTGAATGTACTTTTTTTTTTCATTTTTATTAGAAGAAAATAGATTTTTATTCTTCTAAACTTGACGAATATTATTTAACAATACATTTGAATTATTACATTATCTAAAAAAGAAATTACTATCTTTAAACCCCCTTTCCCCCTTTAGTTTTTAATAATAAATATCACTATATTTAAGAAAGAAATATTTCGAATTCAATATTAGTATAAATTTTGACTTATTTAAATTTACAATGTGTAAAATCTTATTCGGAGGAGAGAGGAGGAAATTGTTTCCCCATAAAACTTTTCTATACCGAGGCTTATATTTAAGACCTCTAATTAATAAATGAAAATTAATTTACCATACCAAATTCTTTAATGACGACTCTATTAAATGTTAAGTAGTACATTTTAAATTTTAAATTAATCTCAGCAACAATAACATATTAATAAAGTTCCACAAATGCATCAAACTTATGAAAAAGAAAAAGAAAATAATGAAAGAAAACATAGTAATGAACTGTTAATAAGAAAAGCAACATAAAATCTATAAGAACAAAATAGTTGCATCAAAAAAATAGCGTGATAATCCAAATACATTAAACAACATACGACAAGAACTACACGGTACTATCAGTCCTATACGACAAACACTAAACCTACATAAGGCGTATAAGACCACACTCTACTCCTACTAATATTATTCTATTTAAAATCATATTTTCGATAATATAAAACTACATTATTTTCTGCTTAATCACCTTTGAGACTATGCTCAATGCTTTATTGTCCTACTCCTACCCCTTCAACATACCACTATACAACTAGCCTCTCGTACCTCTTCTACGTATGTTCAAACTATTTCAATTTCACTTTCTTCTTATTTTATTTATTTCATAAGCTACTCACACGTTCTCTCCAGGATATATGATAGTATTAAAATAAAAAATTATAAAGTATTATGAAGTAAAATTTCATAAAAAAAAAGAAAAAGGCAAAAAAAAAAAAATCACGTGTAGGGGCACAGAGAAAGCTATTAAAGAGCCGCAAGTAGTAAAGCAGACGCTTCAGCATGTTGGACGCTGCACGCTACTGCTCTTTAGTATATAAAAAATTCATCGATAATATTTGTTATTTTATAAAATTAATACATAAATCATAATAGCTATTATACTTTCAATAGATATTCAGATTTGAAATAATTATTTAATCGATTTATAAAAATTAATAAGTAATTTATATTTATTATAATTACTTTAACATTGATTATTACTCTATAAAATCTAATTTTTTAAAAAAATCCTCAATAAATTAAAAATAAGAGATGAATTTTAATTATCATCTAATTAAAAAATTAATTTTAAAAATTATATTAAATAAGAATAGAATAATAAATTTACTTGATTAAAAAAATTTAAAACTATGACATAGAAAAAAAACGATAAAAGTATTAGTAGAATTACGCCCTTCTATTTTTAAAAAAATGAAATCTCACCTCATTACGTCTTTTCTTTTAATACTTTCTAGTCTCTATCTATCAACCCATAAAAAATCTTTTATTCTTATATGTATTGTCCATGTAATTAAAATAATTTTTTTGTTATCTGTTATTTTCAAAAATAATTCTTTTTTATTTGATTTTTTTTACTTATTACTTTTGAATTATTTTTTAAAAATATTTTATATTTAATATTAATTATTTATTATCCAAATTACTTTTCAAAATTTAATAATAAATGTCAATGAATATGAATATTATAATAAAACACTTATAACAATTATTATTTTTTAAAAGGCACGAAAAGTTCAACATTTAAAAAAAATGAAAGGAAGAACTAATTGTCAATTTACAAACTCATTAAAGTA
>NC_028640.1:1021972-1061206 GCF_001406875.1 Solanum pennellii
TATATATATATATATACTTAAAAATGTGAGAATTTTAGCCCAATAGAGACAGCTATAATGGATTTTATTAGGATCAAATCATTGAGGTATTTGTGGGGTTGGCCATAAACCCCATGTAGCATGTAATGCAGCCTCTTACTGTACATATGGTGGCACAAGAAATCAATACATCGATAATTCTTTAAATTTATTAATGTTTATTTAGATACTCGAGTTATAATATACTTGAAATGAGCACCTGACTAATAGAGTACATACACATGATAAAGTATTCTTATTTGGTATTCTTAACTCAAATTTTAAAAAAGTTTTTGTGTATGTTATCAAACGTACATTTCATAGATAAATTAATAAAAGTGAATCAACCTCAATTGATACTATTTTTCGATAGATATTTTAAATGATTAATTTATTTATACAATAAAAATTTGAAAACAATACACGTAAAAACTTTTCCAAGAATCAGATATATATATAAAAAATATTATTATCTTTTAAAATAGACTTTTCAAAATGAATTAAAATTGCTTAATCGAGAGCAAATACCAAACAATACCATAAAAATAAATACCTAAGTCAATATTTCTATCCAAAATAAATACCTAAGTCAATATTTCTATGCAAATTGGATTTTGCAGCTATCTTTGTTGATTGTGGACCTACCCTAGTCCTATAATTAAGAATTATGGTTATCTGGACCTAACACCATCTAGCACTAATAATTGAAGAAAATAAGTTCCATTTCACTATGATAGGATCATAAGATCGTATGCACAATCATTTCATAACAATTCATTGTTCGTAATATTACATGTGAAAAAATTTAAGCATTAAAATATTATAGTTTCAATATAATTTGATGAAAAGTTGTTAGATACATAGTTGATTAAAATTATGTAGATGTATAATTATTTTGGTTGTAGTGTTCAATGTTAGAGGTTCATATATTTTTTCCTCCGTAATAATAGAAATATATGCAAATCTCTTTTTATAACGATGAATATATCAGTTCTAAATCAAAAATTTAAATGTGTATATATATATATATAATAGTAATGATTTATTGAAAAAAGTATATGTGAATCACTTTTATAATAATAAAAATATATGCAAATCTCTTTGTATAACGATGAATATATCAGTTCTAAATCGAAAATTTAAATGTATATCAAAATATTTTCCCTTTACTTTTTATCAAAGAAGGACCCTATTATATTGTTGATTTGGTTAGGTGAGTGACATGTTATAGCATATATAGTGAACATCACATGCTTTGCCTAATGCCTAATTCTTTAACAAGGCAAATAAGGTAAGGACTCCTTTTCCTTTCCCTTCTTGTAGGGTTCAAAAATAGTCACTTTTTTTTTCTTTTTTTTTTTTTAAAAATGACCTCCTAGTAAAAAAATTCTCCAAGATGTTGAAAATAAAATTCTCACTTAATAACACAATAAATAAATAATAAAATCTGAAATGATTGGAAAAAAACAGCTTAGCATTTCTCTCTCTTCATTTTGGCAGTGACAATAATGGATTATTTGATTCGGAAAGAAATTATTTTGAGATTATCTCAGTATTGTTATTTCACTTTTAATATGGAAAGAAAATAATACTACAACTTTGGAATATACTAATATTGTGATAAGTTATCCTGTAATTTTATTTCAATCAAATACGAAATAAATTTATTCTAAAATTATCTCAAAATTATTATCTTTTATCCTTCGTACAAAACAAGCCTAAGAGCTACTTTTAAAACAAAATTACCTCGCAATCCTCAAGGTTAGAATGTGTATGAAGATTTTTAAGTCAAGAACTATCATAATTGTGTTGGATGGATAATCTATCACTTTTTAATAGATCTTATATAAAAACGATTATCAATAGAGAAAAGAAGTCAACAAATTATTGCTACTTTTGATGCATACTAACACACATTTAAGAGAGACAATTGAACAATTTAAGTCGGATCAGAAGATTATTGAGCTAAATTCTCTTTTATGATTCCTTAAAATAAGTCAAATAAATTAAAATAAAGGGAGTATGTATAAACATATATAATATTATACTCACTTCGTTTAAAAAAGAATTATTTTTTTTTGTACTAACTTTTCACATGACATGTTTAAGGTCACAAGATTAAAGGACAATTTTGTACATTTGACATAACTTTTATTTAGAACCACATGATCAAAAGTCTTCTTTATTTTTTTAAACTTCGTTTCAAGTCAAACTAGATTATTCTTTGTGAAACGGAGGGAGTATATATTTCGAGAATCAGCAGATAAAGTAGAAAAGTATGTGTAACACACTTTTCCATTAAGCTCACCTTTACTTCAGTATTTATTTACTTTCTGCATTTAGATACATGACTTCAGCTTTTGTCAAAGGGGAAGAAAATATTCCTATTCCCATTTTTATATTCATCTTTTCTTAAAAGAAAATAGGATGGAAAACACCCTTTAATGTGGCGTATAATTATTAGTTTTGTCCTTAAATAATTGTTAGCTTTAAAAATATTTTTCTATTTGACTAACTAAATTTAAATATAACTTTAGTTACACAGGTGAAATTCACCTCTAGATTTTCGTTAAGTTTAGGGGTATTTTCAACACTTCTCTTGACTTTTTATTAAGAGCTCCATACTTCTATGAGAGTTTGAGATCACTTGAACATGACAGATCGGGTGTATATTTAAGTTTAGTTAGCCAAGAAGAGGAGTGTTTTTAAAGCTATGTTTTCGGACAAAACTAATAATTCATGTCAAATTTAAGGGTGATTTCAATAGTACTACTTCTCTCTTGGTTAAAATGATTTGAACTTTATAAATTCTAAATTCTAGTACAACAATAACAAATATTAGTAACTGCGTACTAAATTTATTATTTTTGTTGGGTATGTTTGCCCTAAATTTCTTACCATAAATAGGTTTTCCTTTTAGGAAAAGGTTTTGGATTGACTAATTCTTTTTCACAATGTAGTCTCTAAGGGCTTTGAGAGTTTTGGTTAGGAAGAAAATTTATGGGTCACAAGCTTGATACGTTATCACTTGTGTGAACCTCCCATGTATTCCGAGTGAATTGATTGATGTTTGTTTCTCTCTGTATTTTGTACTCTCATATTTATAGTGGATTGCTCATCTCCTTTGTGGACGTAGGTCGATTAACCGAACCACGTTAAATCTTTGTGTCTTTTGGTATATTTCTCGTTGTCTTCTTACTCGTGATCTTTCGAGGTTTGCTTTGCTAGCTTCCGCATTTACACCTACTTATTTTCGGTCCTAACAATTTTCTATACATATTGCAATTTTTTTAAATACAAATACAAAATTTAAACTAAAGCTTTAATGAATTCAATGAAACTCATATATATGTCGGTTTCTAGCTCCGTCCCTCGCTCTAAGACTGACACTTGCTCCTCTTAGAGAGGTTACATCAATTGGTAACCTAAGTAAATATGATGAGTATCAAGACAATAGAAAATGAAAGATGTGAAAGTTACATAAGACTAATTCTGTCTTGACAAAAAGTTGATCTGTTGTCTTCTGAATATTTGAAAGGTTACAATTTTCTAAATACTTATAATTTGGACCACGTCCAAATTTGAATAAATCAACAAATTGTCACAAGAATCCAAAGGTATGGGGAAAAATAATAAAAGGCAAAGGAATTATATATTTTTTTGGAATAATATATAGTAGAACAAATAGTAATACAAATTTGTTGGAATTTTTGCTTTATATTCCTTTTCTAAAGTGACAAGAGCATCAAATTTTGTGGCCAACATATGTTTTGGTGAAATATTCCTCACCTCGTGTGAAGTTCTATGGCAACCTGTATGTCAAACTTCTAGCTCCGTCTCTTTTTATCTTTTTTTGACCTAAAAATTATCATAGTTCATCGTTTAAGCAGTCTTTTAGAAAACTAAAGGAAGGGAGATGGTTTTGAGCTCAATGCTTTTCAACTTTATGGTTAGTGATTAGTTATCACTATTGACCACTAAATTAAACACTTGTTTTTTGGTTAAATGTACTTAATTTGACTCTATTGATTATTGATGTGCGAAAAATTACATATTGAGTCTGATATATCAAACTTTTTTACATGATCATTGAGAAGAGACTACAAAATTTACAATGACATCAAGGTTGATTTGGCTCTTTTGATCCTGAAGAAAGGAAGGTAATATCTAAACATGCATGTTGATAAGTCCTCTTACTTGATTGGGACATGAAAAATTATGGCAAATAAGATAAGATATCAAGTTGGAAATGATTTTGTGACAAGCACTAAACCAAGCATTTGTTTGTTAATTGGGACATGACAAAATTATGACAAATTATAAGATGTCAAGTTGGAAATAACTGCAAATTCCATCACATGTACTTAAAGCCCCACTATGAAAGAAAAAAGAAAGAGTTGGCAATAGAGATGATTTGCTACATCTAATCAAGAAATTGAGAAGAGATAATTATGTGCAGCCAAAAATACATATTTTACAAACATTATTGTTCTCAAAGCTGGTCACTTACTAATAAGAAAACCACCAGCATTATATGTTAAACTTAATGTGTGCCTTTTTCTTCACAACAGAGTCTCATCGACATAAGCTGCCACGACGATAAAGTTAGGATTTTGTTGCTCTCTCTCTCACACACACATTAGAAAAGAGGCATCAGACAGATTGAATTTCGAAATAATGATTTAACTACCTCTTGCCTTCCTCTAACTTTGAAGAACTGAACTTGACATTAACCAAATCTGCAGCAAGTCGTGCAGCAGCAGATGCACGCTCTGCAGCAGAAATAGCAGAACGGGCTCTCTCCAATACATCTGATGTTTCTGGTCTTGTATCCTTTTTTATATCGACTGCATCTGCCAAAGTGCTGTCGCTATGTGATGGTTTATCTATATTGGCGGACCATAGAGGTGCTTTAGTAACAGAGGTTGGAGAATCAAGACTTTTAGCTCCTCGATTGCCATTTGGAGACGTCACAGGATTTTCAGAAGTTGGTGGATGACCACGAGTGTTTGGTTCTAGAGATGCCCGAACAGGTGCAGCAATTTGCTTTGGTCCATTCTACATCATGAATTATTGTGGCGGCAAAACAAAGTCAGATCAATAAACAAAAAGCCACTTAAAAGTCCAATAGACGCATTACAAATCTAAAGAACTTGATCCTTACAGACATAAGCTTTCAACTGTGTTAGCATAAGACCAATTACAAGACTTTAAACTCCTCCATTTGCAAAACATGCGTGTATATTTCAGGGAAAACTAGGTCTCAGCCCCATGTCATAGCATAGCCGCGAAATTTGTCATTTTTAAGTTTGTGCATGATAAAGATTAGACCTTTCATTAACATAGCACACAAGAAAATGCATATATCAATCTTCACAAGAAAATAGAGATGGACCAGGAACCATACCCCTAATTCGGACATTTTCAAGCTTATGAACGACTAAACATTCAAGACACATTAGAAGATTTAACAAAGGAAAGTACCAGAAGGTCCTCCGGCTTTTTACTTAATTCTGCTTCTGTGTAAGAAGAATCCCATTCCACGTTGTACTCTTTTGCAATTTCCTTCAATACATTGAGCTTTAGTTCAGCTGATGGAGCACCAACTGAAAGTTTCTCTACAATCTGCATATTCATATAAATAACCTCAGCTTAATATAGACAACCATGCAAGAATATCATTAGCACAATGAAGAAGACGAGAGCGTAACTGTACGGTTAACACTTGTATCAGGCCGAAGCTCAGATGCTGCGGCTATAAATTCCTTTCCGTATTTAGCTGCAAATAGATTCCTGACATGCAATAGATCTGGCAAATCTGAACATCTTGGAGCTGCAAAGATTATACTTGCAACAGCTTCCCGCAATTCTGAGGGGCATTCCCTGATACACCAAAAGAGATAATTACAAGATTTCATTACAAAGAGCTTTTAGATTATAGAAATGACTAAGACAAACTATAGTGTCCACTAGAAAAATGCAGTAAAATGTGAATAAACCATTTGGAGTGAGTTTGTTGAATTGTGCAATGATCTTGGGCGTATTTATACACCTAAGTGCTGCATATTGTCCATGTTTAAGCTTAAGTTCCGAGAATCAACTCGTGTATATCCATGTGTTTGATGTGGGTAATCTAATATATGTGATTATACATATTTTAGGTTTAAATGCAGTAAGAATCGACCCAAATGACAACAGGAGCAAAAGTCGAGCATTATGGACGAAAAAAGGCACGTGGGCAGTGAAAAAAGGGAGTCCGCAACGCAGGAAAACCCCTTCATGTGGAGGGCTCGCCAGGACTGTCATCAGACTCCAGAGGACAGGAATGCCAGTCCCCTGCTAGATGGAAAGGAGGGCTTCATGCAGCTGGTACTCCGCATTGATGGACGTGGCGCGGAGGCAGTGCTTTAGGGTGTGATCTTTTTAAAAGTCAAAACCAAGTAGGAACAAGGGGTACTTCCCACCACTATAAATAGAACCTTTGGACGATTTTGACGGGGGATCACTTTTGGGCTAACCACGCGACAGAGAGAAGACTACAACACTAGGGTTCTTACTTTTCTACTCTTTAATTTTGCATGAACAACATCAGTTCTTGCAATTTTGATTAGAACAAAAGTAGCCAATGACTAATGACCTGTGTTATGGGTTTATGGCTAAAAGCATGATTATTTAGTAGACGATTGATTCGAAAAAGTTTGTTTATCATATTAGTTGTTCTTATATTCTTGAGCTTGCTATTTTATTGCTTAGCTATCATTGAAATAAATCTATATCCTCTTTTTGAACTCGGAAGAAGGATCGTGAGATAGAACAAATAATATAGGGAGTAAAGAACCTTTAGTCTAGAAAAAAAAATGATTTGCAGCTAGGGTAGGAATATACCTAGATCCTCTTGGTTACAAAATGGGAAGCATATAAATGTGTTCGGAATGGTTTACCACATCCACGCTCAACGATATAGGTGTGAGGTCAATCTAGATAGACGACTAGAGGCTCGAAAGACCATAATCATGCCATTAACCCCGTAAATCAACAACTAGATAAATGAACTAGTCAATGAATTGAAATACTGTACATGATTGGGAATAAGAGACGTAACCCAAGAATATCTATCTTATAGTGATCACAACCCTTGCTTGCTTTTCGGTCTTTCAATTTACTCATAGAAATAAATAAAATCCAAAATTCTCTCTTGGTAACTTCAACACTTGTTTACTGTTGCAGTATAGGAATTGAATAGATTCTTGCTGAATCACAAGCCTCTTGGGTACGATAATCCAGGCTAAATCAGTTTGTACTACTTGGGCGACCACATACACTTGCATGTGTGTTGGGATTCGCAACACGCAACTAACTAGAAGAGAAGATGTAGCTACTCTTGCTTAATAACGTACTTTCCCTAGTGGCACCTTACATCCTTCACCTACCAGGTCAAAATGACACGATGTTATAGCAACTATTTTGGTGGCGAACTTAGACTTAAGCCATTTATAAAGGAACGAGGTCACTAGACCTCAATAAAAAGTTCTAGTTGACCAAGGATCACATACCTGTTAAGTTATAAATTTTAACTGACCAAAAACCACATTGGACCAAGGTGCATGTAACACAGTTATGTATGATGGTTTGATCTACACAAACCTCTATAAATGCACCGTACATAAGAGGTACCACTATGATGACTGAGGTCACTGGAAAGAAAACAAGATAAATCCAAAATTACATGGAAGAAGTCATCTCAAAATACCAATAGACTACAGCCTCTTGAAATATATGTGGTCTTGACGAACAACAAAACACAAAGTATATGCATAGTCGGGTTTGTTGTGGGACACTTGCATTAGGTAGATTGTTTTAGTTTGGTTAGATTTTGCATGTCAGGGTAGGGATAACATGATATTAGAAGAATCTCTAGTTCAAAAGAAACCATAATTTGTTCGAATTTAGAAATTATTGAGCATTTTAAAGAAAATGAACACACATAAAGCAGAATAAATATTGAGAATATATATAGCCAATCTCATCTAGTTCGGGATTAAGGCATTATTGTTGTAGAGACGAATGCGCTTGCAAATAACATTGGTCCTCAAGGCTGAGATTAAGTCGAATTAGAGTAAGGGTGGTTGTTAGGAAGAAGAGAAGGCAATAATGGAGAGGAAAGATGGTAAAGCCATCGGTCTACCATGTTATGTCCCAGCCTCCCAGGAGAAGTCATTGGTGAAAATTTGAAAGGGCATTCAACATTTTGGCTAGTTATGGGTGTGTAGTTATGTCCTTGACTCCAACCAAACAATTACCTTAAAGAATTAAATAATCTCTCTTATGGTTACGGAATTTAAACATAGTTTAGTTGGTTTCAAATATAATACAAACCCTCCTACTCTTATATGTTGTATTACAACACAAACTTGGAAGGAGGTACTGCTAGCATTAATTGAATCTACAAGAGACTCTTTCTAGCATTAATTGAATCAACATACTGGAATAGGGTCTTCGTCTATTAAGCAAAAGAAATGGATAATAAACGCTTTAAGGGATACACGCATATTATTGACAGCCTCAGTTGATTGGTAATCACATGAGAAACAAAGACGCCATCTCAATTCATAATATAAGGACATAGACTGTTTGCCTATACAAACCATCTCTTGATTTCAATTCACTAAATAATGCCATCACACCCCGGACCTAATGAGTAAAGAAATTTCATTGCTTTGAAAAAAAGAAGTACAGAAAGAAAGAGCTTACTTTTGGCTTTCAAGGATAGGGACACGGGCATAAACAAACTCGCAGAACAACTCCAAAATCTCATAGGCAGCCCATACATTTTGCTCGCGTATAATATGCTCAACCTGAATGAAGTTAATACTAGTTAGAGAAATTCCTAATGGAATGATCAACAAGTAAAAATATCTCAGAATTTCTACCCTAATTCGAGCTATGGCTTCCTGGCCTGTTTGCAGAAATTGGGCTATCTCCTTGCGCATAAGTCTGAGCTGTGCATCTCTCTTGTTTTGTAATAATTTGATTCGTGAGATTGCCAAGGTCAAGCACGTCTTGCTACAAAGTCATCCACCAATATCAACAGTTACATCCACAGGTAGCGTCACAAGAATATAACAACAATAAGCCTTGAGCCTCGATAACTAGTTTGATTCAGCATCTTTTTCAATTAGTTTGGCATATGAATCCTCATTAACCATTTTTTTAATAACCATGGTGTCCTTGTTAGGTTTCACGCACCTCAACTAATTCCATGGGATACCTTCCACCTCCCCCAACAGGTACCAAGTATCAAGTAACTCTGTCCACTAAGGCTAGGACAAATGGAAAGAAATTACCTGTTTATTTTGTCCACCAAGGCTAGGACATATGAGAAGAAATTACCTAATGTTTGTTTATCCTGTGCTGGGACCATTAGAACCCCAGGGTTCATAGTTCTCAACTCACATCATTGACCACAAGCCCAATGTTTAACCATCTCGACTATAACTGTAGTTCTTGCTTTTGATATCTAATATTTGGTTGTTCTTGTTCCTTTCTTGTAGGATTTGCACTACTTCCGCTACGTTTTTTCCACTATCTTTTTATTCTTTGTACTTAAATTTGCTACACTTGAGCCGACGATCTTTCGGGAATAGTCTATCTACCTCCACCAGATAGTGGTAAGGTCTGTATCCACTCTACCCTCCCAAACCCAGGACCAACTTCATTCAATGCTCAATAATTCGTCTTTACAGACTAATTAGGTATTCTCTGACACTACATATTTTCTACATTTTCTAACACAGTCACTAGAATAATTAGCAAAATCGGATTTTAACAAAATATTGAAACAATATACTCCAAATCTAAGGAGATCGTTTATGTTTCAACAAACACAAAATCACATCAACACAAATCATGCATCTTAAAAGCTGTCTATACCCTTAAATTGCACAAAACCCAAATTTGGGGCTTTACAGATGAAACTTCTAGAAAATTGGAAAAAAAAAACCATACACAGATCTCTAGCCTTTTTTTCTAAAATATGAACAGAAAAATTCAAAATAAATTCTCGGATTCGATAATTAAAACACAGAACAGTTGAGAAATGAAGTTGATTGATAGTTTCAGCTAAAAAAAAAAGGAGTTTTTGACTAACCACTTTGAGCCTTGAAGTCCCCTGTTGAAGAGTTGATTCAGCATCGACATGAGTCGAAGAACTCCACAAAATTGTGGCAATTGCTTAAATATATATCGCAATTCACAATTTTGTTAAGAATTTTGATACAAATTGGTGATCATTGATCTATGAGTTCGAATGTTAGGTTTAGCTGCGCTGTTAATTTCAATGTCCCTAATGTAAATGATGGAAACAAAGTCAAATTTCAAGGTTTTAATCAATCTATTGGATTTTTATTAGAAAAAGTTATCTGATACCTGTTATAGTAGAATATAAATTTCAAAGAATAACAAAAATCATATTTATAAGTTATAGCTATAATTTATTTAATTGCACTTTATAGCAAATTTTACATTTGTTATGAAATTTTTTAATTTATATAATTCGCTATAAACATCCAAATATATTATGACCTTTGGGTTTGAAGAAATATTAGGTCATTGCTTATCTTTGATGGGAGTTACATGGAGTACTATTATATTTCGTAGGCAGAAATTGTTGTAGCTCAAAGTTACAAAATTTTAAAAATGAATTTTGTAAATAAGTTTTGTTTCGAGTGGTTATTGTTGCAAAAGATCAAAGAGTCTAAATATGAAATTTTGAGTGATTTGATGTAATTTTTGAGATTTTTTTGAATAAATGGATGTTCGAATTTAAGAAAGAAGATGAAGTTCAGTTTTTTATATATATAATATTGTGTACGAGTGTATAAAAACCTCTTATAATTTTGTATGACATTATATATTGGTGTATAATTATTTTTTAACAAATTTTGAACATTTTGTAAAAAAACATAATATGCAAATTGTGTATATTGTTGTATATCGAAGGTATACTATTGTATATTAGACTAAAAACTTGTAAGGTAAGTAATTATATTTTTACAATATAATTAGGTAAACTATATATTTCTGAAATCTTCCTAAAAAAACTGTATCCAAAACAATCTATAGCATAGTAACTTCATCCCCTAGCATTTGATTTTGTTTATATTATGAACCTATTTGCAAGTACAAAATTTCCTAATAATTGAAATTATTTAAACTTGATTTTGCAAAGGTGATTTTAAGCTTGATTTTACTCTATGAAAAAACTATTGATAAACATATTTGGATGACTCTAAAAATGATTTTCCAACTTGAGAAGCGAATTGATATACCTATATTAATGATTAACATACGGCATAAATGTACTTTTTAACTTTGCTTCACTTGACATTTATGTCCTCCAACGTCTACGGGTGTACATAGACACTTAAACTATTCAAAAGTTAAACAAGTAGACACGCATATAACATGACATCCTACGTGACAATATGCATTTCAGATGACATCTTACATGTATTATGTTATATAAGACGTGCATGTCTAAAACAACAACATATATACTTAGTAAAATTTCTCTAAAGGAGATCTGAAGAGTGTAGAGTGTATGTTGACTTACCACTACCTCGTGAAGATAGAAAAAATATTTTTGAAAGTCTATCACCTCAAATGCGTCAAAACTAAGTAACAAAAAATAACAATAAAAGAAAAGAATAACAATTAATTAAAAAGCATTATAAAGTCTACATAAAAAAATCTAAGTTTTTCAATTATTACTACTTATCCTAGGGTTAGCCCCATGATGAAATCAAGCCTTGTAATAGTCCATTTGGAATTTTGTTTCAGTATTTCACTACACTTTTTCATATGGATCTAATATTATTTGTCGATTAAGTACATAAAAATTCTTTTTAATAGCAAAAAATGATGAAATCTAAACCTATCGTCTCTTAAATTGTTAAAGAAGATATATATGCTTTTATGTAATTACCTCTTCAACATAATACAATTTCACTTGAAGTAAAAGTACTTGAACATTATCAATAGTATCAAAAATAACTTTAGGACTAATGTGCCAAAGCCAATTGTTCAATACTTCCTCCGTCCGAAATTGTTTGTCATGTTGCGCTTATCGAAAGTCAATTTGACTAATTTTCAAAGGTAAATTAGATCACATTAATTCGATATTTTAAATAAAAAAATTAGATATTCTAAAACTATATGAAAAGTACTATAAATTACAATCTTTTGCATATTAATATGATGAAAAAATACATCTCAAAATGTTAGTCAAAATTTTTATAGTTTGACTCTAAAAATAAAAATCATAACAAATAAAATCGTACGGAAAGCATAGTAGTCAAGAAAAAAAAAGAGAACCTCAAAAGGACAAAAGAGTCTAAACTTTTCAAACATTTTTACTTCATACCCTAGGGTTATAACCTATGGTTTTATTGTTATTTTTAAAAATGAAATAATGCCTTGAATTCCAACTAATTATAATAGCCAATTTTGGAGTTTTCACTATTCAAAGTTCATGCGAAGACTAAGCTATATATAGAACAGATTAAAAGTAGCCCCTATAAACAATAGGATAATAATTATTAATAAAAGAAATGTCAAAAAAACAATGTTTTTTATAAAATAAAATAAAAAAGTTAAAAACTTTATAATAGTCAACTGCGCATGAATGTGGATTAATCTTTTGACATTTAAAAGGGTACCGCTTATCTTGAAGTTTTTCAACAAAATATAATAGTAATTAACAATGATGATTTATAGTACTTTATAATTTAAATGTAACTTCTAAGTACATAAATTTTATTGAAATAATATTTAAAATTTTATGCGAATTGACATTAAAAATTAATCTATTTAACCCTCGTACTTCTAATCAGGTTACATAAATTAAAATAAGGGTGGGGGTACTTCTAACTCCAATTATACAATGCTTCCTCTGTTCGATATTATTTGTCATGATTTTTATTTTTACAGTCGAACTATAAAAACTTTGACTAACATTTTAAGATGTATTTTTTCATCACAATTAATACGCAAAAAACTGCAACTTATAGTGCTTTTCATATAGTTTTAGAATATCTAATTTTTTTGTTTAAAATATCGAATTAATATAATCTAATTTAACTTTGAAAATTAGTTAAATTAACTTTCGAAAAGCGCAACATGACAAACAATAACGAACGAAGGGACTTATTATTTTTTAAGAAAAATTCTTTTGGTCAGAAAATTTGTCACAATTTGTCTAGACTGGTAGCTTACCTATTAGTTTTATCCTTTTGAATATTTTTACCTTTTTAACTTTAATGGAGTACCTTTTAATTAGAACATGAAAAAAAGATCAGTTTATTTTAAAATAAAAAAATATTATATTTTTTTAATGTTTTTACCAAATTTTTGCCATTTAGCATTACCCTATTTTTTAATAGAGATTTTTGATATTGCAAAAAATTGAAATTAACAACAAATATAACTGATAAAAACAACTTCAAACCTTGATGAAACTTAGACAATTCTTGTGCTTTCACTTGGGGATTAGAGACTTAATTTCGAAGTGAAGAAAATAAAAAATTTAACAAACACATTATTTTTTTTCTTGGGAAAATGCTTGCTTATCTTACTATTCTTTTTTAACCTTGTTGAAGTAAAAATAAATAAAATTCTCTATGGAATAAAAAGAAAGTTAAAAGTCAACCATGTTTGTTGAGACTTATGAACTTAGCATCAAGAATTGCTTTAAACTATTAAAGAATTTTAGATTTCAAAACCAATTTTTATATAGGCATAATTCTTAATAAGATATTTCAACAAAAAATAAGACATGGTTTTGATATGCTAGCAAAGAAAAATGATTGAGGATATATTATGATAGAAAGAAAAAGACTTGTCACTAAATATTAAATTCAAATCAAAGACACATCAAATCTTTTGGGAGCCCATTATATGGATTTCAAAGGGTCTCTAATTCAATTATAAGGCCTATAGAGGTCACATAAAGCTAAAAAGTCATATTTATGGGGTTTGCTCATGCTTTAATTTTATACTATGGTCATTATCTCCATCTCATCAAATAAACTTAGGAGAGAAATTTTTCGTGAATGGTTAGTTTCATCCATAAACTTTTGACAACTTCAAAAACACATCTTTACTTGCTTTTAATTGAACATAAATACACCGCGAATCGATCACATGACATAACAGATGGTCTTTAACTCTTGTAGGAGAGCACGACTCTTAATAAAAAATCAGAAGCGTTGAAAAGATTCCAAAAACTTAATGAGAATTTAGGGATGGCAAGATCAGTGGTGTATTTAAATTTAGTTAGTCAAGTTGAAGAGTGTTGTTAAGATAATTTAGAAACAAATCAAACTATTCACGCTAAGTTTATGAGTGTTTTCGATACTTATCGTGAGACAGGAGGAGTCACTATCATTCAAGATCTTGTAGTCTTAGTATCTTTGAAAGTTACTCTAAAAAAGGGATTAAGAGATGATCATGAAATATATCTCATTAACTTTTGAAATCCTTCACTCTTTTGTTTTCTTCCTATCAACTTAAAATGTTCACTTATATTACTTAGTGGGTTTACACACGAATTATAAAAAAAAAATCGGTGATCTAAAACCAAATTTGAATGGAGGCCTTAAATTTGAATATATATATATATATATATATATAAAGTTTATTATAACTAATTATTTAATTTTTTTTGAGACATAATATTCATAATTTGTCAAACTTCTAATAATTCACTGTCAAAGAGTTTGAAAACTAATTCAAATTTAATGAAAATTATAAAGGAACAAGTTTAACATTATTTTTTAAAAAAACTATTACATTGAAGTGGGAGTTTTACTTCGTATACACCCAAAGGATAACGACTGCGTTTTCCTTGTCATCAAATTTTTTTTTTTAATAAAGAAAGAAGTGTTTTTTTTTCTTTTACGCTCTCCTCATACTACACTAGATTTTATTATTATTATTATTATTATTATTATTATTATTATTATTATTTGAATTTGAATTTGAATTTGAACTTAACCTGAAATCTCACGATCCTTAACCTGCTTCACTAAGTGACATCGTTGAGTATAGGCTTCTAACGAATATCTTTTGTTATAATTAGCGATTTCGAAATTCTAAAAATTATCACTAACCACTCAAAATCTTGTCAAGAGCTCAAGAATTGCTTGATGGGAAAATTACAAGGGGGAAGAATAAGGCATACAAAGGTCAAATTATTAGATGGTACATCTTAGGGTCTAGTAATTAAATGTTAAATGTAGGCACATTTGTTGTATTAGCTACTAATTCAATCACTTCCCCTCTTTATTTCCTAATAACAATGTCATATACTCATATATATATCATGCCATGCTTCAAGTTGAAATGATAATTAATTATGGTATTATTTCAATTTATCTTATATGGTGTGAGTCATCAATGGGAACATAAAATGAAGAGGGTTTGTAGTTGCTAAGATTATCCAGTGAAAGATTATTAAAAGAAAATAATAATTTTGAAATTAAAAAAGGAGGGAAATATTTTGTATTAATTTGACGTAAACATCCGGGCTATATAAATCTTTTGGAGGTCATCTTGATATGGGTGCACTTAAGTACATGCAATGACTTCCATAAAAGCAAAACAATATTAATGATAACAATGATTATATATTTAAAAAGAGAAGTATAAGTTAATTATCTTGGAAGGGTTTGGTTATGAAGTGATGTTTGATCCATCTTAGACCCAATCTATTTTGGGTAACTTATATATAAAAATCTTACTATTTAGGTTCACGTTTGTTTGCAATATTATAGATCTTACTAGATCTTGAACTTTTGCTACATGTATTTGGGTCCTCTAGATACATGTTTTTTAGATACATGAGGTCTAAATTAGGTGTAATTTGATTAAGATGGAATGTATCCAAATGAATTCGCATATATCTGAATCTCTCGTTCACCTATATAGCTCCTATATCACTCGTCACTTTCCTCTCTTTCTCGCTTTTCTCCTTCTATATAATATCCAAAATACATGTATATAGTGTATCTCGTACACATGTATATAGTATATCACATGTATTTGTGATACGTAGACTATCTTGTTTGCCTCCCTCCTATCTCTCCTTTTCTCGCTTCCCTCTCCCCCTATTTTAATATATCTGATAGCAAATACATGTATATAACTAATTTGAATTATAGTATTAAACTGTTAATTAGTGAAACAATATATTGTTATTTAAACTATATAAAAAAATTAGTAAATATAATCCAAATGTTTGTCAAATTAGATCGGTTTTCCATCTATTTTACCCAAGCAAAATTTGGATGAATTAAATCTTAACTCAATAGTTAATTTGATTCATTTTAATCCATCTAAATTTAATTTAATCTGCTCATTTGCCTCCCTAAAAGCAAGATAATAAAACAAAAGCAACTCTACTAACTTATTAATTAATTGCAATAAATAATCTAAAACAGTCCTATTTGTCCACAATCTCACTTCTATCTTCCTTTCAATATCTTTTTTAAGATTCGATCAAAATCTTATTATTTATAGAACAATTCAAGAAAAGAAAATTGTATTATGGCAAAGCAACATATGGATGTTCATATCTAGAGTATAATATTATATTTTTGAAAAAATAAAATAAAATAAGGGTTAAATATAATGTCATGATCTTAGTGCAAAAAAATAATAATTAGATAATCGACTAGTAGTTTAGTAATGAATTAAAAATCGAACTAAACAGACTTAAGCACGCATACACTTAAGTTTAGATATTCCAATATCTCCTCTAATTACTATTTTAATTAAGATTTTGTGATATTATATGTTTATAAATTATAAGTTAACTTTAAGCCTAACGTACGGTCGATAATGATGGACAAATCCTTCTTGTAACACCATGTTGCTTATACATAAAATTAGTGTTTTGTGCTAATCCTACTTAAAGCCTAACCATATAGATCTTCACCAAATGGCTATTTCTAGTACAAAGCAACTCTATAATCAATTATAGATTTTTCTAATCACAATTATATTAATTATAACATATGGTCCATATTTAAAGTTAATACAATAACTAGAATAACGTACTCAAATTTAAATTTGTAGTACTGCATTCTCTTTCTGGCTTATCATCACTTCTACGTGATAGGGAAATGATCAGCTTACTTTATCTTTTTTAAAATCCGTTTTTAAGATTTCACTGAACATGTTGTTTTTATTATTGTTGATCAGAAATGGATAGTGTTTACGTAGTCTAACTCCTATTTTGAGTAAGCAGAAAATAATTGGATTTGATAGATCGTCAACTCAAGAAAACATATCAAGCTGCATCAAGTATATGTATATCTAACTTGATATTAATATTGTAGAAAGAAACAAATTTTAGCTTTTTTCTTCTTTGATATCCGATATTCATATCCGATCAAATTCTCCAAAACACAACATAACCCAAAGCTCAAATCACATCTAATTAAGAATGAAAAAAAAAACTTATCAATATAACCCAAGGCTCAAATCGCATCTAATTAAGAATGAAAAAAATACTAATCAATATATTAAAAGATGGGGTATCAGGTGAGACACTTTGCACAACATATAATCAATTTTACAGTTGGTAATCATGAATTTTAAGGAAGATGATATTTATTTAATAAAATTTAATTTTATGTTTAACAAGTTTTAACTTTTGATATTTAAATGTTTATCAATTAAATAATAATAATTGCTGTTGTATTTTTATTAACAAGTAACCCAAATGGTGCTTTTGATTTTTCAATCTAAAAGTGAGTGTTGAATCTTGAATTGACCCTTTGAATAAAAATTGAATCTTGAATTGATTCTTTGAATAAAAGTTGAATCATGAATTTTGAAATAATTACGACAAATCTTAAATAAAAAATTAAAAGAATATTTAAACGTTGGATTTAGGATTGAATTTTGAAGTTAGACTCACTTTTGAATTTAAAATTAGAAAAAAGACAACTCTAACTTGATGCCAATTATTCTTTACAAAATATTCAATTTTGAACTTAAAATTAGAAAAAGACAACTCTAACTTGATGCCAATTATTCTTTACAAAATATTCAATTTTGAACTTAAAATTAGAAAAAAGACAACTCTAACTTGATGCCAATTATTCTTTACAAAATATTCTTATTGGCGTTAAAATTTAATCTCTAAGATAATGAAAACACCAAGTATTTACATTAGTTGAATAAAGTCATAAGTTGATGAGTGAGTTTTGAATTTTAAATTTTGAATTAATCCCTTAAATAAAAGTTGAATCTTAAATTTTGGAACAACGTCATAAATCTTAATTATAAACTTGAATTAAATTAAATGAATATTTAAACTTCGAATTTAGGTTTGAACTTTGACGTTAGAATTCAATTTTGCAATTTGAATTGAAAAATGCAATTCTAACTTAGAAGCCAATGCAGTTATACAACTCTAACTTTAAAAAATGTTGAGTTATTACTTAATTTAGTGTTTAACAAATTCAAATTTTGTAATCTTTTGTGTATATGAAGTTTAGTTGAATCGACGATATAACTAATTTTGATTGAATGGAAATAAGGTATAAATTTGTAGAAGGTGTCAACGATTTTTTAGACTATACTAGAACCTTTTCAACTTAATGGCTTGGTCAAGTGTTATTGTAAATGAAAAATTAAAGATTATTGTGCGTTTTGGGAATACATAAGAATTTTGAATTAGCTTGAAATCTTATTGTATAACTTATGACTTCTACTTATTATTATTATTTTCGTTCAATTTCGAAATACTTTAAAGTAGATTTTCATGTTGTGTTGATTAAGAGGATATTTAGTAAATATATTTGTTGTAATCTAATTGATTGTTGACCGTTCTTAAAGCTTAATTTAGCTAATTAGAATGTGTATATTGTTGAATTGAATTAAAAAGACATTTGGACTGTTGCAAAAACAACAATTAAAAACCAATTTTTATTTTTATTTTTACACAAAAGAAAACAATTTTTATTTTTTTTAAAAAGACGACCTCATGAGATCACTATTTACGAATTAAATAAAATTAATAAAGTATAGAGATCGCATAAGAAACTTTTTAGCAAAAATAAAATATAAATAAATAATAAAATAGCGATCTTATGAGATCTCTTTTTATTTTAAATAAATAATATATCGATCTCATGAGTTCTCTTTTTAAAAATAAATTGGTCATCTTGTGAAGTCTCTTTTTGACGGCCTCATGAGGTCTCTAACGAAAAACGGCTACGTTTAGATATCCAACGTTCAATTCACTTTTTCTGTATTTATTTCAATTTCTTTTATAATTTTTAACTAGTAGTAAATAGTCTTATCATAACTAATGTAATAATAAGTAATAAACATCTCTATTGTCAATACTTATAATACATTCTATCAATATTGTTTTTGTAAACTCTATGAAACGACCTGCTAAAGACGCTACCTTGCCAAATCCACTTTTGAGATATAGTGGGTATATTAATAACTGATTAGAATAATGCAGGTATTATTAATGTGACAATTAGTTATAAGTGAATTATATACTATCTAATATATGAATTAGTTACACATGTATAACTTATTCCACCTTCTTACTCTATATAAAATAATATTTTTTCTGTCCCAATTTATGTATCACTTTTTCTTTTTTGAGAGTATACAATTTAAGTTTGACTGAGAATTTGCGCATGAAATTGTCAATTATTTTAAATGAAATTTATATTTGCAAACTACGTAAAAAGTACTATAAGTCACAATAATTGTTAATTCAAAATGTTTAAAAAATCTATGAAAAATTTACAGTCAAAGATAGACTTATTTAAATCTCAAAATTCGAAAAATGCCACATAAAATAGGACGAACGGAGTACATAGATCCCCTAATTACTTATACATGTATTAGTTATGCAGATTTCTAAATTATCAACCAAACATACTATCAGTTTTACACATTAATAACTTATTTCTTATCTACCTATAAAACGTCGTATAAGTTATACAAAAAATTAATATCTGAATATTTTATTTCTTATTCAACTACCAAACGACCGATTATTTGCAAACTTGGACATCACTTATGCTGGTTGAAGGATATATAAAGGGACACAATTGTACATATATTCTCCCTCATATCACTAACACTTCCACTAATCACCATACATATATATATCAAGAAAACTACACTACCTTACTTCAAAAATGGCAACACTTCCAGCAAGAAACTAAGTTACCACGAAGGAAATGATACACGTAATGATCAAAAAGTGTCCATTATCTATCGTCATTGAAGTAAAAAAGCTCGAAAATTGTTCGTAGATGTGAAGAAGATGAACCAACAAATATAATACTACTATATATACACAATAACGAATAACAAATATATATTCCCATTATCTGTTCCACTTTCATCAACCCTCTGTTTTTTTTTTTTTGGTACTATTCTCTGCCAAAAAAAAAAACAATCCATAAATAATCTTTCGTATTTTACTGTGCATATAAATAGTTGCTTAATTTATCATCATTATCGTTATCGTAATCATTATCATCTCTCACTTTATGAGAAAATTATCATTTTTATCAACAACGAGTGCTAATCATTCCAACACGTTGTTTTTCTTCCCCAAATGGACTCGTAGTGTGGTGATATCAGCAACCAGTAGTAATGTACCACGATTACAACGATCCAAAAAGATCGTCGTAATAATGGGTGCTACTGGTTGTGGAAAATCAAAACTCTCTATCGACCTCGCTACTCATTTCTTCCCATCTATCGAAGTCATTAACTCCGATAAAATCCAAGTTTACAATGGTTTAGACATTACAACAAACAAAATTTCAATGACTGAACGTTGCGGTATCGTTCATCATCTTCTCGGAGAGTTCAAATCTACTGAATCACAGCCGGAGTTTACCCCTTCCGATTTCCGATCAGCTGGAGATTTCAGAATCAACGAAATCGTTAATCGAGGGAAAATCCCTTTTATTGTAGGTGGGTCAAACTCATTCATCTATGCTCTGTTAGTAAAACGATTCGATTCACGATTCGACATTTTCGAATCGTTAAATCCGGTGAGTAAGGAGCTTCGTTACCAATGTTGCTTCATCTGGGTTGATGCTGTTGCACCTGTATTGAATCAGTATTTAGATAAACGAGTTGATGAAATGCTTGATTCGGAGTTGTTTGAAGAGCTAAAAGAGTATTTCGAGAAAGAGGGGTTTTCCGATTCCGGTTCCGATGGGATCCGGAAGGCTATAGGAGTACCGGAGTTCGAGAAATACTTTAAAGGGAAGATATCGTACGAAGAAGCAGCCATGGAGATAAAGGAGAACACAAGGGTATTAGCAGAAAGACAGGTGAAGAAGATAATGCGGTTGAGAGAAGGTGGATGGAACATACAAAGAGTGGATGCAACAGAGACGTTAACGGCGAAAATGGTGTCGGAAAAAATGGCCGGCGGCGAGAATCCGGCGAGGAAAATATGGGAAGAAGAGGTACTGAAACCAAGTGCCAAGATTGTGAAGCAGTTCTTGTTGGAGTAGGTCATTTTCCAGCTATTTCCAGCTCTCAATTTTTAATTATTTTTTTTTAATTTCATCTTAATTTAATTTTTTCTTTTTTGAAAAAAAAAATATAGGGGGTAAATTGAGTAAGAGGGCTGAACCAATATTAAAGTCAAACTCGTGATACTATGATTCGAATTATTACAATTAGTTGATTCAGCGAAATATTTATTGACTATTACTTTTGAGGTTCGCTCCGAGCAAAGTAGAATAGATGTGATGTTGATAAATGAGGTACAAAATAGTGTTTAGTTTTTTTTTCTATGTAAAGCTAAATGGTTTTGTGTTTTCTCACTCAATTGTTTAAATAATTTACGGATTTATATAATTTGGGGGTGTAATTTGTATAATTGAAGTTATTTTTGCATAAATTCAAAATAATAAATTTATACAAACACAAATATATGAACTTTAAACAGTTATACAAATTAATTATACAAAACTACATTTTACAAAAGTTGTACAAATTCTAAATTATCAAATGTGCGAATTATATAAACTCGAAACTCATGTTTACATAATTATCACTGAATGTTGATCGAATATGAAACTAACTAAAAACTATAGGTATGATTATTAATAACTAGTATATATTTGCTTAATTATGTAATTTCTTTTTAATTCAAGTCTCATATGTATCATTGTATGATTTCGTTAAAGTAAGAGGCATTTATAACTCTAGAATTATCATTAAGGGTAAGTCTAATTCAATAGGTGGATGGCAAAGTGTTTTTATTTCGTAAGACTAATGTGAGAGATGGACTATATTAGGTATTCAGAGAGAAAGAAGTAAGTCGAAAAAGTCTTAAAAATGGTGATCACACTAGATATAACACATCTATAGCTTACAAGCGACATTACGCTAGACTGAAAAACATGAAAATTGAGAATTATGCTAAAAGGTTGGTAGGTAATCAAGAGGCGTCATGTTCTCTTATCAATATCTGTTACTTATTTCCTTTGTATCAGTTATCATATTTTTTTATTATTACTGCATATTTTTTTCTTAATTGTTTCAAATAAACGTTCTTTATTAGTATATTTATTTTACATACTTAATTTTTAATATAATTATTCAAATTAAGAGTATATCAAAAATTTTACATTCTCAAGATAAAAGGAATAAGATATGTACATAAGAGGAATTTTTACAAGTTTTTCCAAACTAGAAACAAATTCCCTTTAGAAATATCAAGAAGTTTTTATTTTTCATTTATCGACTCTATTAAAACTATATATCAAAGTACTCCAAATATATCATATATTTATATAAATATATACATTTTTTTATTTTTTGTATAAAAGGATTTTCTGACGTTTGACCAAAAAGTGAATTAACTTTTTAGAATGAACTGAAATTCTTGGATTTTAATTGGGACCCACTCATTATTCATTATAATTTGTGGGACATCTGACAAATAGGACTGTCCTTCGTACCAATTTTCTCAACAAGGATAACCAATGCAAATGGGACAAAAAAATAATTATTCTAATATTTATTTTTCAAAAAAATATTATAGGAGTAATTTATATCTATATTTGAAAATCTTTGTAATTTATACCTAAAAAGGATAAACAAAATTTAGTGTGTATTCATCTATATTTTTTAACCCGTGTGATTTTAGTTTACGTGACACTTTTAACTTTTCGTTATTGAAACCTTTTAATTTTGATTGTATATTTGAATATATATTTTAAATTTCTGATATGTAATTTTAGTCTTGATTTTCGACTTCTATCCATCTAATTCCATCCATAAACCCAAGGGTTTGGGCTTAAGCAGTTGTTGCTTTGTTTCGATTTATTTATCTTGTTTTGACTTTAACTTATTGTCGTGCAGATGACCGTGCCATCTTATTGTTGTTACAATATTTTTGAATATAAACGTTCGTTTGTTATTGCTTTGGTATTTGTTGTCATGTTTCTCTTCACTATCTTTTTTATTTTATTATTGTTTTGTTTGTTTAAACTGAAAATATGTGAAAAATTATTCGTATATACTCTATCTTATTCAGGATCTACTTTTTAAAATTTTACTAAATATATTATAATCGTGTGATCTAATATTGAACATGCATTACAACCTAATTTTAGATTTTCTTTTTGAGAATTTGACCCTCACAATATAATTCAATATAAAAATTATATACTTTACATATCTTTTATTCACTCAATCTATCAAAAGATTCTTTAAATCTTAGCATACACAATTTTATACAAAAATAAATAAATAATGAATCTACATTATATTGGGTATAATCTTGTCTTCTTTACTTGGTCACAAAATAATGCAACTAAGGTTTTGCCTTTCTTATTTTTGTCTATAAGATGGATGGATTTTAATTTAAAACAAATATTTTACAATATTTTTTGTTTGCAAATAAGACAAGATTATAATCCATAAAAAATTTTTATATAAACATAAGTTAAAGGTTGGGTGCTTTTTTAAATCAATGGTGATTTGACGTACCAACCTGATATCAAGCATAATATAAAAGTTCAATGCATTTAAATTTTTAATATTAAATTTATATTATTTTAAAAGAATGAATTTGTATATCTACTCTTAATAATTTTAATAAATTATATTATATATAAGTTTATATTTAATACTACCGAATATACTGAATTCACATAAGCTCAATACCAACAAGTTGCATCCGTTTCTGTACAAAAGAGATAAAAATATTAATTTGAATATAATTAATTAAATTTGTAGTAATATTAAAATAGAAATTATATTATTCATATAAATAAGAATTTTGGGATATATATTTCAATTATGCACGATATTAATTTAACTGAACATAAAATTTTAGAAAAAAGACTTTTTAAATTTATAATTTTAAACAAATCATAATATTTATACTACTATAAAAATATGTCAGTAAGAATGTGCTTGATTGGCAAAAAGATTGGCAAATATTTTTTCTCCAAGAAAACAAGATGTTTAAAAATAAGGAGAATGATTTCCTTAATAAAAATAGGAAAACAAGTTGAGAAGTGATCTCTCATAATATTTGGCTAGATCATATATATATAAATAATTTTAGAATATAATTTTTTTTTTATATACGCCGAGTTCACAAGAAAATAAATTTAAAAAAGGACTTGGTTCTGATAAAAATATTTTTTTCGTACCTAACACACCCTAAAGTTTAAAGCTAATTTTATTTATTAACATCAAAAGAATGTCACAAGTCTTTAATCTAAAAATGTATACATAAATGATAGCTTATAGAAAGACAATTTGAATGCTAGATAGAGTTTAGTTGTTGAGACAATTGTCACATTGCTAGTTATGGCTTAGGAGGGACAGCTAAATGAACCAAAAAACTAGTGAAACATCATTAAAAAGCATAATGGAAACTTCATTGTCTTGGTACAAATTGCTATTCAATTCTTATTTGAGTCCCAACTTCTTGTAGTTAACATCTGGTAAATGTGGGGACCTAGATCTACTTGAAAGGTCTTCATCACATTGCTATATTCAAAAATGTGTATATGCTATGCTTTGCTTAGCCCTTAGGCCTCAATTCACAACTATTCTAAGATCGACAGGTCGATCCTTCCGTATTAAGTGAATGCAGAATTTCATTGACTTGAAAAGCATCATTGCTTGTTAGTCCTCTCAATATAATCAATTTGAAGGAGGTACATCGCGTTCATTCTACTACCTCCACCCCACCGTCCTCATTCAATATGATCCACCGACTCTGAAATTGAATTGTCGTGGAATAATTAGAGCTTCTAGTTTTAATTTTACAAAGTAAGTTTGTTTGATGAGAGTTCAAATTGGTCCACCCATTAGGATTTAAATTTTGAAGTTTCTAATCTGACAACATATCGCGAAGGGTGATCAATTGAATTTTTTTTAAAAAAATTCTTAAATTATGTTCCAAAAGGTGTTTTTTTTTGTACTTTGTATGGTTGGCTATAGCTTAAATAGGTAAGCTAATAGGTAAGACATGATCTAATCATAGAGCATATAGAAGAAGTAATGTATTTATTGGGTCCCAATTGATAGAGTAAGGACCTATATCCATGACTTTAACCAGCTCATTTAATAGAGATTATTTATTTAAGAAATGGACATTTATGAAATTGAAATGTTACATTTCAACAACCCTTCAAGGTACTTTAGAAATGGACATGTACATGCTATGTGACATTCCATAAGTTGACTAGTGTTGGGCTCGAATTCGAAAGGTAAGGTTGGTACCTACCTTAAAAAAATGGAGGCTTGCCACTTATTAGGAGCAAAGTCAGGTAGGATCAAATAATTAATTTATTATTTTTTAGATAAAAATTATATTATTTTATATATGTTTTATTGAAAAATTAAGAAAGAGCAAGTAAAGTGTTGTTGAAAATATTTAAAGATATTCTTGAACCCCATTTGATAATTTCTATGCTAATGTAAGTATCTTGAACCATTTATAATTCCTAGCTAATATTGTTAATTAGTTTCTATCATATTTTGTACTGTTTTAAAAACTAATTTGTCTAATTAATGATTAAACAAACCGGTCACATTTCTTGATTTGTTGATCTTTGTCATAAAAAATGTTTTTTAGCGTAGGTCATTTTGAGCCTCAACTAATTTAGATTCTCATATAAAATGCGTTGGAATAATAAAATTTCCTATCAAGATTTTTTTTTATTTTTAGGGCTCAAAGTCGAAATCTCTGAACCTATCTCGAATCGATAAAACTTTTACACTAATTTGGGTTGTAGTCATTGTTGTGAATGCACCAAATGATATAGTCTTTTTTTATTCACTTAGCTTAAAAGGAAAAGGAAATCACCTTATAAATAGAGGTATCAAGTTCAAGCCGTAGGTATGGAGAAAATTTAATTAGTAGCTGTCATCCTCAAATATGTCTTACAATGCGTGATTCAAATTTAATCAGAACTTTAACGCAAATTCCAAACACCGAGCCAAAAATGAAAAGATGAAAAGGAAACAACAGGCTGAATATGCTGATCACCACATGGGACTTAATAAACCCAAACTGACATATATATAACTCCACAACTTGCCTAATGGTAATTTATAATTGGTACTAGCCACAAAACTTAAATCAATGTACAATTTTAAATGAACATTAATTGAGTACGACCTCCAAGTAATTTTTTTTTATTGTATGAAAATTTATATAAAGTATTCTAACATTCTTACTTAGTTAGATTACCTAATTTTTACCCCTAGATAATTTCTACAATGAAAGAGACAAATTAAAGTCATAATTAATAACACTTTCCTTGGCACTCAAAACTTGTTTACTCATGTATATCAAATTTATAAAATATTTTAACCACTACCTTATCCTTAATTAAATGTAGTACTTATCTTGTTAAATAAGTATAGTACTTATCCAATTTTTTGTTGATTACATAATATTCATTTGAAAGAAAATAATTAATACTTTTTTTATTATACAAAACATTTAACATATAGATGTAATGTGTGAAAAGAAGATGCACAAATATTTTAACAAGGAGGTGTTAGAATTGACTATGGCAGGGATGAGGAGATGAAGAGGTACACTAAAAAAGTATCGAAACGAAATGATTAGTTAAATAAGACATGAAACACCTCCATCGTACCAATCGAAGACGTGATTATCTTAGATAAGAGAAATGAAGGCTGAGGATTAGAATAGAAAATTAATAGACAGTTGAATATTGTACTATTAGTATTACCTATACTACCAATCTTTTACTATAAGCTATTGTTTTCTTTGTTTTTATTATCGATCACTCTACCATTATCTTATTTTTTTTATTTATATTATCATTTGTTATACTTTTTTCCTTGATTATTATATATACTATTATTCATTATTACTATCATTTTGTTCTTCATTGTTCTTGCTTTATTTGAGATGATGCTATATAAGAAACAGCTTCTCCACCTTTTTATAATAAGAATGAAGTTTATGTACACATCATCTTTTCTGTAAATATTATTTATGTGATTATACTGAATATGTTATTATTATGGAGGTTACGAGGCTAACAATAAATTTGTTATGAAAATGATATAAAACATGACAAAGACAAAAAAGGGTGGCATGCGTGTAACACTAAGGAAAACTAGTGTTAGCCCATGCCTTAGCCAACTAGCCACAATATATGAAAATCATTGGCTGAATTTGGACATGCTTTGGTTAATTAACCAAGTTTGTTTGACTGTATAAGAACATAACATTTTCTTTAAGACATCCATCACATGTACACATTTTTATATGCTGACCATATAATAAAACAAATTAAGAGAATGATGATTGAATAATTATATATTTAATGGGAGATCCAAAGATAATAGTGAAAAGACAAAAATAATATCGAGAAAAAAGTGAACTAATCAAGTGCCTTGGGAACATCTCGAATTAAATCTTGATAAACACAAAAAGGAGAAAAAAAAAAAGTAACTTTCACGTATAGTAAATAAAAATTCATATTTATATGCTATAAAAATTTTGTATTATTATGCTTCATTGTAAACATAATATGTATAACTCGCTATACATATACAAAAGAAAGCAGTTGTATACAAATTAATTGTATAATTTGTGTATGTATAAAACGAGAAAGAGAGAAAGATAAAAGAAAATTGAGTAGAGAAATATTTATATTGTATATTATAAGTTTATAGGAAGAAGATATATGTATTTGCAAGTGTATATACAATTTTCTCTCGCTTTATACAAATAGAAATACAATTTATACATTTCGTTTCTATTTGTATAAGCGATAGAGGCGAGTGGCGAGCGAGATCTGGGACAGGGGAGAGAGGGGAACGAAAATATATCTATATATACAATTTTTTTCTCGCTTATATAAACAAAAACCCATTTTATACACCTGTATTTATATAAAAGTGAAAGGGAGCGAGCGAGAGATGGAGCGAGAGAGGGAGAGTGACAAACAAGAGTTTGAGGGAGAGAGGTGACTAACAAACAGTTTGCTCATGTCACAATTAAATCAAAGTGTGATTATGACATTTAATTTAATTTATGAGTTTGTCATTATACATACAATTTTTCCAAAAAAGATATCCCTTCTATACTTGATAAAGTAACTATCGGATTTAGATCATTTCACGTTCGTTAAGAAATATAATAAATATAAGATATAATTTATTAAATTACTTATTTTTTATTAGATATTTTTTAAAAATTAAGCACAATTAAAAGAAATAGTTTTTTAATATAAGACTAACTCTACTATCTTTATTTTTTATCTTAAACTTCTAAACTCTAAAATAACACTTATTTTAAAAAAATATAGTTAAATCACACTTATTATGAAATAAAGAGTAGTAATAATTATCCGCAATGTATCACATCAACATAAAATATAATCAGTACAGGCTGAATTTTCTACACCAAAAATAATTTTTAACAATAATTAAATAACAATATAACTTAATTATCGCTAGTACTTTTATAATAATTAATCGTACATATTCGACCAACCTTAATATGGTTAATTCAAATTTTATAAATTATTAACTTCAAATAAATTTTAAAAATTCATAAATTTAAAATTTTGACTCGTGTATTAATATACGTGAAATTAACAAAGTTTGAGGTTAATGGCTTGGAAGAAAGATGAGGTGGGTTTGAGTCAGTCCGCGTGCGTATCCTTTGCGCATGATCCTATAAAACCCATACTGCCTCATAAACATCAATTTTTTTAAATATAAAATTATTGAAAATTAAAAAAATATTTATTAATTTGACTAATTAAATTTATTTACACTCGCGATTATAGATCTTATAATATGATTGAAATACATTTTTGTTTCTACAAGAGTTTGAGATCACTTGTTATGTCATGTGGCAGATTGGGTATATCTAAATTTAGATAGTCAAGTAGAGAAGTGTTTTTTAAGACTGTTATTAGTTTAGAGATGAAATTAATAATTTGTGTCAAGTTCAGAAGTATTGTGAATACTTCTCTCTTTTTTATCTTTGTGAGTATATAATCAAGTCAGAATATCACGAACGTTTAATTTTTGTGATTCGTTCTTTATCAAATTTCAATTTTTGATACATGACCTAATAATATCTTCTGTCTGTTCATTTTTAATTGTGTTACATTTTCGAAAATTATTTTAACTAATTTTTAGATTACATTCATAATTTAAAATTTTAAATAAAATTAGATATTAAAAAACTATATGAAAAAAATGGACCACGAGAAATAGTCTATGAAAACGTAAAATAATTAAATATTTTTGGAATTGCAGAGTTGAGTACTGTTTTGCCAATATCGAAACAGTTGCGTCATGACTGTTTATAAGCACAAGGAGAAGAATGTTTGTTGGCCTTTTGCATGCTCAACATTTAATATTTTTTTAAAAAAATTTCCACACTCCAAGACAAAAAAAAATCGAATTCATTACACGAAAGAACGTGGTTAGTAGATGAAATTGTTTTTCTCTTAATAAAGGTGTCACGTTCGAGCTCTAAATATAAGAATGGAAAAAAAAAATTTGGCCAAAATCTTATCAGAATGATATTTTTTTTTTATGTTCTTCACCATTTAAAATATTTTTATCTTTTTAACGTTAATACAATCTTTAAACTGAATAATAAAAAAAAAATCAGTTCATTTTAAAATTAAAAATATTATAAATTTTTATATTTTTTGCAAAATTCTAACTAAACTCTCTTATCATTTAATACTTTTTAAATAGAAAAACCCTAGGAAGTGTTTCCTATCAAATGGAGACCCCAAATTAAACCCAACTTAGGCTGTGAGACAGCTTTATTCTTCGAATTTGAGCTTTTGATATGAAAAAATTTCTATTGAAAATGTCTTCTCCATATAATCGATGTAATGCATGATCCAAATTTAATTAGAGCTCCAATACAAATTTCAAACATCGAAAGAAAAATTTAAAAAAAAAAAACTAATTACTTCAATCACAACATATAAACAGAGTAAGTAATAGCCAAATTAATGTTTTGGACCAAGTGTTCATGATATATTATATTACTCGTCCTTTATAACAATATCAAATAGTTTATACTAGTTTTGACAATAAACTATAGTTCTATAAAAAAAAGTTTTAACAATGCAAAACAATTTATTTGAATTAGAGTTTGGTTAAATGTGTTAGGAAAATACCACTAAGTTACTGAATCACCACTAAATTTAAACTATTTGAATTTTAATTAACATTCTGAAATATGTTTATTTTATTGTATTGACATAAGAAGAATTGAAATTTATAATGACATAGTTTTGGAAAATCTAAATGTTATTTTTAAAAAGATGGAATTGATCTTAATTAATTTGTTTTTCTGGGCTATGTATGTTGGGCTCTTGTTACAACATCGGCCCAGGCCCAAATTCCACAGATAATTACACTACAAAAAAAACATATATGTTATTAACTTAATCTCACTCAAAGTTGAAAGACATAAATATCAGCGATGACCAAGCTAAACAGATGATTACACAATAACAAAAGCATGTATGATATTAACTTAATATCACTCAAAGTTGAAAGACATAAATATCAGCGATACCCAAGCTAAACAGATGATTACACTATAACAAAAACATATATGATATTAACCTAATATCACTTAAAGTTGAAAGACATAAATATTAGCAATAGCCAAGCTAAATGAAATATTTATGATATGCCTTAAAGTAATAAAATTTGTGCCCACTATATTTTTTTGTCATATGTCCTTTTGTCACTTTAAAGATTATCTCAAAAATGTTATTGAATAGTCATTAAATGGACATTGAATTAATATGATACAATCATTAAGAATTCACATGTCAAACAAACTAGAAAAATAAATAGACGAAAAGGTTTTAAAATATTTTACGAATTTAATTTAAAATACTATAATATATCATATTATACTAAAAGCGAAAAGTTCTTTTTAACTTACAAATTGAAATATTAAAATATCCATTAAAGTTGAATGACTACAATAAGACTTTATTCCTATGATATCTTATGCAAACGTCAATATACATTTTATTAAAGATCACTATTAGATATAAATTATCTTATAAGATCAGTTAGTTGTATAATTATCTCCGCATAGAATACTTTCTTTCATAAGTTTGAAAAATAATTAAGTAGTTGCATAAATCACAACATGGTCCATCTTTTATTTTTATTTGGTCTACCATTCGATGTGCAGAGTCTACATTAGAGCTTCACCTAAATTACTTTAAATTTTATATTAACTAATTTAAATTATGAGCTCTCCATGGTCTATATTCATCTACGCAAAATAGGTATTGTAATTTGCATAATTGCGCTCCATAACAAATATAAATTGTATTTTCTCTATACATATATGTTAAAGAATGACAAAAGTCCCACATAGGTGGTTGATGAGATGCGTGGACTCTTTATAAGGCTTGGGCAATCCTCCTCCCTTTGAGTTAGCTTTTGGGGTTTGAGTTAGGCCTAAGACATTTTTTAACATGTGAAATTAGGTCTTAGGCCTGACTCACACCCCAAAAGCTAGCTCAAAGGGAGGAGGATTCCCCAAGCCTTGTAAAGGTTCCACCCATTTCATTAATCATCGATGTGGTACTTACAAAAATCTGTTGTATAATTCGCTATACACATACAAAAAAACCATTTGTATAATTCGATATACATATACAAAAGTAAGCAGTTGTATACAAATCAATTAAATAATTTGTGTATGTATAAAACAAGAAAGAGAGAAAGACAAAAGAAAATTGGGCAGAGAAATATTTGTATTTTATAATTATTAATGTATAGGACGAAGATATATATATTTGCATGGGTATATACAATTTTTTTTTGCTTTATACAAACAAAAATGCATTTTGTACATTTCGTTTCTATTTGTACAAGCGATAGAGGCGAGGGTGGTGAGCGAGATCTAAGAGAGCGGCGAGCAAGATCTGGGAGAGGGGAACAAAAATATATGTATATATACAATCTTTTCTCGCTTTATACAACCACGAACACATACATTTGTGTTTGTATAAAAGTAAGAGGGAGCAAGCGAGAAATGGAGAGTGGCGAGCAAGAGTTTGAGGGAAAGAGGTGACTGTCAAACAGTTTACTACAGGGTACAATTGAATCAAGTGTGGTTATCGTAGTTAATTTGATTCATCCGTTTGTCATTATATATACAATTTTCCATTAAAAAAACTAGCGTAGAGCCCAAAAAATAAACTAACACGTCTACCAAGCCCCAATAGAAATAGGCCCCTTAATCAATCCCTATCATTATAAGCATTTTTCTAACCCTTGTTTCCTAATCTGCCTCTTCAAATGCTCCTCCGTGATATCTACTCCGCCGCCTGCATGTTCTTCCCTTTTGTGAACTCTCATTTCCTCTTTTGTAGCTTCAAAATGTAAGTTTCATCTTCCTCTTTCATCTGGCCTAAAGCTTAATATCTGCTGATCTCCATTTATGTTCTCAGGTGAGTGGTCCGGTTTAAAGTTTTAGCTGGATTGTACGAGGTGCTTAGTCAATAGCAAGTTTGGTAATCTCGAAGGTGATTAGGTTTTTAATTCCTTTGAACTCATCCCTTTACCCTTTCTCAACTCTCTTACTTCCTCAGATTCACCATTGAAGGTCGAGGTGGAAAGGAATCGACGGCTCTTGGGTTGTATCTCCGATTGGTGCATAAACATTGCTGCTCTTTGGATTCAAATCTGACCATATATCCCTCAACTTCTGCTGGTGGCCCTTTTTGTAAGTTTTCATAACTAGGCTAAGTATCTTTTCATTTTCTCATAGATATTAGGCCCTTGTAGTGGCACAAACTTAATTTGTACATATAATATCTGTGAGACTCTCTGTGCTAATAATCAATGGGAATGTAGTCTATGTTTTGGTTGGTATCTTTAATCTTCCTCGTTTAGCCACACAAAACATGATCTATTGTTTGTCCATGTTTAGTATTTTCCTGCATAAAAGTTATGCATCTGATTAAAATGCATGTACTCTTGCTTTTTTGTGTGACTATTGGCATTGTCAGCCAATATATATGCTAAGTACTGATTACTTTCTCTGAAAACATGATCCATTTCTATCTCATCTTGATCAATTATACAAATAACATCCTCCATAATCTACACCAGTTCCCAAGGAATTTTCTACTCCCTCAATAATATGTTTCTAGTTCTCAGGGAGTTTCGTGTTCCTAATCCCCTTTTGATTCAATAGAGGCATTTTCTACACACTACTTTGTTAGTGTTTTCTCCTTTGTTGTCATTTTATTTGCATCCCTTAGCTTAGGATCATGTAGATCTTCAAGTTGATTTCCTATAGTCATCATCTTCTTTACCCTCTCTCGGGTCGTGTTGGTTTCAGATTCCACACTTGTATTCTTCCCCTCCTTATATGTTTTCTATTTCTTTGCACTTGAAATTCCTCTTTGTCCTCCTTATTTTCTGTTATGCTTCCCATTTTTAGTTTTCCCCATCTATAATTTTTTTATTTGTTCTATCGCTCTGTATCTTCCCTTTCCCCTTTGAAGTCTCCTCCATCTTCTTACTCATATTTTTACCCCTAACTTCCTAACTCTAATTTTTATCCTCTTTGAGAAATCACCTAACATATCAACCTCAACCTTCACTGTAGCATATCTAGGTCTAATTTGATTCTTTTTTGCCATATCAACTTGCAACGACTTCCCCACCACAGTAGCCAACGAGAATATTTCCTTTTTCATAAAGAAATTCGAGGAAGGGATGGAAAAGACATGCACACTATGGTGGTTGCTGTTTCTTCCTCCGGATTAAACATTGGATCTCACTTAAAGGTGCTCATTGGGTAGGGATATTGTCCATGGGATAAGTAAAAAGTTGGCTTAGATTTGAGTTAGGCGGCGTAGATCGTCCCTAAATTCGATACGCTTTATTTCCTTCTCTATCCATCTATGCATTTGTTTAGTTTTTGCATTCGCAATGCAACAATTCCAAATAAATCAAACCAAGTTACTCTTCCAAATTTAATGGTTAGCTTTACGATATAATTATGCAATTGTATGGGATGAACACAATGATTCTTAGTAAAGAACACTTTGGATAATGAAGCTTTACTTTGCTTGATTAAGTCACTTGACTGTGACATACTTGTGAGATTTGTATTGAGGGAGAAAATACAAAGAGAGAGATAATAAAAATAGTAGAAACAAAGAAAAATCATATGAATATTGTTGATGATAAAAATTTATATTGTTAGAGATGAAGAATAAGATCGAGAGAAGAATTGTCTATAATTACTAAGGAACAAAACAATAATAGTCATAAGGCTGAATATGATGTTGTCAAATTGAAAACATAAGTTGAGAAAGAAAAAAGACAAAAAAAAGTACAAAAGAGTTTAATGAAGGAAAAAGTCAAAGTGGTTTTATTAATAGGACTATTACGCGTAAGGAACACACAAAATGGATTGGTGTGTAGTCCTTACGCGTGCTAGTATTATTAATGGGACCACTCTCACTTTTTCCATCATTAATCTCTTTTGTACTTTTTCTGATTCTCTTCTTTCTCAATGTGTGTTTTCATTTGATACAACATCGTTTTCGGCCTTAGGACTATTATTGATTTTCCTCAATAGTAATAGACATATTCTTCTTTCGAGATAGTTCTTCATCTCCAACAATATAATTACCATCATCTATAATATTAATATGATCTCCCTTTGTTACTACTCTTTTTATTGATTTTTCTCTTTTATTTTCTCCCTCCATACAAATTGCCACAAATATATAACAATTTTCTTGCCAAGTGGCTTCTTCAAGCAAAGGTAAGCTTGAATGTCCAAAGCGTTCTTTACTAAGAATTCATTGTGTTTATTACATATATACAAATGCATAATTATATTGAAAAGCTAACAATTTGGCGATGAGGTTCGAGGTGACCTAGTTACTCTTCTTCCTTTATCTCTCTACCCATTTTTTTCTTTTATTTGATAAGAAGAGTTGTGGATCCCTCCTTGCTTTTATATTGCTCTCATTATATTCTCTCTCTTTAAATCTCTCATTATATTCCCTCTCTTTAAATCTGTGTATGTGTTTGTTTTTTATATCTATGAAACAACAAGTCCGGCAAAATCAAACCCTCTTTGGTAGTGAGTTTTGAGGTGTCCCAATTCTTTTGATCTACCCTCCTGATGAGTTTGATGGTTTCGACATCGTCTTGGACAAATCTTAGCTACACTTAGGTTCTATAAGTCTTGTTTTGATATTTGAATTGACTTTTCATTTTTTGTTTCACCATTTTATTTGTGTAGTTTTATTTAAATAATTTTGTTATCTTTTCTTTGCTATTTTAGTAATCACCATCTTCTACTTTTTGTCATTATTAGGTATCAAATTAGAATGAATTAGACTTGACTGATGTTTTTGAGTTGTCATAGATCACTTGAACTTCCAAAAAAAAAAAAGAAACATTTAGTGACCTTTAATATTGCGTTTGGCTAAGACTCAGATAGTTTACTTGATCCTTATAAAGCGTGACATAGGCGTATGAATTTCCATCAATCCTTAAATTTTGTTTCCACCATGGTATGTCTCTAAGACTTTTCACGTCTCTTGTTTGATTCAGTATTTATTCTCTTTCATTTTAAAATTTGGAAACTTGAAAAATATATATGTAGTGACTATCGAAAATCATTTTTTCAATTACGTAATTCATATTTTAGTTGTAAGAGTTTGAATAATATGAATATATCTTTTTACTTATTTTAGAATTGTGGTGATCATACTCCAAATAGTAGGAGTTAGTGAGGTATATGTTGGTTGAAAAGTAATTAAGGGAGTAATTTGACAGGACATAATACAACTCCAACTAACTAAGGACATGACCTTATATATAGAGGTATGATGGTCGATAATTAAGGTAGAAAGCTAGTAGATAGTTGAGTGTTATCCTACTTCATGATTTAGGTATTGCATAATTTATTTTTCTCTCAAGTGTATTAATATTTGTTGCTACACTTATTTATACATTTTTATTTTGTTGTTTCTTTTTCTTTCTTACTTTCATGTGTTGGTTACATTTTCTTAGTTGAGAGTTTATCTAAAATAACATCTACACCCCCTAAAATATAGAGGTAAATGAGTGTTATATTCTGTCATCACTAAACTCCACTTGTGAGGTTACACTGATTGTTTGTATCTAAGATGTATGTATGATTTCCTCAATTAACCCTAATTTTTTCAAAATGACGTTAAGGTTGAAGTAAAATTCCATTCAAATCACTTACAACAATTCATCATAATGAAAGATTAAAAAAATATTATATGAAGAGATGAGTTACTACATATAAGGATGGTGATGAGTGATAGTTATGAAGACAAGATAAGAAATGAAGAATGAAATTTTGAATTATCAAGAATGAATCATCTCTAAGCACTCAAAATGAAACCATAATCCGAGATTCTTCTTTCAGCAGATACATATGATACACTATAATTAATCCTATTTTTTTTATAGGAAAAGAATTAATGGATGAAGCAAAACATTATACAAACCATTTACAACAATTAATCATAATAAAAAATACAAGGAACTACAATCCTCTTTATTGTCCCATCCTATATCTTCCTAGTCCTTGATCATTTTGTTTCTTTAAAGACAATTCAAGTCCTTCACAAGTGTGGTAGATTGATCAGCCGCATCTTCCTAGCCCTTGAGAGCCTTCTCACGACGTTGATCTATTGGTTCCTTTATTGCCAATGCCTAAATTATAGCCTCCTTGTACTTAGCAAGCCTCCCAGGACACTGTTTTATTGGTTGCTCCAAATGCACCTCATATCGAGGATCCTTTTCCTTTTGTTGCCCTTCTTTTGTGTAATTGATGAATTGCCCCTTCTTTTGATCTTTCCTTTTCTCTTAGGATTCAAGTTTTCGATGTCAGCTAAAAGCAAAAACCATCCTTCATCAATGATAAGTACTTCTCCCTTCTCACTGTCACGACCCAAAAAATGGGTGTGATGGCACTCGTCTTATCCCACCAAGACAAGTCAGCCTAAAACCAAATATCTAACAAAGTGCGGAAGTAAATGACAATCCAACAACAATTCCTATTATGAAACCAAGTCATATTAATCCAATCCCCAAAATCAGGTTGTCACGTGCACAAGCCTCTAATGTAAATATTAGAATTGAAATAAAATAGAAGTCTAAAATGAAGTTGTCTTTCAAGTAAAAACAAAGTCATAAACTGGAGTAGGAAAGTTCGCTGAGATGACAAGCAGCTACCTCACAATCCTCCACAAGATGCCTCGGAAACGAAAAGAATGACAGGTATCACGAAGATCCAGGCTCGTATCCTACAAAAATTTGTAGAAGCAAGGGGTGAGTACCAAACCACGCGGTACCCAACAAGCAAACCTCTAAACACAAGTTAAGTGAACAAAATACGGGCACTTCTTACACCATATCTAAACCTCCACGCTACAGTCTAATAGTTTACAGTTTACCAAACACACAACTCAATAACCACACTCTATCAGTTTACACCTTCTCAATAACAACTCAATATTCAACAGTCACAAGCTTCACAGAGAAACACTCGCAAGATCAACAAAACACATGTTCAAGTTCATCAATAATAAAATGTGTAATGCCATGAGATGCAATGTCAAGTATAGTGATGCATGTCTTCCCTAACGATACACACCCGCTGTCTCTCAGTCCGGGACCCATGGGGGACATATCTGTCCATGCATCTGTCGCGGCGCACGACACGACCCTCGATAATAGTAACCTTCGCGGCGCGCGATACGTCCCTCGAAATATGATATCCATCGCGGCGCGCGATACGACCCTCGAAATGGTACATCCTCTTACCACAACCATGTCTCAAGTACAATGCAAATTACATGCTCAAATGAAAAATGAGGAGATAACCATTTTGATACCAAAGCTCAATTTACAACAAGGAATACAACACCAACAATTAAGCAACAAGTCTCCAAATCATTCTCAACATCACACAAGAAAATACACGAATTTCATACGCTTAACAAGGGTTTAGAAATCCACTTGCCTCAAATAGTCGAACAATCACTTCGGAACTTGAATCTTTCCTTTTCTTTGAAGTTCCAATTCAAAGCAATCTATTCAAATAATTGTCCATAATAAGATTTCAAGACGAAAAGATATCCACATCACTTTGTGTCTAGTCTAGACTCTAAACTCACTCAAAAACTTACTCGAGTATACAATCAAGTTCCTAATGTTAAGGTCAATTGACATTTCAATTATCAAAATTCCAAGTTTCAAGCCTAGGGTCAAGTTTTAATTATTATTATTATTTTTATTTTTAATAAGCCAAGTTGAAACAAATATGTCTTTTGACTTCTAAATGATGAAAAGCAATTCGGGCAACAGTCGCAGGTCAAAAATAACCACATAAAGATCATGCTTGAACAAGTAAAACCTCATCATGGTTACTAGACACCTTCATATCAGATTTAAGCTTCAGATAAAATCTTGAACCATACAAATGTTCCGTCACAATACCATACTGTATCCTATTCATAATATCTAAACTCTTATTTCCTAAGGACTAATTCTAAACTAAAGGCAATGGCTGCCAAATCATCACTACATTAAAGGCAAAAAAAA